>NC_069781.1:173952111-174552111 GCF_027406575.1 Nycticebus coucang | reverse complement strand
TCTGCATGGAATCCTAACTAAAAAAAATCGGAATTCAAAAAGTGAATGAAGTTTCCTACAAGTGTTCTTTTTCTAAGAGATCTTATCTATCTGTGGCTTGAACCAAATGCCTGAGCCTTCTCTTAATGTTTTGTAGTATCTGCTTTCCTCGTCACTTTTGACCCATTCACAAGTCATTTATTCTATTTCTACTTCTTCAAGGAAGACTTGGGAGTGGAGAATGCGATTAGAGATTTGAGGCTGTCAAAGTGATAAAAAAAAAAAAAAGTAAAAACTAAATCTACTTAAGCTATTTAATTCTCTCTTCTTATCAAGGGTAAGTAATTCCGTTTTCTGGTTTCTGTCATGAAAAAAATATGTGCTAAAATGAGACCTCAGGCTGGGCATGATGACGCGTATCTGTAATCCCAGCACTTTAGAAGGATGCTTGAGGGCAGGAGTCCCAGCCTTGGCTACATAGCAAGACCCCATTACTACCACACACACAAAAACTGGTGGCACGTGCCTGTAGTCCCAGCTGCTCTGGAGGCTGGGGTGGAAGGATACTTGAACCCAGTATAGATGAGCTGAGAATAAAAATAGATGAGCTCTCAATTTTTTCATTTCTCAACCATTTCTACATTTGAGGATGCACTGAGGTATAATCACTGCACTCTGCACTCTGCAGCCTAGGTAACAGAGTAAGACCCTGTCTCTTTAAAAAAAAAAAAAAAAGAAAAAGAAAAAATAGATGAGCTCTCAATTTTTCCCATTTGCAAAAGGATAGATTTGGGCAACACGACTTCTAGATCCTTTTCTTGCTCTAACAATGGGAATTTGGTAATTTCCATTTTATCCCATGTGTTCCCTGCAGAAAATTATTTCCCATCAGAAGTTTGGCATGTTTTACTGTATCTTAAGTATTTTAATTTTTGTATATGAGTATTAATTTTGGCATCTGAAACAAGGTTAAAGACAATGAGATGAGAAAAATGAAATTAATGTATTAAATTATTCCCAAAGTACCTGTTATTTGCCAAAATCTCACATAGTATTAAAAACACTAGATAAGATATTCCTTTTTCTTTTACATACCTCTTGGCAGAAAAACACACTTTGTTCTTTACAGCAAAATGCATCTTTTTATGAGATGCGTAGTAGCGCATCCAAAGTGCTTTGGAAAAACAGAACAGAAAAAAATAGAGACAAAGACCTACAGAAGAGAACGGAACAGAAGGGAGAACTCAGATATAAGACCATCCACATGCAACCAACTGATCTTTGACAAAGCAGACAACAGCACACAATGCGGAAAAGAAGGCCTGTTCAGTAATTGGTGCTGGGAAAGTTGGATAGTCATATGCAGAAGAATGAAGCAGAGAAAATGATTATTTCTAGTCATAGATTCAGAGGAGAATCCACAAAATTGGTGGCATTTGAGATGATTCTATAAGGAAAAAACAGGAGAGTATTAAGCAAAGAAAAGTCAAAAATCATCAAGGCAAAAGAAACAGCACATTCCAAGTTATGGGCATGGCAACCAGCCTCCAGAAAGTACCCGCTCTCATCTCTGCCTTCTGGTATTCATGCTTTTGTGTAGACGCCTCTCATATGGAAAAATGCTCATCTGTGTAACCCACAAAACATTACTAGAACACTTGAGCATGATTTCAAAGGCTAAGCCATAAAAAATATTGTGGCTTTGGTCTTTGGTTCCTCTTGGATTTTACACTGTGCAGGAGTCCAGTCCCCATGTTGTGATGGTCTTCACTCAGCCCCCAGGAAGAGGAACTGACGCCTTCCGGCAACAACCATACCATGTGAGAAAGCAGGTTCCCCAGCCCAACCAAGCACTCTGACAACTGCAGCCCTGACATCTTTCCTGCAACCTTGTGAGAGATGAAAACCACACAGCTAACCATTTCTACGTTTCTATGAGATAATAACACATGCTTCCTGTGGTAACCAGTGTGTTGGGTTAGTTTGTTGTGGGAATAGACTGAGACCCCATAGGCCTTTCAAAAGCCAGGGTAAAGCCCACAGGTGGGCCACCCCTGTGCTCCTAATTAAGAGTCTGAAGGTGGGGCGGTGCCTGTGGCTCAAGGAGTAGGGCGCCGGTCCCATATGCCAGAGGTGGGGGGTTCAAACCCAGCCCCAGCCAAAAACCACACACACACAAAAAAAGTGTCTGAAGGTGTCCAGTCAGGGGGATGTCTATGTGACTGTCCCTGCGTGGGGAAGTCAGCAGTGCAGGCAGCTGAAACCATCAACTAGCAGCTTAGGCTAGAGAAGCTGAGACGTCTGTCTAAGGAGATGAGACTTGCTCTCCCTCCCTCGCTTCCCATTACACCATCATCTGGCCACTTCAGTTGTTCCATTACCCTATGTCCTTGCTTACCCTTTACTCAACCTTCCTGGGGGCTGCAATCTCTCCTCTCATTCTTTTTCTATTTTTATTGCTTGAGATTCATTGAGGGTACAAAGAATTATGTTATACTGATTGCATTTGTTAGGTAAAGTCCCTATTATAATGTGTCCCACCCTGAAGAAGTGTGCCATACACCATGACCCCCCCCTCCCCCTCTCTTTAACCTTGACTGCTGACTGCTAGGCATTTTTGTACATATACTTTGTTATGTACTCAATAAAAAGATTCTGAAAAGGAGTGGTTGTTGCATTGTTTTCATGCTGCCACCAGGCACGTGAAACACCGTATGACCTTACAGGCTTTTGGTTTTATACACTAAGTTTAGTGTAAGTTTTGTGATTTCCCCAGTGCCATCTCCCTGGCTGACCGCTATCCCAGGTTAGGGTCCATTAGACACTCAACAATTTGTTACAAAGCAAGAGTCAGCTAGTATTGGTGGCACCTATGTTTATGTCATGCTCTGAAATAAGAAAAGGAATGATAAGGGATGGATTTGAAATGGAAAGATCAAACTGAACAGGGTGTATAGTCATCATGGATCACAGAGAACTATACAAAAGGGTTACTGTTGATTTTAGTGATTGAGTGATGCTATCATATTTATAAGTTAGAAAATAAATGCTAGATCTGAAGGAAGATGTTGCCAGATGTGGTATCAGGCATGAGTTACAGTAAATTTTTCCTACTGGATTGTTTGTGTCCACCTTTATTGGAGGTTTATTTTCAGAGTTACAAGACAACTTATAGATTCATACCTCCTCTTTTCATAGGACTCTCATTCACTGAGAGATGACCTTCTTGCTTCTGGTTGAGGATCTCTTAGGATGGGGAGCTCACCACCAGTTCAGCCAGCCACTAACATGTTGAAGAGCTTTATGGCTTCCTACAATTCTAACAGACTACTTACTGAACTGGACTGGAGGCTTGTCTTTAACACTGAAAAACTAGTGACTTTGGGACTAGAACTTTTAAGGTGAGTGTAGACTAGAAAGGGGCTCCAGATTCGGGTGCCGACCACCAGTCTGCTCATTCCTTGGAGATGTGTATCATCTTTATTATATTAGTAAGATGATAATTCTGGTCTCTGTCCATAGAGATACTTATTAGCTATGGATTAGGATCTTAGAAGTAGAGTGAGACTTTATCTTTACCACCTAGCTTTACAAACATCAGAATCATGTGAACTCATCTTGATCTCTTTGATGTCTTATTTTCAGATTTAAAAAAAATATTTGAAAGAGTTTTGGATTAAAAGAAGATGTTTTGTATTGATTTGTAGTTTTCTGAATACTCCAGAGAATTCATACATGTTCTGTGAAGGATCCCGCCATGACATTCTGATGGCCCTCTAGTGGCCGTGGACGGAGGAGGTTGAAAGACCACAATCCCAGGATGTCTACAATGAAGATGAGGTCATGGTTAATCAAGACTTGGCTTAGATCAAACCCTGGTGAAGGAAGCATGAGAAGCAATCCAGCTTATATAAACCCCTTGCCTTTCTAGTCCAGGGTTATAACACTTGGCAACCACGAGTGACTGTTATGTGATTTGGAGGTCCATACACAGTTGCTTAATCAGTGGATTCTACTGGGGTTTTAATAACTTTTAATCATTCAATGTATTATATGATCCTTGTAGATCCTGCCAAGACAATTTCAGAGAAAGGAAACAGACTAATGGAAGAAATATTGTGAACTAGAAGGTCACCTTGTATCTTGTTTTACATAGGATTTTAAACTTCAGGGTTGTATTTATGTTGACATTATGCTAAAACTTGGTCATGCATTTGATCTTTAAAACTTAATTTAAGGATATGTAACAGGAGGACCCTTAAGTTTTGGATGTGGAATGTAGTAAAAAATGGACTTTCAAGTCAGAGTGACCCACTTTCAAATCATGGCTTTGTTGGACTATCTAGATTAAATGTGGCAAGGAACAGAGTTAGCTGGGAACTGCCAGCTGCAATACCTTCAGCACTCACCTCAGCATTTGAGCACAATGGGGTTACTAGAGCATGACCATTATTACCCAATTTGGCACCTCAAGCAAGCAATAACTTTACTTTGAAGGTCCCTGTTGAATTCTGCAATATGTCAAGTCTACATCATGCCCTGGCTCTCTCTGCCAAATTCTGTGTCCTCAAGCTCTTTTTATATCCATCAGATTATTGTCTGAAGGATTTCCCTACTTAATTCTGCTTCCTTCCCGTTTTATCTTTCAAAAGTACCCCCACACACCCATCGATCCTCCTCACATACACACACTAAACACAGAAGACTTGAACTACTAATCTGTCTCCGTGTCTGCTTTCTGAAGGATCCAACTGATATGGTGAGTTACTTACACTCTCAGAGATTCAATTTCTTCCTCCCTCACATGACATGTCTACTGTACACGTCCTTCAAATTTGAAGAAGTGAAATACCTAAAGTGTACTGACTTACAGTAGATCATCATCAAGTCCGCACCCCTACCCCTTCACTCAGTTCACAGGTAGGAGATTTTCACCACTGGGGTGCTGAAATAAGATATACTACGTATTTTTCACCCGCACTTGCCAACTATAATATGCCCAGAAGGGCACTCACCACCATGTGGGGGATGGAGCGCTGGAAACATGACGACAGACCATCTGAGAGCACTGTGGGGGCTTTGGACTTTCTGAGTGCCATGATGAATGTAAACACAGGGTGTCAGAGGAGCACGGAATAGGGACAGCTGGCCTGGAATGTCCAGAAAAGCTATGTGGGGAGAAAAGGCTTCATTAGAATCTGGAAGAACAAGTTCACCAAACCACAAGAGGTGACAAGAGGCGGGTTGTTGTCAGAAGCAGGAAAAGCTGTTGCCATGTCTCAAAGACACAAAAGAACAAGATGAAGTCCTGCAGAGCCAAGACTGTCCACAGATGTTACAGAGCAAATTGGGGAGGGGAGAAGCAGTATACCAGCAGTGCAGTCCCCTTCATGGCAAGGCTCACCTGACACGTTTACGGAAAAAGAAGTTGAGTAGCACCTGGAGGGGTAAAATGCCCCTGCCCAAGGTCATGGAGTGGTAAAGGCATGGGGCCACCAGGAGACACAGCCCAGGTGTTTGATGCTTCTCCACCTGCAAGGGTGTGGACTCCCCCCTCCGGTAGGGGGTTACTGAGGTCATTTAGACAAGCCCCCAGCAGGTCTTAATTAGCTGATGACATGTGGCAGCAGGGATAGGAACATAGTAAACAACTTCCAAATCAACGCTTGAGGCTTTTTCTGGGGGAGAGATTCTGTGCTTAGTAATTCAGAGAATTTGAGCTCCTTTAAAGCAGACTTTTGGAGAAACAGAAGCCAACATATACATCCACAGCATTCGGTTCCCCCAAGTCAATTATGCCTAAGTGACGCTAAGGGTCTGACGGAGCCACAAAAGAAAAAACAATCTTTAGCCTGACAATTGAAGCGGATCCTTGCGCCTTAATCCAAGCCATTGTGTCTGCCCATTTTTGCAGCCCCAGGTCTGGTTCTCATTGCTTTTGTGGATTTAACTAAAATCCTTCACATAACTTAAATTAGAGTTTGTGTCAATGATGTTTCTTTTATTCCAATGTACAAAAAAATAAAAGAGTTAGAAAGCACCCAAGTTCCCATAATCCAGACTGTTGATCTACTGGACACAGGCTATCCCAATAACTGGAGGGAGAATTTTCCCATACAATGAGGGTGAGGTTGGTGTGGGCACTGATGTGGGAGGGGTGAGGTGCAGCTCCCTTTAAAAGAACCAGATGGACTTGAGCTGTTTTTGTCCCTTGCTGATGTGTGTTGGTGCAGGAAGGCTAATGCAAACCACACAAGATCGGATGGCTGGTAAAGGGGGCTGCAGTGACTGAATGTGGACCTGCTGGATTAAAAGCACTTTCTGTTTAACTAGAAAGAAACCACCTCTCATACTGGGTGAGAACACAGAGACCAATTCAGTTCAACCCTCTTATTTTCTATATGGGGAAATGCAGGATTTGATAGGACAAGTGACCTGCTCCAACTCAAGGGCATGGCACAGACAGAATTAGGATCCAAACTCTTTGGTTTCCAGACCTTTGCTCTTATTTGGCTCAGCTACTCAGAAGGCAGTAAAAGGCTTCTGCTTCCAAGTTTTTCTTTCCACTTGGGTGAGAAAAGTGGAATATAATTCCTAAAGAAAAGGCTTCCCAGGGAGAGAAAAATGGCATTGGCAGCAATAAAAATGTTGCAAAGCACATTTTCAGATTTTACATGTTATCATCTTTACTCACACACTGATGGGTATATATTTTACCCATGTGGCTCTGTGTAAAAATAGGTCTGTCAGTTGCCTAATGCCATGCAGTTTAGGACAGTTTAGGACTTCCTGTTGACAGGAAGAGCATACTATTTTTTTTTTTTTTTTGAGGCAGAGTCTCACTTTGTCACCCTCAGTAGAGTATCATGGGGTTGCTCACAGCAACCTCAAACTCTTGGGCACAAGCGATCCTCTTGCCTCAGCCTCCCAATAAGCAGGGACTACAGGCACCTGCCACAACACCCAGCTATTTTTAGAGGTGGGGTCTTGCTCTTGCTCAGGCTGTTCCAGAACTCCTGAGCTCAAGCGATCCACCTGCCTCGGCCTCCCAGAGGGCTAGAATTACAGGCATGAGCCACTGAACCCAGCCCTCAGGAGTATATTCTCTTACGCTAAAACTACAGAAACAGTGAATACAGATGACATAGCTAGAAAGAAAAAATATTGCCAAAGTTGAAAAGGTCTTTAGGAGATCACTTAGTCCAGCAAGTCCCAAATAATAATCTATGGAAGGCCAATAGTTATTATGGAAGGGAAAAGTTCCTATTGTCAAATGGTTTTGGAAAACTTTAGTTTAATTTAAATTAAATAGGTATCCTTACAGCAAAGACTTCTCAGGGTCTATTACTATAACATGCATTGACAAGTTCAAGAAGAATATAAGATACAAAAGTCCCCAGAACTTTCACGTCCCCTGAAACCCTTCTTATCTTAAAGACAATCTCATAGAACTAATGTTTCTTGAAATATAACCTTTAATCATCAATCTTTTCCAAAATCAGGTAAGAGGGAGAAAAAAACAAAATAAGATCTGAAAGAAAAAGTGACTCTCCCCAGGTCACACAACTCATCAGTAGCAGAGTCAGGACTCAAACCCAGACCCTCAGACAATAACCAAAGAACAAAAATTCCCCTCTTGCTGCCCTATCCTTAATACTGTGTCTCTAACGGTGCGATCCATAAATATTAAGGCCGTGGCTAATAAATAGCTAAGTGCATTGCCTGCACATTATTTGATCTTAATTAAAATCCTAAGAAAATAGATTGATTTATGAAGAACAGATAGTTTATTACATACTTACAGAGGAGGAAATGGAATCGTACTATACACCAGCCATTTGCTCGTGGGCAGAGATAGGAAAGGATAGAAGAATGATACAGAAGATGCTTTCTACTATGAAGAACTATCCCCAGAACTGACCTGAAAAGAGGAAGCAATCGAGATAAAGGGAGGAGAATAAGGTATATGGGTTCCATGGCTGTGGCAGGGGTCCCCCTCCATCTACCTTGAGCTGAAGGTAGACTCTGCTATTCAGTCCAGCCCCAAAAGCTCCCTAACTTAGTCCATGACCCACACCAGTTTGTGCACAAGCTAGAAAGGCTACACAGGTTTTGCAACCTAACCTCATTCCAAGCTTCCCTGATTGAAGCCCAAGAGGTCCCACCCCAGCCACATGGAAGGCATTAGTCCAGCCCTCCCACACTTCCATTGTCTCTTGAAAGTTGCTCAAGTCATCTCTGCCACCACAGAAATCCCATCCCTGAGGGATTTCAAGTTGTTTGCCATCCTTACCCTTAATTTCTATTTTCACACTAGAAAAGTCTTAGAACTTAAAGTTGAAAGACCTGGGATGGGCCGCCGGCTCTGGACCTTATATGCTGTGGGACCTGGGAAAATCACGTGAGGGACAAAGAGAATCATCACTAATTTCACCACTTACCTGCTCACTAGTGACTTTCCCCACTGTTGTCAGCTTTAAGCTTTACAAGAAACCACTGCAGCAGCTGTTATCCATGTTTTATAAATAGAGAAATATGGCTAGTTTTAAATTAACGACCTTTGGCAGAGAGCAGGGCCCAGAGTTTGAGCACAAGAAGCCTGACTTCAGGGTCCACAGGTCAAGGGCTTAACAACCACTGACAATACTTTTAAAGTGCCGTGTGCTGATTACATACGCAACGGCGAATGAATTCTCCCTTGTCACAAGCCTGCAAGGCATAACATCACTTTTATAAGATGAGAAGACTGAGTCTCAGAGAGATTTGAGATTTAAGAACTGCTAAACCTCACGTGACAAATGAGTGGTGGAAACAGAATGGGAGCTGAGAGCTGCATGTCTGGTAAAAGCGAAGGCCTTCCCATCTCTGCTAAAAATAGAAAAAACTAGCCAGGCATGGGGGCACACACCTGTAGTCCCAGCTACTCAGGAGGCTGAGGCAGGAGGATCACTTGAACCCAAGAGTCTGAGATTTCTGTGAGCTAGAACACCATGGCACACTACCCAGGGCACAAAGTGAGACTTTTTCAAAAAAGAAAAAAGAAAATCCAAGTCTTTTGATTCAGTGATTCTGATGTTTCCAAACCACAATCTCCTTAATAAAGGTAATAATAATGCCTCCTTCCCAATGACTGCCATGAGGATCAAACATCCTGACATGTGAGAGATCCCCTAAACTGTGTGCCCGGTAATGGTAACTGTGCTCATCTTTGTCTGTGCAAATCAAAATGAGGAGTCAATCTGGCAAGATGCCATGTGCTGACTACGGGTTCATGCGTTGGCTGGATGTTAGATTCACTCACCTAATTTTTTAGGGCCTCGTAAAACCTATGAAGTAATTTGTCTTTGTTAGTGAAAAGATTTAGTGATGAATTCACCCTGAAGCATAATTAGCCCCAGGCCTGTGTGTCCCCAAGGGGATCCTTCCTATCTTAACAAAACATAGGCAACCTGAGGTTCAGGAGCATGTCACTTTATAGAGTCTAAGTCATCTAGCACAAAATGTGTTGAATCAACAGACCTTTCTTCTTGCTTCCTGCTACCTCAAAAAGACTCCCCTTCTCCCCAGAGCGAAACAAAGAAGTAGTTTTTGCCAGCATTAAGGTTGACTGAACAACACAAATTCTAACTAGTAAGAGTTGCTGGATTCTTGATTTGTATTTCTATCATTGCTTCTTTGGGTTAAAGGAACAAAGGGGCATGTTTAGGAAGCAAAGACAATGTTCTACTCGGTGTTGCTTCAAGAACATGCCTCTACTTGATTTCCAAAAGATTTCTCTGAACAAAAAAGCTAGGTGGTTGCCAGCTCCCCTCAAAATGACTGAAGAATTTGCTCAAAAGAGAGATTGTACTTTTATTTGAAATCATGCTTTTTTCCTACCCACAGAGCAACTAAAAATGTGAGAAAATGTTTGTTGTCCATCCCCAGTGGCTTAGATCATTTAGACATCACGTGACCTTCAGCGATCTAAGTGACCTCTGTTCTGAATTGGCCAAAAAGTTGATTACTGTTTCTGTTCTTTCCCTCTCCAGCCATCCAGCAATAAAATGTCCTTTCCCTACAGACTAAAGATAAACAGGAGGGGGAAAAAAAGCTGACAGTGGATCACGTGTGTTGGCATGTATGGCTTCTGCCTTCACATTCTGAAGTCCATATACTTCCATAATAGTTTTCAGAGTCACAGGTTACAGCGTCCCCAGTAAAGCCAAAAAGGGTCTTTACAGCTTACCAAGAAAGCAGCAACTCTCCTTTCCTGGGAATGAGGCAATCTGACCAAAACAGGAATCAGGATTCACAGATATGATCAAACCAGGGGACTCACTCCACAGGTTGCTTTACGCAGGGTCCATGAAATGACACTTCAGAGACAAAACTCATTGTCTAAATCACTTGATATAAATCTTCTCTTGGTCATACAAGGTCCTTCCTGTCTTATGCTCATTGGGATAAGTCCGGCATATATTGCTCCCCTCATAGACAGTCCAATGCATGGTGGGACACTGCTGCTTACAGTGATGTTCCACTACTACTGTGTCCTCTCCCACAATTTCTCCCCTGACTCTTGGGTACCAAACCTTGCACACTTCTCCAAAACAGCCAGCCACGTCCTCCAGATCCTGCCTGCCATCCTGTGCCCTGCTCTGCTCTCCTTCATGAAAATTTTACTCATCCTTCAAGACTGAAGTTTCACCTCTCTGGAGCCACCTTTAATTGACTCTAGTTTATTTTTTTTATTATTATTATTTTTTTACCAGCATGATTATGATAGATCAAAAGAGACAACAATATGTTATAGCATCTCTCACCAAAAAATAAGAGTCGATTTCTTCATTCTGCAGAACTGTGCTAGCCTCAAACTTGCTTTGACTAATAGAATGTAGCCAAAGTTGACATCATGTAAGTTCTATAACACAGGTTCCAGGTGCTTTGAAATACCCTCCTTTGCCCTTTTGAAAAGATGGCCTTAGACCATAATATATAATAAGAAACTCTGTCTAGTCTACTGGAGGCTAGAGGTCAAGTGGAGTAGCATGGAGGTAATCTAGAGAAGGTCAGCAGCTACTATCAGAAATTTGAGGTCATCTGGACTGTCCATCTTTGCTGAGCTAACACATATGACAGCCCTATGAGGGATACTAGACAAGCCAAGAGAAGAACCACCTTGCTGAGCCCAGCCCAAATGGCAAACTCACAAGAAAATACATGGTCCCTGTTTTAAGCAACATGATTATAACAAAACACTTTGGGATGGCTCCTAGGACAATTTTCTTGGTGTTTTGGGAAGGTCATATGTGTATAGGATGTCACAAGTACCTTTGTGTTTGGGAAGGAGGATTGTTCCGATGGGAAAATCTTCTCTTTCATTGTCTTCAACTCCTATTCACTATTGAGGGCACAAATTAGACACCTTTCTCTGAACTTATTCCCTGACCCTCATAAATGGGGTTAGGGGATTCTCTGATGAACAGTTTAGCACCTGTTCTTTCTTCTTTATAGTACACGTCACACACCATGGTTATAACATCTACTTATCCTGCCAGAATGAATGCTTAGGTAAGGCAAAGACAGAACCTGTTTTGGTCACTGTTGTGTTCCCAGCATCTAGTTTAGCACATGCCAGATGTGGAAAGAATTTTATGCTTATGCATCTCAGTCCATCAAGTATTTATATATTCTCTGACCAGGCCACCTATTTCACTGAGGGACATAGTCCGTGAAACAGTCTTTCTCCTTATTTGAGTTATGCTCCGCCACTGCGTCTACCTTCTGTTCACAAGGTCCATTTCTCATCACTCAGCACCACCTTCCCCCAAACTTCCCCTATGTATCTGAATACAGGTGCTATTCTCTTCTTAAGTCATCTTTTTTTCAGCTTATGGTTTGACAGACAGCTGCGGGCCCTGGGAATATCTGGCCTACAGTAGCAACTGACCATCCAGTCTCTTTTTTCTGGACAATTTTCCAGTTGCTAAAACACATCTTCCAAGTGTCACAACAAAAACTTGGTGCCACTAGGAATGATCTGACCAAGGAGAAAAATCATCACACCCATGGCTTAGAACTTTATTCTCTTCTCAATGCCACTTTAATCTCACACTGAGTTACTGGATAGCCTCCTTTTGCTGATTACAATGGCCTGGCATCCAGCAGTAACCTATGTGAAAAAGATCAATGTCCGTCTGTGTCTCATCTCAATCTGCAAAGATGCATTTTATTTATTAATATGTTACAGAACAATCCCAGCATTTTTCACTTAGCTTTCTTTTAAAATTTACACAGTATATGGGGGCAAGACATGATTGCAAGAGGGACTTTGCCTAACAATTGCAATCAATGTAACCTGGCTTATTGTACCCTCAATGAATCCCCAACAATAAAAAAAAAAAAAGAAAAGAAAATAAAATTTACACAGGAATTGGGCTTTCTAGGTGCTATGGTGACTACAAAAACCTGCACTATGCAATGCTCCTGCTAATTCACATTAAGCCAGAATTCCACATTACATTCCACTTATCTGGAATTGGCTATTGGTAGAAAAGTTTCTGTTTAGGAGTTGGCAAAGTTATTTAATTCAATGGTATTCTATTTGGAAAAGGAAAAACAATGACAAATGATACTAAATTCCTTTCAGAGAAATAAATATTATCTTCTTGTTCCAGTGTTACAAGGGAAGCGGGGCCTGAAATGAGGCAAATTTAACACTGAACCTCTTTTCTACGACCAGGTAGTTGTATGACGATGGAGAAGTGACTAAGAAGTGCCAAGGAAAGTCAGTCGCTTAGAGTGTAAGGGGGGTTAAAAATTAAAGTTATTTCTTTCACAATGGTAAACTATATCTAGACATAATCTTTTCATGTGCACATCTGTAACCACCACACCAGATATGGAGAAGCATGCATACAATAGTCATAGTTCTTTGTCTGCTTGTTTACCAGTGGATACAACTTGTACCCTGGTTGACCTAACAAATTCTACCACTGAAACTTGTCTTTCTTATGGAATACTTATAATTGCTAAAGTGTAAAAGAGGTGGTAAAAAGATGACATCTCCCTGTGAACCTCGAAGCTTAGTAACTTGGTGGCCTTCTCTAGGCTGGAAATCTTGTGTGGGATGGTTTGTATGTGTGTGGAATAGTCACACCTATGTGGACAGCCACAGGACAGTCTTTGTAAGTGGGTATAGATGGGGGCAGGGGTAGGGGAGATGTGAGGATCTTTCCTACGGGAAGATACTCCGGACCAGCCTCCCTCGGTACCCAACTGTGAAGCCTTAGCACCCTCTGGTGGTCCTTAAGCATATGTCACAGTAGGGCTGGTTGAGTATCTCTTGGCAAATGCTGCCACCTCCTGGTTAGAGTCCCAGTTAGTAAATCTCTAGATAATGTTCAGTTTTCTAGGCTGGAAGCCATCAAGGACTGAACCTGTTTCACCTGCATCTCCCAAGTCTGCTTTTGGAAGGTATGAAAACACAAAGGAAACCCTAGTTAGCTGTGGGCAGATTGTCTAATGATTGCAAAACACAAATGCTTACCATAGCACTTCTTAAAAACATTTCAGATTAATATGAGGGTAGGAATGTTTAGGTTACACTGTTTTCATTTCTAAGGTAAAGTTGTAGTTTAGCCCTTTACCCACAAGGTGTGCTGAACACCCTCACATTGTGCAGTGAGATCTTAAGTGAGATCCCGACACTCGCCCTCCCTCCACTTCCTCCCTCTTTCCCTCTTCCTCTCCCCCTCTTCTCCCTCCCATCCTCTCTTCTGCTCTCCCATCCTCTCCTCACCTTTCCCACCTCTCCCTCAAACCAGACTACCTGTGTTTTTTTCTTTCGTGTGGGCCTGTAGTTGTTTATATATTGGTTTCATATTAGTATCAAGTACATTGTGTTTCAACCCCACCCAGGTAAATGCAAAAGATGTAAGCCACCTGTGAAGTGGCTTTCTTTCTGCTGTTTGAAGCCCCTCTTTGAGCCATGTATGATTCTGAACACAAGCCTTCAATGTCATGTGAAGATGTTGTCAGTGGTGGGAATTAAGCAACTTTACCAGAAGGTAATTTTTAAAAGTTCTTCATGCATCGAAACAAATATGTATTCTGGAGTAACATGTATATTTACTTTTAAACTTCATAGAAACTTTATAAAATTAGAAGTCTCCTAAACCCACACACCCTGACACCTATTAGGACCCTTTCATTTGACTTTGCATTGTGTATATGCACAGAACAAAACAGACTTTTGAAACATACACATAAAAAAACTAAGACAGATGCAATTCATAATCTTCCCTTTGCTTTTTTTTTTTCCAGCTGCACATTGAAATAAGAATTCTCTGGGGCCACACATTAAATATACAAACATTAATGAAATCTGATGAGCCAAAAAAAGGTCTGTGCATAATTTTCATGCTATCCAACACCACAGATAAGTGTTTAAACAGGCCTCACATAATCCACATGCGGGCTATGGGCCACAGGTTGGACACTCCTGCAAATTTCATTCTTTAGAATTCTTTAAATTCTAAAGTGTTAACATGCTTTAATTTCAAGGCAATGGCATGAAATAAAGAAAAAGTCTGTCTCCTCATTCTGTCTCTCTTCCCAAGGGAAATCAAGGTAATCACTCTTCAAATATCCTTCTATGATAAAAATGAAGACACATGTCATATATAGAGTATGTGAATCTCAGCCCATGAACAAGAATGAGAGAAAAATTACACCTTTTATTTTTATAACTTTTTTTTGGGTGGGTGGTGCATTTTGACAGGCTGGTTGTAATCATAAGCTCCAACCAGTAAAGGTGACCTTGCAACTTAAAATTTGTGCTGAAGTTCATTTGACCCTTGGCCATCTATTCTTCCAGGTGATCTTTGAGAGACAGGTGATTTTTCAAGTAAGTGGCCCTTGCTCGAGATGAGGGACTCTCTGCTAGTCCCACCCAGGTTTGTATGCCACTGGGGCAGGTCTCTCCTGGGTCCTGTGACTTCTTTGGAAATACTGTAGGAATGCAAGCCTTTTTCTCTTTCTTTTTTTTTTTTTTTTTTCAGACAGAGTCTCACTCTGTCACAGAGTTCTGTGGGATCATAGCTCACAACAACCTCAAACTCTTGGGCTTGAGTTTTCCTCTTGCCTCAGCCTCCCAAGTAGCCGAGACTGTAAGCACCGAACACAATACCCAGCTAGCTTTTCTATTTTTAGTAGAGACGGGTCTCACTCTTCCTTAATCTGGTATTGAACTCCTAAGCTCAAGCAGTCCACCCACCTCAGCCTCCCAGAGTGCTGGGATTATAGGCGTGAGCCTGACCTAAGCCCACTCCTCCTCCAAGACTAGGGTCACAGACCACTGATTCTTTCCTCCCTTGCTTCCTCGCCAGCCCAAAGGAAGCTCTTTCTCATATGAAAGGCAGCTGCTCTCTTTTAACCCTGCTTTTGACAGAGGAGCCCTATCTTCATCCATACCTGAGAATCTTCTTTACTCTGTGGCTGAAGATTTGAGCAAAAATGTTAGGAGGATGGGAAATGTCATTTCTGCTTTACTTTTTCTTCTGAGGCAATAACAAGAGAACCAATAACTTGCCTGTCTCCAAGAAAGACATCAGAAAGGGCACATCAGAGAAATATCTCAAAATAGCATCCTGCTCTTACATATATTTCCTGTTATCTTTGTGGTTATCATGACCTGCACGTGGTCTACACTGATTTCAGACTCTAAACTAACCATGACGGTTGTTTCCAGTTTGGGGCTACAATGAATAAAACATGCTATGAACATTTATATGCAATTTTTTATGAGGATGTATATTGTCATTTCTCTTGGGTAAATATACTTGGAAAGGGAATTCTCTGGATCATATGGTAATTTCATTTACCAGAGAAAGGGAATTCTGTGGATCAATTTTTTTTTTTTCAGAAGAAACTACCAAATAGTTTTTCAAAATGTCAAATCTATGAAGAGTAGAGTATAAATGTCCTAACACAATAATTAAGTAAATGAGGTGCTATGTTAACCAGGTTGATGTAAGCATTCCAAATTGTATATGAAATCAGCACACTGTACCCCATAAATGCATTAATGTACACAGTTAGGATTTAATAAAAAAAAAATGATTGCACCATTTTGTACTCCCACCAGCAATGTCTGAGGATATTCTATATTCCCACCAACATGTTGTATTGGTATTTTTACATATTACTGAGCATACAGCTGGATCTCATTGTCATTTTAAACTCTGATTTTTATTATACTAAATTCTACTTGATTAGAAAAGGAATGCATACTTAGTGTATATCAAAAACAGATATGGAAAAATAGCAACTATCATTATTTCATAAGAAAAATACTTTTAAAGCTTCAGTGTATTTCCTTGTCATTTTGCTGTTTTGCGATATTGTCCCATATTTATAATTCTCGTATAAGTGACCTTAACTCTTGCTATTTGTATTTTAATGGAGAATCCTTATTTTTGAAATCATTTCTTTCAATTTCAAGAAGTCTTTATTATAGATATTAATCTTTACCCATAATATATGTCACAAACGTTTATGTTGTCCTTTTCCATGGAAAAAATGCAGTCAAATTTATCATTGTTTTATCACCTCTGGATTTTAAGTTATAGTAAAAGCACCTTTTCATACATGTTTTATTCCAGCATTTGTATGGTTTCATATTTTTACTTTAGAATCCTTATCCACTTCTTTTTGTGAATGGTGAGGTGTACATCTAATTTTAACTTTTTTCAAATAGCTATTCATTATAGAGATATTCAGATTTTCTATTTTTGTCTGCATCACAATTTTCATTTGCAGAAAAATAAAGAATTTTTATTTGCAGCAATGTATCCATTTTATCCAGATATTTTAATTGTCTGCCCAAAGTTTGTTTATAATATATCTACCTTTATTATCTTTTTAATGTCTATCAGAGCTATCGTAATACAATGGAAAAGACCATGCTCAGGCATTGATGCCTACGGATTAACACTCAGCAAAGGTCTTTCCACAAAGTGTGTAGGTGATTAAATTTCATTCTTAAGTTCTCTAACCTTTAGCTGCCCACAAGTGAATGAAGAAAGATTACATTTGACAAAATGATGGCAGGGCACACTAAAACTATGTAGTAATGTTGATGGAGGGAGACAATATTTAAGAAGGTGTTGTGAATTGGTTAGATATGCCAAAGATGTTCTCCTTTTACACTGATTGCTCAGTAACTTGTTGTAATTATTATTATTATGTGAGATAAAATGGAAATTACTAAGACACAACCTCATCCCTTAATTAGTGCCTATGCTGTCGGCCAGCACACAAAGGCATAACATTAATGATTATATACTTCAATTTGAAAGGGTAGCAGTTTGATAATGAAACATAGAAAAAATAAGAGGTCGCTTTCAGAGGGCACCAAGAAAGCAACATGATAAAAGAAGCATTTAAGGGAAGTTAAATGGCATTTGGAGACGACAGTCTTGTCAGAGTGAACTTCATAGAGGAAAGTGTAGTATTGGAAAAGATATCCTACCTCGCACAATTTGGAGGTGAGCAGGCAGTGGCCCAGAGTGGAGATAGGTAGTGGTGCAAAGTACAGCTTGGAAAGGTAGGTAGCATAAGACTACTACCAAATTGCGTTCTGGAATAGGAATTTAAGATTATCCTCTATAGTTCACAGGAAATTGTTGAGGGCCTGGGATGCCTGCTCCCCAAACCCAGCTAACCTGGTTCAATTACTTGGCTGAGCTAGAAAGTTAAACTGAGGCATGGTGGTAATTGAAAGCAAAAATGAATGGAAATTGAAAATAAAACTGCAGCAGCACAGATAGCAAGAGTGAAGAACAAAAGTAACCTGGCACAAGTCTCAGTGTAAAAAAGATAAATTTTAGTTAGGAAGAACAAAGAGAAACTTTAGAGCCAAAAGAGTTGGCAGTGGTCTCTCTCAGGATACAGAGAAGTTGAGAGAGACGGAGTTGCAAAGGCTGCTCAGAAATGGCTTCCTCTCCATCTGAAATTGGCTGCAGGTCTTTCACTGGCCTCTGCCTCTCCAGGCCGTACTGCCCTTTTCTACTGGTCAATACCATTGACTATTGTCTCTTTCTATTGGTCACTGGTAACCTAGGTTACCTCATACCTGCATTCTCATGGGCCTCCAGACTTCCTTGTCCCAGAATCCAGGCTTCCCTGCCATCTCCCTTGAAGCCCCTTTCTTAGCGTCCCTTCTCTGAAATCAAAGTAGTGAAGACCTATGGTTTAATTAGTTCTGACCACCATGTGGTGAATTAAGGAATATGGGCAAGAGGTAGAGGTAGAGTGGGAAATGAGATTCGTATCTTAGCCAGGCAGGTGGCAATGCCAATCTGAGCTAGGACTGCGGCACCCAGGAAGTGCCAAGGTGGAGCTAAGAAACACAGATGGCAGATGTGACGGTACACAATCACCTGTGAATTTAACACAGTATCCTGGATTCTATTATAAATTTTCAAAAAAATACTTGTTTTTACAACGCAAAGGAAAAGAACCACAAGATAAGTGTCCCACATTTCCACATCAGGACCCCTGGGAATGTCTGCAATGAGTGTGCTTTAGTGACCCAACGTTCTGATGGCAACCCTACTTCAGCAAAGTGAACAAAGGAACATGACAGTTGACTGAAAGCCAGTAATTTGCAGGTGTTATTGGAAAAGGGCTGTTGGAATTTTAAAAGTTAATTTATATCACAGAGCTTAAGGAGTCATCAATCTAGTCTGAAATTTTGAAAAGGATAACGTGAGATCTGTTAGAGAACTCTGGCCATGGTCTGTTTCCTGAATGGTTTCACAGTACGAACGTCATTAGTCCATTCTAATGACTATTTTTCAGCTGCACCTGGTAGAAACCAATCATTCAAAAGGCTCTCAGTTTTAAAGGGAATTAAAACAAGCGAGTCATGAGTGGTGCCTGTGGCTCAAAGGAGTAGGGCTCTGGCCCCATACACTGGAGGTGGCGGGTTCAAACCCAGCCCCTGCCAAAAACTGAAAAAACAAACAAAAAAAGAGTCATTACTCCATAAAGCTACAGCTTCCATCGGCTTCAATGGAACATGTCATCCCCCAAAGACATCCAGATGACTCTTACATGACATAATACAAGGTATATAGATTTTGGATCCAGGTGGGCCTAGCTGGGATTCTTTGATCTGCTTCTGACTCTGAGCAAAACACCATCTCTCAGAAATTCAGTTTCTTTACCTACCTATTTATAAACTGGGAAATGGGCTCAGCGCCTGTAGTTCAGCGGCTAGGGTGCCAGCCACCTACACCAGAGCTGGTGTGTTCAAACCCAGCCCAGGTCAGCTAAACAACAATGGCAACTGCAACCAAAAAATAGCTGGGCGTTATGGTAGGCACCTACAGTCCCAGCTACTTAGGAGCCTGAGGCAAGAGAATCTCTTGAGCCCAAGAGTTTAAGGTTGCTAAGAGCTGTGACACCATGGCATTCTACCCAGGGCGATGTAGTGAGACTCTGTCTCAAGAAAAAAAAATAAAGGGGAAATGGGGGAATAATGCCAACAATTGTTGTTAGAATTAATTCAAACAATTGGAAGCATCCCAGACTGAGTCACATAATAAAACTATTGTGTGCATATTATTTAAAGATTTGAGTTCACAAGCCCCTACAGTATCTGTGCAAGCCTCATTTTCAGTTATCTCCCTCACAAGCTACGGACATCCAGGTCTTTTTCTTAAATATGCAAATATCCTCTCTGCCTAGAAGACTTTCTTAATCTCACAGTAGTGCCCCGGAGTTATTCCAAACACTTTTCATAATGCCATTACATCATTCTCTATGTAATTATTTGTTGATTGTCTTTCTTCTCTGCTAGCCTGAAAGTTCCTTGAGGGCTGGGACAGAATCCTTGTTCATTACTGTAAACTAATGGCACCTGAAGCACTCACTGCCACATTGTTGGTGGCTGATAAGCAGTTCAGTAGGCAGACCTCTTATTTATTTGAACAACTGAAACAGAAGACAGGCCACAAAGGAAGATGCTGAGCTGAGATTTTTCAGTTGACTGCTGAAGGTGACTCTGAAATGGAGATCACCAGACTAGTCATCTATTAGGGTCAGCTCTGGGGATTAACTCCTATGGAAGAGAAGGCAAAAGGAAGCAGGATAGAGCAGAAGGAGAACTCTCAAAGGCAGCATGTGACAGCCTCATGGGGAGTTCTAAAGACAGGAAGACTCTTCTAAGCTGCCCCAAACTCAGGCAAGAGGGCCAGGTATTTATGCGTCATGGGCCTTTTTATACTTCCAAGGCCATTGGTTATTACATGTGGTCTGCCCAAGGAAGAAGGCGGAACCTTATTAGAGTTGATTCTCTTTCCCTGAGGGAATGCCTGATGTGGACTGACAACCAAGGGCAGCTTGCTGCAGCCAGGCCGCTAGCAGCCAGGCCCCTAGCAGCGGGGAGGAATAGTTCTTCCATTCCCTAAGTGTGATCCAAACATTGCAAACTAACATGCCCCATGATTGACAGTAAGCATCTCAGCATAGATGTTCTCTGCCAAGTGTCCTAGGGGAGTCTGACTTGGCATGGGGTTTGGCAGCAGAGACCTCAAGCTCTCTCTCACACTGGCTGCTGGTGACTTCAGCCAGAGACCATAAAAAGCGCAGTTTCGTGTTGTGGCTTCAATCTGGGTCACAATCCGTTAGGAAGCAGTAACAACTCAGAGCTGGAAGGGAATAGCATTCAGCAGAAAGCACGATAATGGTTGTGAAGATTGACAGACCTGAGTTTAAGGGGGTTATTCACTGGGAGAACTTCAGCACATTGCAAAACTTCTCAGAGACTCCGTTTCCTCATGGCTGAGAGGATGACCCAAAGTACCAGTGAATTAGCCTGTAACCCAGCAGGTACTCCCATAGCTGAATTTCCCTTCCACACTTGCCTCCCAACCCCTCACCCCACCCACCCACACACACACACATCCCAACCACTGCCCACGTCTGCTACAGCACACCTGTCAGCTGCTGCCTAACCTGCTTGGTCGCCTCTGGTAACAGAGCCCTCCCTTCACAGTGTGGCTGCCAGTTCCACCACTGGACAATGGTATTTGTTAGCAAGTCCTCACTTGCCTCTTTGGTTCCTTTGTCCCATGATAATTACTCAGATGGACAAAGATGATATTCAGGTTTCAGAGTAAATATCCTTAGGTTCTTCAGCCTTAGTTCTCATAACACGGACTTCAAAACCTTTATCATACAAGCCTCCCTTAATCCAAAAGGCTTCACTTGGTTAATATCCAACTCAAATTGAGTTTACCTGGAGTTTTTATCAGATGCCCTGTGAAGGCATCAACCAGCACAACCTCCCTATTCTGAATACTAGGAGTTCTACCAGTGGGCTTCAAGACAAATATTCTTGCACAACTCTATAAACCCTGCCGACCTCTTTCACAGGATCACCTCTGCTGGATTTTCTATACACTGCTCCCTAGTCCTTTGGCATCGTATAAATTACTCACACTTGCTCCATGAGAATGTCAATTCCGAGTTCTGTTTTCAGAGTTCCCATGTGACAGCCCCGTTTTCTCCCTGACCACAAGCAATTTAAAGCTGTGGTTGCTCCTGTGTGTCCTTGATGGAGGGAAAAATACGTCCCTCATTGATCACAGCTGGAGAACCCCGTCATTTTATTTTAAATTTCTTTTTCAATAAAAACTTATTGTAATATTTATTTAAAAAACATTTTGATTGCATGAAACCCTGGTGCCACTGTTCTTCAGGAGAAGGAAAATAAAATATATTAAATTCTAGAAAAAAAAAAAAATATATATATATATATATTTTTTTTTTTTTTTTTTTTTTTTTTTTTGCAGTTTTTGGCCGGGGCTGGGTTTGAACCCACCACCTCTGGTATATGGGGCTGGCGCCCTACTCCTTGAACCACAGGCACCACCCCACTAGAAAAATATATTAACAGTTGCTTGTCAAAGTCTTTGTGTGTTTAAAGAGACGTTAGAAGTTTAGAGAGGTATTTCAGGCATTTTTAAAGCAAAATATGATGGTTTTTAAAATGTATTTCACATTTTAAAAAATTTTGAAAGAGAAGTAACACCCCATCGTGAGATTCACCATTAAGGGAGTCACGGAGGCCCCCCACAGCACAAGTGGTGCTCGTCTGTTCAACACTTTGGAGAAGCACTGATGTAAGCCGCTGATAAAAGTATTACATTTGACAGATCTAGTTCATATTCATAGCTGCAATCTAGGCTAAACACACAGATATTCTTATCATTCCCATCAAAGCATGGACTCCATAATCTCCCTAATAAAGAAGGGAGGGAAAGCAACATTTTATCCTCACAACTTGATTACAACCATTATCTTAATTTCTAACTTACATGTGAAGTAACTGAACATTAGAGAGGAAAATACTTTGTCCTGGGTTACACACTCTTTAACAGAAGAAAAGATTCCAGGCTTGGACCTGAAGTTTCTGTCTCCAAAGGGTGCTTTCTTTTTGTTTACATGTATTTACTTGGTTTTTTTTTTTTTTTTGAGACAGGTCTCACTTTGTCACCCGAACTGGAGTGCAGTGGTGGCATCATAGCTCACTGCAACCTCAAATTCCTTGGCTCAAGTGATCCTCCTGCCTCAGCTTCCCAAGTAGCTGGGACTATAGGCGTTCATCATCATGCCCACCTATTTTTCTGTTTTTTTTGTTTTTAATGATGGACATGCGGTGTTGCTCAAGCTGAGCTCAAGCAATCCAGTCACCTCGGCCTCCCAAAGTGAACCACCATGCTGTCTGGGTATTGGTTTTTAATTTCATCACAAAAAGTGAAAGAATTCAAAAACTCTAAGGGGCTCAAACTTGAGCATTAGAACCACCTGCCAGGCTTGTTAAACTCAGATTTCCAGGTCTCTAATTCAATCCCCATGGTTTCTAACTTAGTAGGCGTGGAGTGGGCTCCGACAATTTGCATTTCTAGTCAGTTCTCAGGTGATGCTGGTGCTGCTAGGGCAGGAGTCCATGAATATTCTCTTATTTCTGGGTGAGTGGCTTGCAACCCCAACTGCACACCATCAACTGGAAATTTGTAAAATAAACACACCTGGGCACCATCCCTGAGTGAAGTATACTTTCTGAAGGCAATGCTGGGCCCTTACGCTGTCCCAGCACTGCTACTGATTCTAGTGCACAGCTAGGCCTGAGATCCAGCAGGTCTCAGCAAATACCCATGCAGGCAGCGTTTCAGTAGTTGGTGAAAGGTGTCACGGCAGTGCGCAGAGATGGAACTGGGAGTGGAGAGGTTCAGGGTGGGTTTACTAAAAAGGGATGGTGACCCACCCAAGCAGGGCAAAGACAGGTCTGTGAAGAGGTTTTACTTAGAGCCTTAGGAGGTGGGCAAATTCCACAGCTTGCCTGAAAGGCTTTGATGCAAATTTCAGGGGTGCGGCTACCTAGGTTCTTCCCATCCTTTGTCTTAGGAGGCAGCAGGAGGATTCATGTGGGGTCTCGTCAGGCCCCCAACAGTTGGTACCTTTGTCCCCTAGCCTTTCTTCATATGAAGAACTGAACTGTAGTGATTTTCCTATAAGCTGATCTAAGGGCTCTCTGAAGACTGGCTATAAACTTGCGCCCTGAGAGAATATAAAACCATGACTCACACCTCCCCCAAAGGTCAAGGGGTCTGGGGAATGTATGCATGGAATCCAAACAGATAAAGCTGAAATAAGTTGTTACTATTAACTAAAGTGCACTACTAGAGTAATGGGGTGTGTCATGGCTATGACTCACCGCATGGTGAAGAAGAGGCTGCAGTGGAAATCTGTCCTCTGGAACTTGCAGAAAGCCATCCTTTAAGGTATTGGGGGCAGTTGTTCATGAGGCGGTATCTCGCTGGAGTCATTCTGCTACAAAACTACTGAAGGGGGTGTGTGGGGAAGCAGTTGGCTGCTCTGCCCCGCAGGCTCCGGGTGCTAGAGAAGCCCCAAGGAAACTGCCTCAAGGGGAGGGCCCCGTACTGAGCACAGCTTAACATCCCCCAGCTGGCAAAGGAGACTATTTAAGGGCCCAATCCATTTTCACAAGGCAGGTAGTCAAGGTGGATCTGGAGCTGAGAGGCGAATAAAAGGCCGTACACCCAGTGCTATTAGTCATTAGATGCAGGTGGTTCCTGGTGGGGTAAAAGGCAGAAAATCAGTGCACAGCACTTCCAGCCCACCACACAGGCCAGGCTTACTTCAGCTTCCAGAGATGAAGTCAGCCTGGCATGTACTGAAGTGGGTGTGGACAGAGACTGGCACTATCTGCTGTAACCAGTTCTCCATTTCCACCTGCAATAAGGGCATGATTGTGCTCATGCGCAGACTGGCCAGCTCCATCCGGAATCCTGTATGAGGATCAGTCTCCTGGGTCTAGTCCTGACATCAAGTGTATCAGTCGACTCCAATGCTTGGGCTCAAGCAATCCTCTTGCCTCAGTTTTTCTATTTTTAATAGAGATGGAGGTCTTGCTTTTGCTCAGGCTGGTCTCAAACTCCTGAGCTCAAGCAATCCACCCACCTCGGCCTCCCAGAGTGCTGGGATGACAGGCATGAGCCACCTCACCTGGCTAATAAAACTTTTGAGATGATTAAAAAAAAAATTTCTTTCTTCCTTGGCAATCATCATCATTTCAATAACCGGGTCTTTGTGCAATGAGCAACTGACCTAGACAGAAATCCCCTTGTAGTTTTGACAACGTAACTAGGCATGTCCCTTATGGAATGAATATTTAGGAATATAACTGAACTAATATTTCACTAAGGAGATACATAAATGGCATCTTATTGGCCAAGATAAGAACATGAAGAGTCTCAAAAACATTATTTGAAAGTGCCTATAGTGCTGTAATGTGGGGCCTAAGGCAGAGCTGTGGTGGAAGTCTGATTTCCACAGAGGTATCGGCACAGCTGAAAGTTCGCCAGCCGCTGTTTGATTGCTTGCCTTCCTATAATTGCTTACTGCTTATTAGACACATATCCCTAACTGTCATTAAGACTTCCCTCATCACTTCTATAGATAACTTCACTTGTAAAACCTAAGACTGGTCTTTGAGATATTTTCCAGACCCTGTATTTGGGGAACCAACTGATGCCAGCCACACCAGTGGCTATACTTCTGAACTGACTCAATGGGTCCTGTGATCTTCTACCCAGAAACTATCTCAGTGCAAGGAGACAATTTCTGTTTCCCAACCCTATGAGTTAACCCCCAGCCAGTCAGCAGACCCAGTTCCCTGGCCCTACCTCCACCAAACTACCTTTAGAAAATTCAGCTCCCAAATTCTCTGAGAGATGGATTTGAGAAATTCCTCCCATCTCCTTGCTCAGTGCTCTGAGATATTAAACTCTTTTTTCACTGTAACCCCTGCTATCTCAGTTTACTGGCTTCCTTCTGTGCAGCAGACAACAGAGCCCAGTTAGGTGGTACACAATAATCAAGCAAATGCAAATTCAGACCTCTATGGGATAGTACTACACATCCATTAGCATCAATACAATTATAAACAGACTGACATGCCTAGCAGGGTGGCTCGCGCCTGTAATCCTAGCACTCTGGGAGGCCAAGGCAGGTGGATAGCCTGAGCTCAGGAGTTCGAGACCAGCCTGAGCAAGAGCAAGGACATTTTTAAGAATATGAAAGTGGGAACTACAGAATAGGTATAAAAATTTACCTATTTGGTACACTGAACATTATTCTGGTGATGGGTACATCAAAAGCCCTGACTTAAGTATTAAACAAGGAATCTGTGTAACAAAATATTTGTACCCCTTCATATTTTGAAATTACAAGAAAATGCCTTAGGGAAATCTTGACTTTCTATTCGTAACATTAAGTTAAAATGTAATTTTTGAACTATAAATTATACTTTGAATAAATGGGGAAGCATCGAAAAACAAAAAACAAAAAAGGAAATGAGACAGCAATGTACAGAATGTGAGAAAATGTTTACAAATCACGTATCTGAGCAGAGTGGAGTATCCATAATGTTACTGAGAGTTCAGTACCTGTCCCTGAAGCTGAATCAGTGAGAGTGCAGACCGAGGACAAGTGGTTTGAGGAAAAGGAAAGAGAAGTTTAATTTGCTGCCAAATGAGGAGAGTGGGGAACCACTATCTCAAAGACTGCCCTCCTGTCCTTAAGCAGAAAAACAGGGCTTTTTATAAGGGGGCTTCCAGCAACAGGGCTTGGGTCTACATGACCGGTGGTGTCGCATCTCCTGGCTTTGGGCTATTACTGTTTAACTATAATTTGTGGTTTCTGTGACTACAAAATATTTACAAAATATTCTCAACAGGTTGGGCACCCCTTTGTAAACTTTTGAAATGAGTATTTTATAAATAAAGGTATATTTAGGTACAATTTCCCATTTTCTCCATGTGTGGTGACTTTCAGGGCAACTCACCATTGGGACACCCTAGAGACAGGGTACATGGTCACATCCCACTGGGGGTGTAGTAAACGCTGCTGAATGGTCCACTTCAAATGGTTAAGTTCATGTTTTATCAACTTTACCTCAATAAAAATATTCTCATTTTATAACTCAAATTTTCTCTACTCATCAAGGACCACAGAAAGTTCCATAGTCCCATAAGCCTTTCCAGAAAACACGACTAACACTAACATTTCTCTTTTCTTGTTAGCTCATGTTCGTTGCTTCTGGGCCCTGGAATATGCCAAGCCAACAGCTTGTAGAATCCCACAGTGGATGTTGGCAGGGCTGAGCGGGTGGGATACACGACAGTAAGGAGGGATGAGGATGGACTGTGGGGAGCTAAGTGGGTGCGTCCCTCTCCAAAGGCATCATTTACATTTTTAAGAAAGATGTGTTTGAAAGGTGCTGTGATTAGCCAAGAACAAACACTCTCCTGGCTCAAGAGAGTGGTTTGTGAACACTGTATAGACCTCCTGCTTCTTTCTATATAGGAAGAAAGAGACAACCAGAAAGTTGAAATGACTTTGCCACTGTTGTAATGGCAAATACATGAATTAGAAATAAGAGGCTTAATTGTCCCTCCTGAAAATAAGGGAAGAGACTTCTCCTGCCTGTACTTTTTTAGAACATTCACTTTAGAAAACTTGTTCTCTGCCTTTTTGAAATGCACATCAATCTTTTTCAAAGCTAATAAACCTCCTACCACCTTTATGACCATGGATCGTCTTTCTCAAGGACCTGAGAGCCATCTCTTTGAAATATAATCATCATTTCTGTGAGAGGGTATGATAGGAGCTCAGCTTTAGCAGGTGTCTGGCTCCTATGCTGCCTCCTGTTATTTGAGTTTCCCTTTGGAGAAAACCAATGAACTACACAGAGGGTCACCCCAATTTGAGATAAACAATGTGTGACAAATGGTACTATTAAGTCAGCTTATTTGAAAACTAGTTATTGTTTATTACTGAAGGGGTTGCATCTGTTTGGCTACATAGAAGGGCCAGATTTCTTTCTCTCTTTGCTGTCTCTTTAGTAGATCTCCTGGGATGTGTGTCACATTCTAGTTTAATGCTTATTCAATAATAAAACTATCTTCTTTCTCTTCCTCTTCTACATTTTGTAGAGAAGTTTTCTAGTTTGGCAGGAGATTTTGTTTCAGTTTTACTTCCTTAACAAGGTCACACAGTGAACTAGAGTTGAATCACAAAGAGAACCACCAAGTGTATGGTGCCCCATGATCATACTAATGTACACAGCTATGATTTAATAAAAATAAATAAATAAATAAAATAAAATAAAACTAAAAAAAAAAAACAAAGAGAACCACCGCCCCCAGGCCACTCTGCCACCACCGCCCACTGCTCTCAGGGCACACTGTCTTATGCCTGCTGCTGTTTCCTGTGTACTAGCTTTTCTCTAGTGTGTCTGTAAGCTACTTGAAAATAGAACCTGTGACTAACACATTTTCTCAATGTCTAAAAAAGTGCCAGAGATATGTATGGCAGATATTCCATAAATGCAAGTTGAATCACTGAACTTGGAAGAAATGAGTCAGGAGGACTGTGATCCTAACTGGCTACCAAGAAACAAAGCAATAAAACAAAACAAAGCCAAAAAAAAAAAAAAAAAAAAAAGCCCTGGAATGCAGTGTGGGGTACCATGGAGAACAGGAAGAATTCTGAACCTGGGGTAAGAAGCCCTGGCCTTGAATACTGGTTTTAGTGAAGTCACTGTAAGTTTCCTTAACTGTAAAGGGACAAAAACTACATGAGATTTATTGTGTAAGAGTACTGGGATGATGACTGAATGAGGATATGAAAATTCTTTGTAATAATGATGGCTACAACCAACACAGTACTTATGATGTACCAAGTACTGTCTTAAACACTTGCCATATATTATCAATTTATTTAATCCCCACAAAAACTCTCCACTTTACAGACAAGGAAACCAACCACAGAGAAGTAAATAACTTGCTTGAAGTTAGACAGCTAGTATGCAGCAAGCTGGTCTTCCAGCCAGACAGTCTGGCCCCAGGTTCTGTTCTGTTAACCAGGATCATCTGCCCAGAGGGCGGTATTATTATCTACCTGGGATCCTAATGCACTCCCTTGGAGGCTCTTCTGTGCCTCGTCCAGCGTGCCACTCAGGCTGTGCTGTGTCTGTATCTCCCTAGGCCTCTTCTCTTGTTTTTCACAGTTTGTTTCTTTCTAGCTGGATTCTTTCAAGAATGTCCTTTAGGCTGCTGGCAGCACTGAACGCTCCAGGGCCACTCACAGATGAACCTGCAAAATGGAGCAAAGAAGCAAAGATCTAAGGACAAATTGTGGGAACTGACTGCAAGCCCTGTGGACAGAGGCTGTGGGCAGGAGAGAAAGATGCTCTGGAGGAAGTGAGTGAAGACATCCAGGCTGTTCCTACTGTTGTAGTGAGAAGAGACAGGGCCCTACCAGCAAGGCCAGTTGAATCAGAAGAGCACAAGGCCACAGTACAGACCAGGAAGGACCACCAGTGTGAGAGCAGAGTCATTTCTCTATGAAGTTCCTACAGGCCAGAAAGGCTTCATTCTGCTTTATGATTCCTGAAATCCTTGGCCAAAGAGAAAGTGAAGACATCCCCCATTGAGCAACAGGAGCAACGGGGGAGACGAAGAGGCCTTAGCCAAGGGCCCAAGAATCATTTCTCATGTCCAAGGAACTGAATACCAGCAAGGAAATTTCACACAGAAGGCAGAGTTGGGCTGGACCCAAGAAGAACACGGTAAACCCACAAATTTAGTTGTGGAAAAAGACAGAGATTGAATGAAGAGGTGAGCATTTCTTGCGCTATGAGGTAGATTCTCAAGTTTGGTTCTATCTACTCATATAAAATATAAAGTCTTCTATCTCAGAGACCTCATCCCGGGAGGTCTAGGAGATTGGAAGGGACTATGGGAAATGAGCACAAATTTATCACTTACTTACATTTCTTAAATATTTTTAAGAATTTCTAATCTATGAAAAAGAACCACACGAGGAAGAATACCTGCGTTCACTGACATCTCCTCACACCCACCTCATCCTATCCTGTGCGCGCACGCACCCCCTCTGTCACACCACCCAGAACAGGTGGCAGGTAGCATGACACAAAACCTGTTTCAGTTCTCATCTCCTCAAACCAAGAACATTTTCCAATAATCACATCACCATTAATTCAACATAGAAAATCAGTATTAATTCAACATCACCCAAGTTTCAGTTGCTTCTTAAATTTTACCCAAAGTCCCTAAATGTCCTTTATAGCTATTTTCCCCTAGCCTTGTACTAATAGGGATTTGCAGATTGCCTTTGCTTTTTTATTTTTGGTCTTCCCAATCAAGAACACAGGCAGAATAATGTCCCCTAAAAATATCCATATCCTACTCCACAGAATCTGTGAATATGCGACCTTATGTCGTTAAAGGGAGTTTGCAGATATGATTTAGTTAAGAATCATGAGATGGGGAGATTAGCCTGGATTATTGGGGTAGGCCCAAGGTAATCACAAAGGTCCTTAGAAAAGGGAGGCAGGAGAGTCAGCATCAGAGAAGATGTGCCCATAAAGCAGAGACCAAAGTAATAATGTAAATCAAGGACTCCAGGCAACCCCAAGAAGCCAGAAAAGTGAAAGCATAGATTCTCCCCAAGAATATCTGAGAGAAACAGCCTCAATTTTAGTCCAGGGGAACTTCTGACCTCTGGAACTGCAGGTATTATTTAGCCACGAAGTTTATGGCACCTTATTACAGCAGCAATAGGAAACTAACACACCAGCCTCCTTTATTCTTCATGATAGTGAATCCTTTCAGATCCAGGGCAATTGTCTTACAGAACTTCTGTGTCTCTTCCCTCTTGAGTAAAGCTGAACATTTCATCAAGAACCCCACATGGATGGTGATGTGTACCTGCCATTCAACACACCAGGAGAAACAGAAGGGCAAATTGTCTCACTTCTGGTAATGCTAAACTTGGCCCTTGGATCAGGTGTAGCTCCCCAATCTCCCCATTGTAACGACACATACCCCTTCAGAGTGGCCTAGATACTCTGCAGGGTAAAACATCGAGAACACATGCTTATCCTGCTCAACAGCCCTTCACCCAGTGGTGTTAGCATCCGTCAATCATTCTAGCTTGCAACAGTTACTTCATCCTGGATTACAAAATGGTGTTCTTTAAATTCTTCCTCATTTACTAGCTGTTAGTCTTCTGTAAAGCTTTTCTTCTCTTTTTTATGAGTATTCGTATGGATTTTTAAAAATTCTGTGTGTTATTTGGCTTTTTTGTCTTTTTAATCTCTCCTCTGTCCTCTACCTTCTTCATTACTGACACAACTAATTAATGCTCAAATTGTTCCCAAACTGGTCATTTCAAATATATCCATAGTAACATGGCATAAGAGTCACCCTCCACCCAGGTAGCCTCTTGGCTATACAAGGGACTGGCTGCAGGTTTCATAGATAAGATATATCAGTTACATCCTTCTTAAGATAATGAAGCTTAACACATGGCGCACTTCAATAAATATAAATGGGGTGACATGCCATTGGTAACACAATATGAAAATGGCTGCAGAAGTACTCAATGTGTCTCATCCAGCAGCTCTGGAGTCCCTGCAAGTAATACTTATTCAGACAGCAAACCAACAAGGGCGTTTCAACCAGAGGGAATGGCCTGAGCCAAGGCCAAGCCACAGGAAACGGCAGTTTGATGTGGCCAGGCCTGTAAGTCGGTGTGGGGGGCAGAGACACAGGAGGAAGGAAAAGGAAGGTGTTGGCCAGGTTGTGAATGACTCTGCATCCAGACCAGGGCACTCACTGACTTCTGTGACCATCCGAGGGAGGGTGGACAAATGGATTGAGCAGTTGGAAGCCATGACACATCCAGTGTGCCAAACATCTCCAGGTACTGTACTGCATTTGCATGAGGGGCAATTTAGCTTGTCCAGGGGCCCAAAAGAGGTTTCCCGAAGGAGTGAAGAGTTGGCTGTTTATAAAGTTCTGTGCACTTGATATCACTGTTGTTTTTTTTTTCAAATTTGGTCATTGAGTTTTAGGGACATGAAGCCCTTTGCCTGCCCAGCCAGTAAGCAGGGAAACCAGGATTTGAATCCTAGGTGGAAAGTGAAGGCAGCAGAATACCCAGTGGTCCCCATTGGTGGGACACACAAAGGATGATTAAGAAAATACTAAAGTTTCTTAGAGACTGGCTTAAAGCCGGTGGGTCATGACCGTGGGGTAGAGGATCAGAGCTCAGCCCACAGTCAGCTATACCTGGATGTGAGGAGTAGCCAGAGGTTAAAGCTGGACCTCATCTGTGGACTTGAGGTGGTAACACCAACCATGAGAGGTAACTGTGCAGATTCACTGCCTTAATTTTCCCGTCTAAATTGGGGATAACATGAATAGTAAGGAGAGCAATAAATGATAGGTACCATTTATTCAGCATTTATTGCATAAAATCTCTGCTCTGACAGCTATACATACCTTGACGTTCTTCATCTGCAGCTGAGTAATAATAAAGCATATGAAACATTTATTGAACACTTATTGACTATAAATAAGTCTGTTTCCCTTGCCTAGGAATTGGGAATAATAGTGAATCATCACAATAATAGGTGATAGCTAACACTATTTGCTGTGTGCAAGGAGTTCCTCTTTACAGAATGCTACACGCGTTAGACAAGGCACAGCTGGACTAAGGCCCTGGCAATTCTCAGCCTCTCTCTGCTGTGGCCTAAGTGCAGCCCCTTCCCTTTCCTCTGCACGAGCCATGCCGTCTTCCAGGTGTCACTTTCCCCAATCACCTAGCAGGCTCACTCACTCATCTTTTCTCCCTGAGACTTCCCAGACCAAGCTATTTAAAATCTAAGGCCTGGTACAGAGCAGACAATCAGCGATGTTTGTTCACTCAACAGATGTTCAGCAAACGGCAGCAGCCTGGGGCACAGTGCCCCTAGGGGTTGGGTCCTCTCGGTCAGACCGGAGGTCAGTCCAGAGCCCCGAGAAGATCCAGAGATAACGTGTGCCCCAAAGCATGGCACAGAAGGGAAAGGTCCCGCCCGAGAGGACACGTGTCAACGTTTGGCAAGGGTGTAACGACAGCTGTGAGCCACAGCCCTAGGCGTGGCGGGGAGGCTTTGGGGGCCTCGGATTTCTCAAGACCAGAGACCCACCGGACCCGAGGACATGACTGGGTTTGTAAAACGTTACTTGTGGCCCTTGTTTATAAAAATGGACAGTTCAGAGATCCGAGACCAGGTTGTGGAGGTGGGAGGCCCTGCCGTACCGCCGGGGGTGGGGGGTGGGTCACCAGTTCGCTGAGCTGCTCTGGAACATTTATTAAGGTTGAGAGTTTGGGGCTCCGCTGGTGGGCGGGGTCAGCCCTAGCCCCGCCCCCCAGACCCCTCCTCCCCGCCCCCAAGACGCCTCTAACCTCCCACCCGCTGGGGTGTGGACTGAGCCTAGCAGCCAGAGGACAGTAAGAAATCAACGCCTTTATTTCTTGGCAGAATTTGAGGGAAGGCCTTGAGGAGGCGGGTCCTATAGGCCTAGTGGGTGTCAGGGTCACCCGCTGGCGGCCGCAGGTTCTCCTCCTCGCAGGCTCCTGGGACCTCAGGCTCTGCCTGCGGGAGCTGGGAGTCAGGTACAAAAAGCAGGTTGTCCCGCACAAGGCAGACTCGCGTCAGCTCCAGGCCGGCCTGCCTGTCCCCCGCCAGCCCCTGACCCTGCGCAGCCGCCTCTGCGGCTCCCTCTGGAGCGCTCAGCAGCAGCAGCAGCAGCACCACCACCACCACCCCTGTCCCCCGCAGAATCCACTCTGAAAGGACCACCGAGGATCCCACCCGCCCCTCTTGGCTCAACCTCTGCTCGCCTCGCCTTGGCTCCTCGGTCTCCCTACCTCTCCTCTGCCAGCCCCGGCCTCTGGGGCGCTCCAGACTTGCTCCCCGAATTTCCCTAGCCCCGCCTTCAGCCTACGGAGAAGGGGCAAAGGAGGAAGAAGAGAAAGTCCAGGAGGGCTTGGAAGGAAACCACCGAGATATCAGAGACCCCAAGCAAGAGGGGAGGTGGGCCCGGGGCCCCATCCCCAGCTCCTTCCCTCTGCCCCTCTCTCGCCGCCCTGCCTCCCTGCCTCCCTGCCGCTTCTCACCCCTCGTTCACTGCCCCGGAGCCCTCGACCTGGGGCGGTGAGCGCAGCTTCCGCTCCACCACCTGCAGCTTGGTGCTCACCAGCTTCCCTGTGGGCGGACCAGAGGTCAGGGGCAAGGCCTCCGCCCCCGCCCACCGCCCACCTTGACCCGGGGGTCTCACTCTCTGCCTGCAGCTGCTCCTTGCTCCTCTCCAGGGCTCGGATCTCTCGGGCCAGTCGCTGCTGCAACATCTGGGAGGACGATGGGAATGAATGAAAATCTAATGTACGCCACACTGCCCGCTCCAACCCCCTTTGGTTTTCTCACAAAATCCTTGCCTACATTAGGTCACATCATTCGTTCAACTATTCAGTAACTCAACGTGCAGCTTCTGCTGCGGCTGCAGACCCACATCCCCCACACCTCTCACTTCCTCTCCTTCCCACTCTACTCACCCCGACTCCACTCCCGTTTCCTGTTCCTCACACTTTTCTGTACACGTTAGCCTCAGGGCCTCTACACTGCTCAAGGCCTTCCCCACTGATATTACATGATCTGGCCAGTGGTTTTCTTGGTTAGTGTCTGGGCCTGCCATCTGCCCTCAACCAGCTGGGAACAGCAAAGCCGTGGCCCTTTTGGTCCACAACTTTCTCTCCCTGCCAGGACACTGCCTGATGCACCCGTCAATCTCCACTGAAGGAAGAAGTGACCTGTCATGGCTTTCTCAGGGTTCCCATTTGCCACTCTAGGTGGGCAGAAGAAAGCAGGGTCAGCAAGGGCTACTCCAACAATCTGGACGAGTGAGAAGTGGGCAGATCTGAGGTCCCAACCAAGGGATTGAGCAGGTGGGTGAGTAAGAAAGGAATCAGGCCTGGAGTGGTGGCTCGCACGTGTAATCCAGCACTCTGGAAGGCTGAGGCAGGTGGATTGCTTGAGCTCAGTTCAAGACTAGCCTGAGCAAGAATAGAATAATTTAGCCAGGTCTTGTGGCAGGTGCCTGTAGTCCCAGCTACCTGGGAGGCTGAGGCAAGAGGATCACTTGAACCCAAGAGTTTGAGGTTGCTGGGAGCTGTGGTGCCATGGCACTCTACCCAGGCTGACAGGGTGAGACTCTGTCTCAAAAAAGAAAAAAAGAGAGAGAGAGAAAGGAATCAAAGATTATCCCATGGCCTGAGCAGGGGGGGACATGGGGTTGAGTAGTGAAGACACTGAAGCCAGGGGAAGACTGGCTTTGGTTGGAGGTAAATAGCTCACGTGGAATTCCCAGAGGTCCTTGTGCTGGCCCATCACATCCTCCAGTGCTTCTTCAACATCCAACCTGGGGGCCCACACCAGGGATGAGAGGACACAGGCCAGACCACCACCTGACCCACCCATGCCTGGGGCTCCTCATGCACAGAACTTCAAATCCCTGTCTGGTGAACCCTCTGCTAGGAGCCCCATCATGGGTATTACCCTGCAAACTCAGTTCAAATAGCTGCTCTTCCCACAACCTCTTCCTGATGCAAGCCCACTCCCACTCTCCACCCAATGGACCACCAGGCACCAGGCTTCGGAGTTATTCCAGATTCCTGTGGTCTGAAGTTATTAGCACAAATTTTCTCCATGGACTCCTGAAACATGTGCTTCCAGAGAAGGCGAAGACAACCCTGGGTTGTATTTTCTGACTCTCCCAACTCCCTCCAGCAGGGGTGGACATGTGTTCATAGAATTCACCCTTCCCCTTTCTCCTGTTAAACATGAACTTTCATGGGCCTCTGTCAAGGCCATCATGCTGCTCATCTCAGCCCCCACTAAACCATGCCTTCCCAAGAAAGGGATATGGTAATTAAGCATCATAGATTATAAACTCCTGGCTGGAAGCCTGGATCTGCTACTCCACTATGACCCTGAGCAAATTACTTAACCTCTCTGGGTCTCAGTTTCCTCATATAAAATATCATATCATATAAAATAGTGATAGTGGTGGGAGGGTGAAATTAGACCTTAACTTCTATAATTGTCATTGTGAGGATTAGGTAAATAAACATAGGAGGCATCTCCTATGAGGACAATCCTATTCCACAATCTCTCTTACATGTATAAAAACTCATCATCGTCAGATGGTGTGTGTAGTGTCGTTAAGTATACTCACACATTAACTGCCTATCACCAGGTTTCATCACAGTTACAGTCATGATGCACCAAGACCTGAGACCCCCAGTCCCAGGAATGTGCTTAGTAAATATTCAGAGGATGGAGAAATGACAGACTGTTGGATGGACAGTTAAGTGGATGGGTTAGTGACTGGTTGGAGAGATGATGTGTCAAGGGCTAGTGGCTGGGTGGGGAAATGAAGGAAGAATTACTAGAAGAATGGATAGATATCTGGATGATGGCTGAAAAAAATGAACGGCTAGGCAGATGGATGATTGAAAAGATGGTAGGATGAACGGAAAATGATTAGAGAGAAGGTTGGAGATACGATGGCTGTGGATGGATGGATGAATTGAGTGACTGGCTAGACAGGAGAGTAGAGGGACAGGTAAATAAAAAGTTGACTGGGAGCCTAAAATAAGCAGAATGATAGCGAAGGAGCTGGATAGCTAACAGGAAAAGCACCAGTTAGAATATATTTGATAAGGAAATTAGCAATGAAGGATTAAATGAATGAATTAATCTTAATACTACCACCCAATATCAGAGATAGTCAGAGAAGTTGTCTGCTCTATTTTGCAGAAAGGAAAAATTAAGAGTGTATGTCCAAGATTCATTTCCCCAGCTCTTGCTTCCTCCTACTTTAGGCTGGGGATGAGGTGGGGAAGAGCTGGGGAAGGATCTCCTACCTCTGAGCCTCACTTTTCTTCTCTTGCAACTGGAGGATCTTCAGTGCCTCTAGGGGGGAAATAACCAAGGGGTACCTGGGAGGGCTCCTGGAGAGTTGGGGTTGGGCAGAGGTAGTGAACCAGGAGCCCTATGTCATGTCGGCTATTGGAGGGTACAGAGAGGACTGGGTGTTTACCCCGAGTGAGGTGGCAATCAAGGGGCAGACCTGAGCAGAGGGGAAAGCACCTGATACAGGTTTCAGTGGGATTTCGTGGCTGCTCTGGGGAGGACAGGCTTTTGTGGGGTGGTAAGGTACAATAAGGAAGACACAGCCACCAGTGAATACCTTTCTTTTTGCTCAAGACTTCCTCTAGGTGAACTTTCTCTTCATTCACTGAAAAACAAAATGGCACTTTCAGCCCCCGGAAGCCACACCTAGCGTCCCTATTGAAACTTCATGCAAATGAAAAAGTCGCATGGAAGGGATGACACAGCCCCAGGAGAGGGAGGCATCTTCTTGCCATCTCTGCACCCATCTTCTATGAGGACCATCCTGTTCCAGCTTCTCCCCCTGTTCCCACATTCCCTATAATCTCTGAAGGAGTGGGGATCCTGAAGGAGTGAAGAATGTACAAGGTTACATTGGCAGACGAATATAAAGAAATAAATACATGATGTCAGGTGGAAATAAAGGCTCTGAAGAAACAAAGGGAGGGGAGTGAGAGTGACCTAGAAAGACTGGGAATCTATTATTAGATGAGACCATCAAGGTCTGTCAGGTAGTGTTTGCCCAGAGAGCTGAAAGATGACCTGAGACCACAAGAGGCAGTCCAGATCATGTGGACCAGGAGCACTATGGACAAGGGAACAGCCTATACAAAGGCCCTGAGGTGTGCACAGGACACCAGCAGTGGCCATGGCTGTCTGGGGCCCTATTTTGGCCCCACTTACATGAGTCTAACTCCCTACGCAGGGCCTCCCAGAGAGCACGGGTCTCTCCCAGTTCTTCACCAGATTTCTTCTTCTCTAGGCCAAAGAAAGGAAGAGGACACTGTGTGAGTGCAGCCTCAAGCCTTGCTGTTCCTTCACAACTGTGACAGTGCACATTCATCTTCAAACAACCCTGGAAGGGCCTGGATAAGGAACTGAAGGCATTCCAAGCCAGGCCCTTTCTGTTGGCCCAGCTTGTCAGTCTGTGTGTCCAAGTTTACCTTGCTGAAGTTCATTAATCCGGTTAATCAGGTCCTCGATCTGTGGCTCCAGACTTCCCTCTGAAGAAAGAAACAAAGAAAGAATGAGCTAAGATGACAGACACCTGGCTGACCAAGGCAGATGAAGGGAGTAGGTGCTGGCCCTGTGTCTCTGCTGCTATCAGTTAACAGGCATATACTGAGCACCTGGGTGTGCAAAGCTCTGGAGATCCTTGCCAGGTTTGCATTCTGGGTGGGGGAGATGGACACTGAACAAAGATACATGAATCAATTCAGGTGGCGGTCACGGCCATCAAGTTAAATACAGAGAGGTAAGGTGTTGAGGAGCAAAAGGTAAAAGGCTCCTAGTCAGGTAAGAGGAGCAGGCCCTGAGGTTCTGTGGGGTGCAGAGTGTGTGGGGGGGAACAAGTGAGACTGAAGCATGTGCCCAAAGGGGTGGTGAGGGGCTGGTGTGGCTCAGTCCAGCGAGCAAGTGGAGAGCTGCAGGACAGGAGGTGGGAACGTGGGGAGTGAGATCACCCCGGGCTTCCTGGGCCAAGGTGGAGGCTTCCAATGTAATTCTGAGTGTGGGGTGAACAGAAACCTCGACATGCCCCACTCTGTCAAAATCCAGGCAGAGCTGGTCGCACGTCTGTCAACCTAGACCCCGGTATTGACTTCATCCAAGAAATAGAGAAAATGCTGCTTTCATGTTGTGGGCGGAAGCTTGCCAAGTTCTTCAGTGACAGGGAGGTCACTGTCCCTTTAGGGAGTTACCTCTAACTTTTCATAGTCTCTGTTTCAGGTCTGGTATAGAGAAGCCTTCCTCCTCCTTCCTCTCTTGCTTCAAGGTTGGTACAGTATCACAGCACTGGGGCAAAAAGCTGCCCAACCCTTGCTGGGTCTCAGTCCCAACTTCACAGGCACTTTGGAGTTAATGCAGATTTTTCAAGGCCACCAACTCCAGTTCTGTGACTTTCCAAGAGAGTGAGTACTCTCCATGGCAGTGATTATAACTGGGGGGGTCTTCATTTTACGGGAGCTGGTGAGGGTGGGTCAGTATGCATTTCCATTCCTGCAATTTCTCTACCTAATTTTAGCTTAGGCAGCAGTCCCAACCCACGTCTTCTGCATGCAGCCACAGGAGGGAGGGGGGGTTCCCTTTTATCTGGAACAGACCAATAGATTATAGCATTTTAAGCTAAGGATGGTTGGCGGAGAGTCCTTACTCAAACCTGGCCAGCAGTGCCCCAGCCCTGGATGCAAGCTGACCCTAGGTCCCCTCAAGAACAAAGAAAGGTACAAGGCCATCTGCATCTCCACTTGTCATTTGTATGTAAAAAGGGAGGACAGAGGATACACACCCATACATGTACTTTTTAAAAAATAAATCTCTGCAAAGATAGTTGAGAATTGAAAAATAGTTGTCTTAGGTCAAGGAAATAGATGCTGGATGCAAGTGTATGTGGAGGGTGCAGAGGGGTAGGTTTTTCCCTCCCGTGAACTTGAATTTTGAACTGTGGAGCTGTATTTTTGTTTCAAAGAATTAAATTGTATAAGAAGGAGAAAGGACAATGGGATAATTTCCCAAGTTTGTGAGTGGAGGGGGCTGGGTTTGAACCCTATCTGTCTGGCTTGAAGCCCCAGGCCGACACTCAGACACAAGGAGACACATGACCTTTCTGCAGTCTCATCACCATTGCCAGCAGCTCTTCAGTACTCCTTGAAGACTTGGCCTGCCCTGTGGAGATACAAACCAGAGTTATAGGGCCCAGCCAGAATGAGGTGTGGATTTTGTTTCTTGATTTTTCTGTATCTCAAAACTTTCATAATAACCCACGAAGCTCATCATTTAAAAATTCTTAATGAACTGGTAGGTCTAGGCAATGGTTTCAGAAGGCTGCTAACATTAAGAAAAAGACAACTAAATATTATGAGTCTCTTGATGGAAAAACACAATCATACCAATGAAGGATTTTTGCCAAAAAATCTGTGCACAAAACAAAAAATGGAGTCTTATCCAGATTCCATATTTAAATACTAACTCAGAAAAAATACAAAAGGTAGACAATCAGGTGAAGGGACACCATTGAGGATGCAATCACCATCACGCAGGCTGTGGGGAACTCCACAGGAAGTCTGCTTTCTTCAATAAACTGAAAACTCCCCCAAAACCCCCCCCAAACGCCCCAAAAAACAAAAAAAAATGAAGAAAAGAGAAAACTCTCTAAATTAAAAAAGACCTGAGCCATATAGCAATCAGTTGCAATGAACACACCCTATTTGGATCGTGATTCAAACACAATTTTCACCATATATACTTTCCTATATATTTTAACATAACCATGTGCTACTTTTAAAATTCAAATGACAACAACAAAAAAAGACAGGAAAATACTAATACAGGGTGGCCATGAAGTTTGTGTGCAATTTAAAATTGTGTGGACGTGCGGGGGAGGGGGCTGTGGCACACAATTCAACCTAGTACAGCATTACCGTACTTCCATCTTTGTGCTTATAATGCAGGGCATCTACTGAACACACCTAGAGAAAGGGTATGTATACTATCAAATCTGACTGATGTTGGAAAATTGCCTTCCACCTGTTTCAGGCCCACAAATGAATCCCTCCTCATAGTCTTACTAGCCAAGTATGTTTTCAAGATTTTTCATTTTTTTTTTTTTTTTTTTACCAATCTGATAGTCAGAAACAGTGTTTCATTTAAAATTTTCTGATAGTATCAAAACGTTAACTGATTCCTCTTGATCAGAAATTCTACACCTAGGAATGTAAGTTAAAGAAGTAATTACGGATGGTGGGCAAGATGTTCATTGTTTCACTGCTTGCAATTTTAAAATATGAGAGTAACCTGAAGATACCTGAGGGGTATAGTTAATTATAGCATGATAGTAGGATGGAATTCTTTGCAACCATTAAAAATCATGTTGTAAATTAGTGGGTTTTAGCTTGAAGTGGTTAAATATTGTTGAAATGTTTCAAAGTATATTCACTTTCTTTACATCTTTTGGTCTGGCTTGAAATCTTTAATAAGTTACTATGCATTAGTTTAACCTCCCATCTCAATTTTTAATTCCTTATCATAATGAACAAATTTAGAAGAACAAAGGTAACCTATAGCCCCTTTTCCAAGTCACTCCCCTTTCCATTGCCAGCACTTTGGTGACAACGCTTGGACCTTTTAGTAGAAAGCATTTCATGTAGTGGTGTAATTTTTACTTTTTTTACCCATGTGAAATATAAGAAAATCAAAATATTACAGAATACGTGAAGTTAAAAATGAAACTTCCTCTTCTCTTCTTGCCCTTAAATAACACTGCCTTCTCCAGACACGAATAACCAGGTCTGTATATCTCAAAGAGTTTTTAATTTTAAAAATATTCTTAATATTTGGAAATAAACAGTTAATGCTATTTCAATAATAAGGGCAAGTGTTTATAATAGCTTCTTTTTAATACTTTATTATAAAAACTTTCAAATGCGCATGAAAGTAGAAAGGATACTCTGGTGAACTCTGATGTACTCATGGCCCAGATCCCACATTCATTAATACCCACCCACATTTGCTTCAGCTATTTTTCCTGTGTTGAAGTATTTTCAAGCAAGCCTCAGACTTCTTGTCATTTTATTCCCAGATACTTTATTAAGAGTCTCAACTACTTAAGGGCATTTTCTTAGATGACCCCAATCCTATAATCGTGCGCAAAGAGGTTAATGCTCGTCCTGTGTGATCATTCAGGATCTAGACCATGTTCAGTTTCCCCTGATGGTCCTCACATCCTTGACAGTTGGCTTTTGCAACCACTTGTGCAAAAGCTCCATCTGTGCTTTTCCCTTCCACTGCTTTCTAGAGCTAGTCATGAAATAGTGCTGAAAGTGGGTGGTAAGTAAATCTTTTAAATAATCCATCTAACACCATGATAAAATTTAAAAAGTTTGCATGGTACAAAAGAAAACAGCGTGTAGAGTATAAGCACCCTTTTAAACATTTTATTTGGAAATAATTTCAGATGTACAAAGTTGTAGAAATAGGTCACAATGCTCCCGTTTGTTCTTCTATCAGACTCCCCACTTATGAGTGGTTCTGAACCATAAGTTGTAGACATCTTGGCCCACTACTCCTTAATATTCCTAGATGCAGAGGGACTCTACCAGGTAACCACAGAATAACCATCAAAACCCGGATGTTAATAGTGATCAAACATTAATACAGGATCCTCAGACGCCAAATTTTTCCTCTTTTTCCCTTATATTTTTAAAGTATACAGTACTATTAATACTTACATTTTTCTTAAAAAAAAAAAAATCCACAAAAATACTTGCAACTCTGCACCACCCCCTAATCCAAGTCCCTTGTCCAGAGTTATCACTTAGGCCTAGGTCTTCAGACAAGTCTTCTGTGCAATTCACTCACTTAGGGCTATACCCCCTTTCTTTATTGCTTAGATTCCAAATGGCTTTTCTCTAATCAAAATATGATCTCTTTGGAGCTTACTCTCTATCAATGAATAATGATCTTATCCACTGACAATTTAATTTTAAATAATTCAAATTAAATTGGAATTTAAATTATTTTCTTTTTGCCTCTTAAAAAAAGCCATCATATAGATATTCCATAGTATGTATGACTATACCTAGATATAGCTACTTCTGTGATTGTTCCTGGTGGTGTCTCTATCAACATTCTGAAGGCCATTCCTAGTGCTGCATGCATCCCTTATGACTACCTTGCCCAGTGACCACAGATGTAGAATGGAATTTCAGATGCAAAAAATACCTTGCCAAACTGCTTCTAGCAACTGACCTTTACTGGTCAGTTCTCCCTGTTTCATCAATATTAGATATTATCCCTTCCTTTATAAAGCCAATTTGATGGGTTAGAAAGTGACTTGATACATTTTTCAAATTTCTTCCTTGCTGGTGACATTAATCATATTATCAATTTTGAAGAATTTTGAAAGGTTGCTACTAATTTTTTTTTTAAATCACAGTGGCAGCTCTATGCTAAAAAAATGAGATCTACTTACATCTGTCTTATTCCCATCTGTCCTTTGTTGAATGCTGACACTCTACAGGTGGCTCTAATCTAAGAGAGCACTCTGCTTTAAAGTTATTTCATTATTCATGTATCCATTTTTCACTACTGAGAACTTATCATATGCCGAGCAGGCATTGTATCAGGTGCTGGAAAAACAGAGGTCAACAGTCTGTTCTCACGGAGCTCAGATCCAAGGACAGACAATAACCACTTTCTTGATGTGTGTATGGTAAGTATGGCAGGATGTAATCTAGTGTTTGTTAATATGGCAGTTTAAAGAGTGTGCAGAAAGCGTATTTAGATAGATAAAAAGAGGGCAGGAAGTCGACAACTGTTGGAGAGGTATGGATACATGGACTTTCATTATGCTATTTTCTCGACTTTGGTACATTTTGAAAATTTCTATAATAAAAAAAATGCTAGTGGCATATCAGAGGACTATTGCCTTGGGAGATTTTTGTGTTTATTTTTTGGCTGGACTGCAACTTCCGCTAAGTTCTAGGCAAAATCCTCCCCAACCCCCTTAGGGGTTGAGGCATCCTTATTCAAATCAACATCCTTGACTGTGCTGCGGATGGGCCGTTTGTGATTAAGGAGTTCAGGCCAGGCCAGGTGTGATGTGAGCGGGGTGTAAAATGGTCCCGGGGCGCCACAGCGAGTTTTCCTATGGGTTGGCCGCTGCAGGGAGATTCTGTGAACATCCCTCTCCCCTTTCGTTTAAGAGATGCATACTCAACTAGTATTTACTTTAAAATAAGCAATATATTCAATACAGTTGACAAGACCTAATCTAAATGATAAGACTGTGCATATTACTTATCCACTTCGGGGAAAGCTTAAACGTTACAAAGGGCTTAAAATTTCGCTTAAAAAAAAAAAACTACTGCTATTATTGTTTTATAACTAATGATAGGAATCCTCCCGCCTTTCTGCCCCGGTCCTGAGAGAAATGTTTGCCCTTACCGCTTTCAGCCTCCTCGGCGGCTCGTGGCGACTCCCCGCGCAAAGACTCCAACTTCCCCGCCATTTTCCAACGCGTCCGCCTTACGCGACAATTGGCTAAAAATACCCCACGTGAGGGTCGAAGGCCCTGCAACGCGCATGCGTACAGCCCGCGTTCGGGCCCTCAGTTGACCCAGCTGAAGTCAGACGGCGGCTCTGGGCAAGCGCAGAACGCCTGGCGCGCCTCATCGACAGCGCTCGTGTACAACTACGAGGCTGTAACTTCAATTAGTGCAACAAGTGCAGGGCTAGGGGTGTGGGCCAGTCAGGGAGTGAGGGCTGTGTGTACACAAGACATCGTGGGGAGGTCTTTCTCGCTTTAGGTTGCTGCGTTGTGCAGGTTGTTAGTCTGGGACAAATGTGTGTGTGCTGTGTGGTGGTACATGAGTTAAGTTCCATTGTGTTCACAAATCTTCATTAAAGAGTTTATGGGAGAGGATTAGTTATCTGTTTTACAGATGAGTAAAATGAGCCTTAGAAGCTGAGTGCACCCCCTCTGTAAAAAGGCTGGATCCCAGCCACAGTGAGAAGTCATGTGCTGTACACCCTGGGTTACACAGGTAGACATGAGGCCACCTTCTTAATAGCAGCTGCCAGCACTGATGGGGGTATTTTGGGCAGGGCAAAGATGAACAGGTGCACATGAAGGGCAAAGGAAGGAACTAGCCTCCTAAAGGTCGGTTGTAGGCCTTCTATGTACAGTTTTATCTTAAAAAATAAGCCTGTGCCAGGCTGCCCCTGCATGCCCAATTCCACAACCCCTTTGGGCCACCCCAGAGCCCTGGGCACTGCGGGCTGAGATTCCATTGAGGCAGCAGACCCCTGAAGCAAGGTTGAGAGGACAGCCAGTGACAGAGGCTGGAACACGAACCAAGTGGAGAAGGTGAGGCGGAAGGAAGGGAGAGGAAGCCTAAGGGTCTCCTCAGAGGTGGAGGTGCACTGGGCTGCTGCCACCCATCTCTGTTGCCAGAAGGCCCTCAGATCTTGCCCCATTGCCTGGGGAGACAATGACCAGCCACAGACACACCCACATCTGGGTTTCCAGGGTGAAGACAGAAGGTAAAACCAAAGCTGGTTGCTCCAAGCACTGCCCACTTTGGGAGCTCTGTTTCTCAGAGTCCAGTGAACAAGCCATTATGGGGAGCTTGGTCCGTAGAGGTGGCTGGAGGCGTGGAGTACTTGGGCGGGTAACGAATGAAGAGCCGGTCCTCCTCTTTCCTCACCCAGCGCAGGAGTTTGGTCACTACCAAGATCGCCCCTGCCTTGGTCACCAGGGGGCTCAGGCAGGTATAGAGCTCAAATTTGGAGGTCACCTGGGAAATGAGGAAGAGGCAGGGTCAGATAGGCCAGAGGTGTCCATGGACAATCCTGGTTACCCCAACCCAGCGCCATGTCTGCCTCTTGCTGCTTGGAAGATGTACCTAGCAGCAAGTCCATCTGGTGCTGCCTAGACACTGGCTAAGGGAGGGAGGCTTTTGTTATTCTGTCCAGGGATTCTCAGTTGGGCCAAGGGGTCAGGTGGACCTGGTAACTTCAACTGGATAATGCTGGCTGTGTGTGGGTGCGTACTCTCTGGACCTCAGTTTGCTCATGTGTGGGGTGGGAATAATAAGACCAACAATTCTTTTTTTTTTGCGGTCTCTGACTGGGGCTGGGTTTGAACCCCTCTGGTATATGGGGCCCGCACCCTACTCCTTTGAGCCACAGGCACTGTCCAAGACCAATAATTCTTTTTTTTTTTTGCAGTTTTTGGCCAGGGCTGGGTTTGAACCCACCACCTCCGGCATATGGGGCCGGCACCCTACTCCTCTGAACCACAGGTGCCGCCCAAGACCAATAATTCTTAACATTCAGTGACTAGTCGTTGTATACATGATCCTACTCTAAGCTTCACACATGTGTGCTTTGATCTAGCCTGAGCATAGGGTTGTCTATTTTAACTTGCACACGCACTTTATGGCCATCCTGTATAAAGAGGAACTCCAATGAATCCTCACACCAGCCTGAGAAACTTGAGCTCACAAAGTCACCAGCACCTTCCCTGGGCCACCTCCCATTGCTCTCCTTTTTACTCCCTCTGTTCCAGCCTTTCCTTGCTATTCCTCTAACAGAGCCAACCTCAGTCCCATCACACAGCATCTGCAGTCCTTTCCCTCCTATGTTCCTCCAGATACTCACACAGCCCCCTCCCTCCCTGCCCCATTTAAGGTGCCGTCTTTTCCCTAACCAGCTAACTAAAAATCCTGGGCCTACCATATCTGTTTTTTTAAACACCAGTCTCCACCAAAATGTACAATGAATCCTTAAAAATGACAGAGTCTAGGACTGGTACAAAGAAAGTCAAGGAAGGCAGGCTCACATAGCAAGGGGGATGTGTCAAGGAGACACAGGGATTGGCCTGGCTAAATCAGGGCTCCCAGTGGCTAAATCAGAGACAATCTGAGCATCAAACTAAATGCTAGAAAAGGATTTTAGCCTACTGAATTAAAGGAAAACCCACGAGATAAGACGTACTGGTATAAAATTAAAAATTCAACAATTGGAGAAAGAAAATTTCTCCCTTACAGTAAAATCTCAACCAATAAAGGTAGAAGGAATAACAGAAAAATCACCACCTGACAGATCAGTGGGCAAAAGTATAAAGAAAAACAGCATGGCGATATAATCACCACAGGTATTATTAATTTAAAAGGGGGCAATGCTAACTTTATACTGGAGAAATGTGGAGGACACTATCAAAGGTGACAGTATCAACGGGGGAAAAGACATCTTGTACCTCCTGATACGATGCAAGAGTGAGCACAACATCACTCTGGGGTATTTTTGCCAAAAATGCATAGCCTCAATTTATTCACAATACAACATTATAAAAACTAATTTACTCACAATACAACATTACAAAAACCAAGGGACATTCTAAAAGCTAACTGGCTGGTACCTTACAAAAGTGCCAAGGTCACTGGAGACAAAAAAGAAGAAACTGTACTGCAATAACCAAGACTGGGAGACACAGAGATAAATTCACTGTGGGATCTTAGACTGGACTTTGGACCAGTGACAAGACATGAGTGGGCCAATCAGGGAGATCTGCACAAAGCCTGTGGATTAGACATTATTGTACCAATGTTACTTTCCTGAATTTCTTAAGTTACTATGGTTATATAGGGGAAGGGCTCCCTTCTAGTAATTCTTTATATTATTTTTGTAACTTCTTTTCCAGTCCAAAATGACCTGAAATGAAAGTTAAAAATAATTTTAAATACAATCCTGACCCCGACGAATGCCTGACATATAACAGACATACAATAAATTACTAAATAAGTAATGTGCTAACTGGCAGGGCCTGAGGGAAGGTGCATTTCTATTGGCATTACCTTCACTGGCCTCCCCGATTAGCCAACCTTTAACAAACTCACAGGAAGGAGACTCTAGGAGGGGATACCTGCCCTACGTAGAGGGCATAGCATATGGCCAAGCGTTTGGGCAGTGCTGAGGACTCATGGAGTCAAAATGAGCTGGTGGCTGATGGCATACCTCCAGACACACTGGAAGGGCCCATGACGAATGAGCAGACCCAGAGATGGCCATTAACGGGGCCTCTTGAAAGTCAGACATTGCAGTGTTTGCTAAAGGTGAGGTTAATACAGGGTTGCAGACACAACGTGTAATGGGAGGGACAGCGCTGCAGGCAATACAGCCCAGCAGAAGCATCATGTGCTTGATGGAGGCACTATGACTGGAAGGGACACAGTGTAGGTGGAGGAGGCTTAAGTGGGGAATTACTCAGAGCTCTGCTCAACTCACCCAGGCCAGCAGTGTCTCCTTCTCAGCCACGTGGTAAATGAGGCGCAGGGGCCGGGAGGTGCTGTGGAGGCGGGCGTGCAGGCGGTGGTACAGGTTCGACAGCCGCTGCCGCTCCTCCTCCCTGCAGTACGGGGCCTCTAGCTCAGGGCTGACAGGACAGAGGGAGGTGGGAAGCAAGGTCAGTCCAGGGCTCTCTTGGGTGGCCCATTTCTTCTCTCATTCTAGGGATTTCAACTAAGTCATAGAGTTGAATCTCTCCCATCAGACTTGAGAATTCTCAGTGATTGGAGGCCAAGCTTTCCCCATCAAACTAGACCCTGAGTACTAGTTCCTCCTCTCCACTAGAATAGGGGGATTCTTTTAGGTTTGTGGTTAAGTCTCTACCATTAGACAGAGACTTGTTCAGTTCCCTCCTAGAGCACGGCTGGCTCGCTCTGTTGAGTCATGCGTGTGAGACGCTGAACTTCCTGGTTAGACAAGCTTTTCCACCTACTCAGTTGCCCATAGGATCAGGGCCTACCTGGTGAACTGGGGCAGCTGGCGGTGGTGATCAGGGATGTCCAGGGGCTTATAGAGGAAGTGCCGGAGGCCAGGTGCACCCACAGCCTGCACACTGTAGGCTGGGGCATTGGGTGATGAGGCATTAGAGAAGCTGGCAGTCTCCCCAAGGGCACGCATGGCACCAAGGGCACGCATCCCATCCTCAACCAGGCGCCGGCAGGCGGCCATGGCATGGAAGGCTTCACGTTGGGTGCCCAGCAGCAGCAGACATACAGGCATGGCATCCAGGCGGGCCACATAGGCGTAGAAGAAACCATCGGGGTTGAAGCGGGGCAGGCACACAGGTGCCCATGCCTCACCTGCTGCAAAGGCTGGTGCACCCACCCAGTCAAGCAGCAACTGCAGGTCAGCTGGGTCCAGACGGCACTCAGCCAGCACATTCCGCTCCTGGGCCGCTGTGACCAGTCGACCACCAATTGCCAGCACCGAGAGTGCCAGACCGGGTGCTGTGCAACGCCGGAGCAGCGCGCCCAGTGCGTCCCGTGTCGGGCGGGCGAGGGGCACGCAGCGCACAGCGCCTAGGAGCAGGGCACCGGGATCTTGCTCCACGCTGTCCAGAAGTCGGTCCAGTGTGCGCTCAGAGCCAGCCAGCAGGCGGCGGAGGTCGTAGTTCTGCTTGTGTGCAAAGATGCGGGCAACACTTGCACGTGTCAGCGTGCTCACAATCTGTGCGTGCACAGCTAGCAGCTCCCCTCGCAGCTGGGCTGCTGACTGGGTTGTCCGTGACACGGCCACCAGTAGCAGTGGGCCCTGCTGTAGGAACACCAGCTTGTGGTCCTCTGGGGGAGGGAGGGAGTGGGCCAGGGGTGGGTAGAGATGGATCAGGAATGACCAGAGGGGCACAGGCTGCCCTCCCCCGAACACACGTGCACACCTGTCCCGAGTCCACACAGTCACTCTATGGGTACCCAAACCAAGGTAAGGACAATCTGGGGGAGTTGGACATGTGTAGAGGTATGGTGGGAAGGTCAAGGGATCAGGTAGGTTAGACACACAGCACAGAGCATGGGTAGGGCTGGGGAGAGGTGGAGCCAGGACTGATAGAACAGAAAGGCACCCGATTCAGCCAAACAGCCCCCTCAGTCATGCTCTAAGGCAAGAAAGAAGTATCCAGCTGGTCTCTTAAGTCCTGGGGACTCAATCGTTCAGAACATAGCAGGCCAACAGAGAGATGGACCCCTGACAGACCCCTGGCTGACCATCCACACACGCCCACTCACCCTTGGCTGGGAAGAGCTTCAGGCAGACAGATATGACAGACCTAACCATGGCTGGTTAGACAATCCTCCAGCCAGTGAGCCATATTCCCATTGTCCCCCATTCTGCCTCCCACCTGTTTGCTCACCAGCATAGATGGCGCGGATGGCATCTCCTGCACTCTGCACGAAGGACACCAGGGCTGTCATCACACCCATGGTAGCTGACAGTGCCTCCACACTACCATACCGTGAGTAGATGGGCTTGCCAGCCTCACTCAGCACAAACACATGCTTCCGCTGGCTGCGCCAGTCCTCATCATTGGGATCCCCGCCTTGACCTCCAGGGCTGCCCATGGGACTACTCTCAGAGACTGCAGAATCCCAGAGCTGACAGGTACAGGTACTTGACGGGCCCTCTGAATGCGGCAGTGGTGATGGGCTGTGTGGTTGGTCCTTGACCTTGGATCCTGAAAGGGAGCCCCTGGTGGATCGTCTGCCTGTATGATCCTGTCTTCAGGGACCCACCAAATCTCTAATAGTCCCCCGAGAAAGGGGGGCCGGGAGACTCTACCTGTTGACATAGACCTCCAAGTGTCGCCCCTACCCCTCAATGAACAAAGACTGCCCTGGGGCCCCCCCAGTGAAATCCACTGACTCCCCTGACCTGATTATTGAGGGGAGGGGAGTGAATATCAATTTTCATTGATATTCCCCTCAATAATCACCATAATACCCATTAACACACAGGACTTTAATAACATGCACTGCCCTTCCCAGTGACCATCATCATTACCTGTTTGCAACTATGCCTCTTTAATTTCCTCAAAAAGCCTCAAAGATTGCATATTCTCCCATTTTCTCACTGACATTCACTGACACTCCATGTCCTCAAATACCAATTACCTCCTCCCAGTAACTGCCATTACCTATCAATAACACCTAAGTCCTCAAAGATCCCCCATTTATTATATGTCCACTGATCCTTCCCTGTGACTCCATTTCTCAGTTACGTCCTATGATTCCCCCAGTGAACGCCTTTACACATCTTCTACACATCCACTAACATCTGACTTTTCAAAGACTCTCCTACCGATTCCCTGACTCTTCAAACAATATCACTTAAGCCCACCTGCCCATCACCATTAACATTCGCTAACATTCGGTTCCTTAAAGACTCCCCAACAACCCATCACTGGTATAAATATAAATACCCTTTGAGTGTCTAAAGAACCCCACTGATCCGTTTTCCCACCTGAACGACTTAATCAACACCACTGCCCCCCCCAAAACATTAACTTCTAAATGGCCCCTTTGGGGTCTACTGGCTCGCCTATTCACCTAAACACCCTAAATCCCCACTGACCCTCTTTGACACCAATAGTCCCTTTTGATTCTCAATGACCTAAACTAACACCAAACCCACAGCGAACATCTGTTGACATCAATACTTTCTTTTCTTTCCTTAGTGATTTAAACTACATAAGTCCTCATAACTTCTTCCTATGGTTTAAGCGACTTCCCTCTGAACCCCAAAGACCTCTTACTGGTCTCCCATTGAACTTTTCCCTTAACCCGCACCCACACCCGGCACAGTGACAACTCTTAGGAATTTTTCCAAGGCCCCTGAGAGGACAGAACATACCTGTTTCCTCCAGGTCCCCATCTCCGGGATGTGGCGGGCCGGCGTGAACCCCCTCACTGTCTTCAGTCTCCTCTCCAGGGAACCGCGTGTCCTCCAAGCCCCCTGAGCCCCCGGGGGCTGGGGCAGCAGTGTCTCCTCCCGCCTCCATCTGCACATCCCTGAGGAGGAGGGGAATCGAGGGTGACGACCGGCAGAAGAAACTTCTTAAAAGCCTTTACGGAGTCAGGCCCCCTTGGACACACGCCTACTGCTCGTTTCCCCAGTTTTCAACAGGATGAGTCATTCAAAACCACGACCACATGCTTGCACCCGCCAACACTTTCCAAAAAGGGAACTCTATCGGGCCTCAGGAAATGAAGATACATAAACACCTGTTTTAATCCAGTATCTCAATTGGCCGGACACCATTACTTCCCCGTAGGGGCCGCAACATCACACTTCCGGGTACGGCTGGAGATTCGCCACACTTCCGGGTGCGACGCCTCCCAGAAGGCACTTCCGGGTGCGGAGCTTTATTCACTCCCCCTGGCGTCCCTCTCCCGCCGCCTACCGGTGTTCCCTCACAGTTGAGATGGCGTGCGCCGCTCCGGGTCTACGATGGATCTACTCCGGGGCCCAGTGAGCCTCCTCTGCACGCCTTTCCACGGACCTGGCTACCGCTACTGAGAGGGGCGAGCAAGGCCCACTTGTGCTGATGGCTGTTGGCGCGACTGGGACGCGGCTCGCCCTAGCCAATCCCGCAGCCTGGGGGGCGGGATCGGCTCCCTTCTGGCCCAATCGAGAGAAGCCGGCTCTTCCAGCTGTCCCCGCCCTCCCACCCGTCCCGGTTGTACGGTGACCAGTACTGCGTGTTGTTTTGCGTTTGCACCCGCCCATCCCTTGACTGACATCTTCACTGACCCAATCGAAGGCTTGAGCCTTCACTCCAGGACTCTCGCGCCTGAGCCTTCATGGATACCTGTGCAGGACTAACAAACGCACTCCTACAGAATTGTAGCAACTTTTCCTTCCCTTATGCACCAAAAAAGGCAGGCGTAGAGTACAGAGAAGAGGAATAAATGCTAGACGGGCAGCTGCACCTTCCAATCAGCGTGCTGTACACAGTTTATTCAGCCTGTAGGACTCGGATCCTAAAGTAGGAGGAAGGCCTCTGAAATGGGAAGTGTTCGTGGGTGTTTCTGTGTTCAGCCAAAGGGTTCTGCGGCCTCTGGAAAAACGGAAGCGTGAGCCATGTACATCCTCCTGGCACCGGGTAATGGAGTTGCAAAGACATAGTTTAGGCTGATAGGATGTATCCACACCCACAAAGGCAGGGCTGACCCCACCTGCGTAGACAGGGTCTGTGGGCGGAGGCATGCAGATTCCAGCTCCCAGTGAAGAGGATATGAGCGTGGCCTTGAGAAGCCTCTGAATCCTGGTTGGCTGAAGACAAGGCCGTGCCGGCTTCAGCGCACTTTCATTGGCTAGCTTGATGAGGGGCTGGGACCCTAGAAGGTCTACAATAGACAGAGACGCGAAGCATCTAGATCAGGTCTTAGTCGGGTGGCACCTGCAGCCTCATCCCGAAAGCTGCAAAGGGCTTAGGCAGCCAGGAGAGGGCGGTTCTAGCTGACAGCTTTTGTCTGAGGGCGAGCGCCGTGTGGACGCGCCTGCTCTGGACTGCCCGTCTGCTTTACTCTGGTGTCTGTGTGTCTTTTCCTGCGACTCCCCAGTCTATGAGTGTGCGTGTATCTCTGTGTTCTCTCCTTCTTTATCTCCAGCTCTTTCTGTCTCTAAAAGAGATCTCTAAGTCTTTAGGTCTCAGTCGTTGTTTACTTTTCTTACTGGCGTTTGTCTCTGATTTCCCACCCTCTCTTCCTGGCCAGAACAGTGGCGCCTGACCTCTGACCCGGAGTTCCCAGCTCTGTCACCCCCAGGATCCCCACGCCTTCCTGGAGCTGGAGGAAAATTCCTTGGGCCCTAGGCAAGGGTATAGGGAGGAGGTCTTGGTGGGCACTCACCTGGTGCTGGAGGGGCCGAACTCTTTTCTGGGCCGCTGGGCGAACAGGTGGTCACTTCCTGTGATCACTCTGGGAAAGAATGTGGGAGAGGGGAAGAGGAGCAGGGGAAGCCTTGTGGATCCCTGCCACGGGGCTGGGGGTGGTGCTGAGGGAGCCCGGGGTTCAAATTCTCTCCTGGCGCTGCTTGTGGACTGAAAGCCCTCCGGGGTATGGGCTACCAAGTGCCTCGGGCCTCAGTTTCCCCACCTGTGAAATAAAGACATGACAGCCCCTATCATTATTTGTTTGTTTGTTCTGAGACAGTCTCACTATGTCGCCCTTGGTACAGTGCCCTGGCATCACAGCTCACAGCAACCTCACACTCTTGGGCTTAAGCGAGTCTTTTGCCTAACCTCCAAGTAGCTGGGACTACAGGTGCCCACCATAACGCCCAGCTATTTTTTTGTTGTTGCAGTTGTCATTGTTGTTTGCCTGGCCCGGGCCTGGTTCGAACCCGCCAGCCCAGGTGCATGTGGTCAGTGCCCTAACCGCTGAGCTGCAGGCACCCAGCCAGACCCTATCATTTTGAGGTGAATAGAGTGAGTAGGGTGCACAGCATACTTTAAGCGATTGCTAAGGGGAAACTTTTGGTACTAGTTATAATAATTATTTTAATTACATTGTAATTAGGGTAATGAATTCCAAAAGCTACTGTAGCATCATATACCTCATATACAATAAATAGATTAAGTAATGAAATATACAAAATTTATATAATAAACATAGAAACTATATGAATTGGGCACAGAATAGATGAATCTATGTTGATAAAGAACAAAAAAGTCAGAAAACTCTGGTTTCAAAATTTATTGCAATGCTACCAAATTAAGACTGTATGGTATTGTCATATTGATAGGCTTACGTTATCAATGAAATAGAATTAAGAGTCCAGAAATGAACCCATATATTTGTGGTGAATTGATTTTTGATGGTATCCAGACAATTCGTACTGGGGAGAGAATAGTCTCTTCAATCATCATCCATGCTGGGACAACTGGGAATCCTCAGGAAAAAGAATGAAATTGCTCTTCCTATTTCACACCATATAAAAATTAACTCAAAATGGAAGATAGACATAAATGTAAGTGCCCAAACTATAAACTTTTATTTTTTTATTTATTTTTTTTTTTTGTAGAGACAGAGTTTCACCCCATGGCCCTTGGTAGAGTGCTATGGCATGACACAGCTCACAGCAACCTCCAACTCCTGGGCTTAAGCAATTCTCCTGCCTCAGCCTCCCGAGTAGCTGGGACTACAGGCGCCCGCCACAACGCCCGGCTGTTTTTTGGTTGCAGTTCAGCCGGGGCTGGGTTTGAACCCGCCACCCTCGGCATATGGGGCCGGTGCCCTACTGACTGAGCCACAGGCGCCGCCCCAAACTATAAACTTTTAGAAAAAAGCTTAGATGCAAATCTCAGTGACCTTGGATGAAGCAATGACTTTGTAGATATGATAGCTAAGGAACAAGGAATTAAAGAGAAAAATAAATTATATTTCACCAAAAACTTTTGCACTTCAAAGAACACTATCGAGAAAAAAATCATTCCAAACATGTAAGTAAATATTTTAAAATCATAAAGATATAAGTGCCTAGCATTAGTAATTTACAGAGGATATCTATAACTCAATAAAAGAATCCAATTAAAAATAACATTTCTATTCCTAGATATATCACCCAAAATAATTAAAAATATAAGTTTATAAAAAAAGACACTACAATATAGTAACATTTACAATAAACCCAAATTTAAAACTACCCTAACTTCTATCAATTGACAAATTAATAAACAAAATGTGGTATTTATAATACAATGAAATGTTATTTACCCATAAAAAGAAATGAAGTTCTGATTACATGGTAGAACATGCATAAACCTTTGAAAACATTATGCTGAAGACACAAAATGTCATAGCTTGTATGATTTTAATAAATGTATGACATTTATATGAGATGTTAAGAATAGTAGAGATGTTAAGCAGAGAAGTAACTCTCAGGTGTTAGAGGAGGGAAGAATGTGAATTGACTCCTAATGGGTTGAAGTTTTCTTTGCAGTGTGATGAGGTTGTCAGGAAATTGGAGGAGGTGGTTAGTAGATTTTTTGAATCTACTAAGTACCACTGAATTGTACACTTTACAAGGATTTATTCGCTGGGGAGAGAATAGTCTTTTCAATCAATGGTGCCAGGACAACTGGATACCTACGTGCATTTAAATATAACTCAGATAGACACTTTAAGGGATCTGAATTTTAATTTACAAAAGCGTGAGAGCTTAAGTCAGTGCTGTGGTAGGGAACATCTCAGGTTGAAATGAATATAAACAAATAAATTACAGTGTACTATTTGGTGTGGTTAAAGCCTTCCTAGCGTTAAGGACTATTGGAGTATTAGAAAAAGCAACTTGTTTAGTGCTTTTTGCATTTCACTTTTGGACTTTGAGTTAATAATTTATACCATCCTTACAAGGCAATTAAAAAAGGAAGAGCTGTCCCAAGAGGAAGATGATGCCAGAAACATTATGCTCAATCACCTTGATTATTATTGTGTTGTCCTAGGGAATAGTAAATTACTTGTGTAAATGTTACAGATGCTCCTAGATTTTGTATTATTAATGAAGTATAGATATGCTTGTTCAACCAAATCTATGGGACTGTAAAGCTCAGATTACTAGTGAGCCTCGCACTGTCAATGGGACTCATTTGATAGATGAGAACACATTTGGGGGAAGAGAAGGGGTGGGTCTGAAGCTACTTTGAGAATCAGTTGCTAAGATTTTGGTCTTCAAAGAACTAGTCCTGGGCTTGTACTTCCCTGAAGACCAAGCCTTTGTTTTTATTCCCACCTCAGAGGGAGAATTTAGGGGTACCCCCTGGAAAGTTTAAACTGAAAACAATAAGGGTCCTATGCAGGGCTCAGGGTGAGACAGCATCTTTGCTCTCATAAAGACAGTTGTTCTTTTCAAAAATGACTAGTAAATGGCAGAAAAATCCCTGTTTTTTCACTTGGAGATAGCTGCTCTTAAGAGAGTTTGGAGTTTTGAGAATCTGGAGTCTTTCTGACACAAGTTTATCTGCCTGGTGAATACTAAGAATTAAAGATCATTGTGATATCACTGGATTCTCCATCATTTTTCTTCCCAGCCCACCTCACCTCCATGTCATCCATCCAGATCTGCAACTCTCCCAAGAGTCGTGTGGTTTATCTCATCCTTCTCTTCATTAAAACCCACTAGAAGGAAAGAATCTACTTGGACAACTGTCTTATAGAAGGATTGAATATGACATTTCGTGTTTCCTCGTAGAATTTCTACATTATTGTAGAGATTTTTTGGTAAAAAATCTCTACTAGCCAGAGTGGCATACGAAATAATTTTGTACAGGGAGAGCTTATCTGCCTCTGAAATTAAGTCAGTGGAGGCAGCACTGTACTTTTAATAATAATAACAAGAAGTACTATTTAGTCAATGCTCTGTACAATGCCAACAAATGTGGTAGGCATTGTTCGGAGCACTTTATGTTCCTAAGTTGAACTGTCTTAGTCTGTTTTGTGCTGCTAGAACAAAATATCACAGACTGGATAACTTACAGCAAACAGAAATTTATTTTCTCACAGTACTGGAGACTGAGGAGCCCAAGATCAAGCAGGGGGTTGACGTCTGGTGAAGACCTTCTTGCCCTGTCATCCCCTCTGGGAAGGCAGAAGAGCAGGAGAGAGGAGGAGGCTGAACTTGTCCTTTCATGATGAACCCATTTGCTTGATAATAGGATCAATTTATTCACGAGGGCAGAACCCTCATGGCCTAATCACCTCTTCGAGGTCTGAATTTTTATACTGTTAAAATAGAAATTAAATTACAACATGAGGTTTGGAGGGATGTAGCATTAATTTTTACAATAACTCTATGAAGGGATACATACTGAACATTTTTTTTTTTTAACCAAGAAGTACACTGATGCCCAGAGAGTTCAAGGAACTTCCTCAAGGTCTTATAATTAGAAACATGTGACGGGCTATTTCTTTTTATATATTCATACTACATGGAATTAACAATATAGTGTTTGTGTGTTAGTGATGTTGGGACTTTATGAATTCATTTGAGAATTGCTCTCTTGACCCTGTGACACATATGCCAAAATCTCATTAATAGACCACTGAAAAGACTGAAGAGGATAAACAGTCTTAGCTGTGTAACCCTGAGTCAAGTGACCTTACATTAATTCTTTAGGGAATATTGTGACAATGGCTAGCCTGACGTTAACAGAATATTTTAAGCCTGGACTGTCCTGCCTGTTCCAGGTTATTTAAGGAGAGAGGTGTCCCCTACCTCCTCTTCTGGCGAAACATGACTTATTCTTCCAATGTGATCTGTTTTTCTGGTGCTATAGCTTGATGTTCAAGAGCTTCATACAACAGCTCAGCATCCTTGGGAATGAGCTTTGTCCATACTGTGTTGTGTTATGGCAGAGTCCTGTGCCCCCTAAACAGCCTCCCCCATCACTGGACCATTTTCTACAACTCCCTGGTGGTGGTTCAGGATTCTTGATTGAAAGTAGGAGAAACCAACTACAGCCAGCTCAGTAAGGAGAAATATGTTTCTACGAATATATCTGTATGTCTCTCTAAATATCTTTGCAATTTATTTCTCAGCCCCCAGCCTTTTGTGTTTCTGAAAACACGCCCACACAAATCTCTGAAATCCCCATGTTTATTCTTCAGCCACACAGGAAAATCTGACTTGTTGGCCCCAATTCCAAGTTCTTTAGTAAATTCATGATGAGTTCAGTGCTGAGACTCAGCTCCCACCAATTCTGTGGGATTGTGCAGTATAAACTGGCAGAGAAGCCTTCCCTACCGTGTGTGGGACAGTCAGTGTAATCAGAGTAGCCCAGATGACTGGGAAGGGCTGGTTATCCAAGATGGGCCAATGGGAGTTCTGCTTGGGACTTTTTTATACCTCTTTCCAGTGGGGTCACTGGGACTGTAGATGTGAACTTGGCACTCTGAATGTCCTCTGACCTGTCGAAGAGAGGGAGCCTGTCTAAGGAATGACGCTGTGAGGTGGAGAGACAGACCAAGAACCCTTTGGGTGGAGACAGAAATCCTTTCTCTTTTGTATAAGCTACTTTGATCTTTTTGGGGGGTTTTGGTCACTTATAACCTAATATATTGGCTTGTATGTGTGAACACTCGACAGGCTCTAAAGGTCCCAAAAGGTCCTATTTAATAATTTTTTTATTGATAGATTGTAAACTTTCCAAAGGAGGCCATCCAACAAATTAGCAACAGACTCCAGAACATTGCTATTCATTACTCCCCAAAGTATCCTTGGGCATTGGTGCAAGTATTATTTGACTAATATTATTTGATGGTGTATAATGAAAGAATTAATAGGTTTAGGGACATTATCTTATCATTATCTGTTATCTCTTAGGTAAAAACTTTCAGTAAAGATTATGAAATAGTATCTATGAGGGTAAATTGCTTGAGGGGAAAATCCACTATTTTTTTCTAACCTAATACCATGTATTAGTTATGACTGCAAAGCTAGATGAAATATACTCAGCTAGAATGACCATATTGCATTGTATGCCGTATCAATTTTCACTCAATAGTTTGTTCTTTTTAATTGTATATCTTTATAAATGTAAATTCCATATTGTTTCCAAAGTTGGCTTTTGGATGCGAACTTAACTATGATAGCAGTATCAAAGCTGTCCGTGACTCACAACACAGTGCAAAGAACCTTCATTTTTCACTGTTTGAGGTTTTAGAAGTTTTCATGGTTTGCTTTTCCAGTTGTAATGGGGATGCTCTTGCTTACCTAGATAAGGCTGCATCAGCACTTTTAAGATAACCTGTAAATTTCAAGGGACTTCATAAACTTGCTGTAATCCCCATCCTGAGAATTGGGAGACATCTGTGTCTTTTGAGATAGAAGTCTTTCTTTCTCTTTTCTTTTTGTTCTTCTTCCTTCCCCCTACATGGTCCCTTTGGCCCATGAATCACCTGGCCACATGGACATGGAATGCTATTCTTTCAGGTACTACATGTGACTTTGACAGCATACAGCATGCTTTAGTAGCATTTAATGAACACTATCTTCTGCAGCTCAGCTGTGACACTGTTATTTATTTTTATTTTTAGGCACTACTGACAGTCCCTTATAAGATGTGCACCCGCATCACCAATGCCCTCCTGGGTTGAGGGACTTTGTACTGCAGGGGGCGCTAGAGCTCATTTCTCTAAGCAGGCGAGCAGCTAAAGCCTCCAGTAAAAGTGACAAGTGCACACCTTGTGACACTTGTCTTGTGTCCTGGGAACTGAGAAATGAGACCCAAAGCAGAGAAAGAAAGAGCCCTCACAGACAACAAACAAACAAACAACAACAAAACACCTAATTGTAGGATAATATTTTTGCAGGAGTGAGCTTATCCCTGAAGGCTGCAAGGCTGTCTCTCTGCTGCATTGGCATTCACACCTAATTACAGGGGGAAGACCCACAGAGCAGTCCCCAAACTGTTTCTGCAGCCTCAGTCATCATCCCAACCTCATTCTCTGGAAAGCCCACATAAACAGAAGGATCAGGTGTGCTGTGGCTCTTTGTATTGTAATTTTCACCTAAAGTCCCAACAGTTGAGCTTCCCCAAGAGCCTCACAAAGACTAGGAGCTTATTGAGACGCTAGATCTTTCAGAGAATAGGAGGCTTTGGAAAGAAACGAGGCAATAGAAGGATGTCTGCTTACCCAGGGAACTGGCTTGAAGAGTGGGAAAGAGAACTTGAGACAGGCAGCAGAAAGGAAGGAGGATGGAATTCAGTGGCATCCTGTCATCTTGAAGTCACACACGTTGTCTCACATGGATTAAGATAGGCTGCCAAATAAAATTGGTCTTAACTCTTTTTCCTGCTGTATCTTATAAATTTCAACAGTTGCTATAAAGCCTCTCTGTCATATGCTAAGCAAATTAATTCCAGGTAGGTACTAGGTCTAAATATCAAAGCTAATAAAATAATGATCTAAAAATAATTTAGGGGACTATTTTCATGATTTTTTTTTAAACAAGACACATGCACACACTTTATATGCCAACATTATACAGTACCGACCGTTTAACATAATTTTTCTGCTCACACAATCCTGTGATTTAAGAATAACATGCTACTTTGCAATCCAGGAAAATTAAAATTCAATATATAACTGTCCACTGAGTTTGCGAACTAATGGGTGCATAATGAGGGAGCTTTTTAAAGGGAAAATGAGAAACTGATTAGGGCTCTGATCTGGATCAAAGATAAACTCAGGACTACCTGCAGGTCGGCTACAAGAACACTTGTACTTAAAATCTAGGTTGTTTTCACATAGAAGTGTCAAATATACTGAAATTATATCAAACAATAATGAAACACTAAATGGCCCTAATATTTACTACGTGTATACCACACCAGGGACTGAACTTGCTGATTTACATATGATGTCTGTCTTAATTCTTTCAGAAGTCCTATAAGGCAAATATAATTATGTGGCAGCTCACGCCTGTAATCTTAGCATGCTGGAAGGCTGAAGTGGGTTGACTGCTTGAGCTCAGGAGTTTGAGGCCAGTTTGAGCAAGAGGGAGACTCTGTCTTTACTAAAAATAGAAAAACTAGCCAGGTGTTGTGGCTGGCGCCTGTCATCCTAGCTACTTGGGAGGCTGAAGCAAGAAGTTCGCTTGAGCTCCAAGAGTTTCAGGTTGCTGTGAGCTATGATGCCACAGCACTCTACCCAGGATGACTGGAGTGATATTCTGTATCAAAAACAAATAAACAAAACAAACTCAAAACACTTATGTTCATTTTACAGCTGATGAGGCTGATTGTGACAGAGGGGTTAAGCAACTGTCCAAGGTCACTCAGCTAGGTCATGGTGGAGTCAGAATTGGGATCCTCATAGTCAACCTCTTTCACTACCCATGAAGGTGCAAGGGTAGAAGTTACTTGGCTTGGAAGTTTTCAGAGCATGCATCCACTACTAGCCTCCACTGTAGAAGAATATTTTGTTTGTTTGTTTTTTGAGTCAGAGTCTCACTTGGTTGCCCTGGGTAGAGTGCTGTAGCATCATAGCTCACAGCAACTTCAAACTCCTGGGCTCAAGTTACCCTCTTGTCTCAGCCTCCCCAGTAACTGGGACTACAGGTGCCAGCCACAATGCCCAGCCATTTTTAGAAACAGGGTCTCAGTCTTGGGAGGTGGTCTCGAACTCCTGAGCTCAGGCAACCCACCTGGCTCGGCCAGGGTGCTGGGATTACAGGTGAGAGTCACCGCGCCCAGCCTGATATTTTTCTTTCACAGAACCACAGGACATCCGTGTGCCGTCAGCCATCTGGTGAAACGTTTTTCAACTCAACTGAGAGATGTGTGGGAGTGTATTTTGGAGCTTTGGCGAATTTTTTGCTGAATGATTTCAAATATCATGTCTAGCTCTGGTGCTGCTTGTGGGAGTTCCCCATGTTCAGTGGAAAGAAGTAGTTTCTGCAGATAAGAAATGGAAGCGAGGACTCCATCCACGCCCTGTATCCAAGGCTGTACTGGGCAGGGTTCTCCGCAGAAACAGAACCAAGGGGGGGCGGGGGGGTGCGCATGCGTGCACATGCGAGTCCCTCTACCGACCTAGCACACTGCCTTCAATGCCAGTACTTCAATGCCTAGCACAACTGCCGTCAATGGGCCATTCGTGTGTTGAACATCATAAACTGTAGCCTTTACTCCCTATAGATGAAGGAGCATTGACACCTGAAGTCCAAATACAGATCCATACGTGTATGTGTGAAAACAAGGGATAGTTATATCCAGGCAGAAATGTTACAGGTGTCAAGGACAGAGATTAAGAACACGCAGATGCCCTAAACTAGTGCAAATGGTCTGATCCTTGTTTGTTTTCATGCTCACCTTCCTGACCAGGGATAGTAATGTTTACTCAAGTTTGCAGAGATCCTTAAATCCCTCTCTGCCTGAAAAACGAAAAACTGTGCTCAGAGGATGTGAACGAGAAGAGACTGAAATATAGAAATTACCAAGTATGTTATATTTCAACATATAGATGCCAGATATTATGAAGGCCAAGACATCTCTATCTTCTGTCATAACAATATGAATTGACACCTAAAAAAAAAAAACAAACATGTAATTTGTGTCACATTTTCAGCAAATTTCCTAAAAGACCAGAGGATGCTCTAAAGGATGCTCTAGTAGGCAGATTTTGAGATGAATTATTTGCATTGAGTTAGTGATTGCTGGATGAGAAAGTTCAGCCAAAAAATGAAGACAAATATGTAATTGTCATCACTTAATGTTGCTGCATTGTTTTAAAGTTAGTGGTTATAGTCATAATCATATAAATTTAGTATAACAGAGGTTTCCAAAGTAGTTGTAATTTACACATAATACGTATTATATATTTAAGTAAATTTTGCTTTGAGTATATATTCTGTATATCATTGAAAAGAACAGAGAAATGCTAATCAGTTGAATGCTAATAAAGGAAAGAAATAATGATAAAGGAATGTGGGAGTGGGGTAAGGTATCCAGGCTAGCACTGTGAGGAGGTTGGCAAATCTCCCCAAAATCAATGATAAAACTGGGCAAAGTTGACAAAAATCAATCACTTAAAGTTTCTGGAAATGGACCAAATGCACATAGCTGAGGAGCACTTATCAAGGCAATCTAGTGAATCCTCGCAATAATAGTCAATCTCGAGGCATTTCACTTTGAAGTTGCTCCCATTTTCTCCCAGGTCTGTGGCAGGGGATTTCCTCCTGAGTGTTCTTGGCAGGGTGTACAGAGGGGATACTTTGCAGCTCTGCTGGAGAGTCGATTCCCTACAGAGTATAGAGAAATATATGTCCAGGGGCGATTCTAAATGCAATGGTGATATCAGTGGGGCCAACACTGAAGCTAGCCTGACGTTGCAATGCTAGTGAGATCAAGCACCAAAAGACTGAATGAGCACACTGCAGAGGAAATAAATCCCACAGGATTAGTCCAGGAAAATCGCTAAACCAACAGACAAACCAAGCAAAGTAAAACAGCAACCAAACCACCCATGCAGTGGTAACAGAACGCAAAGTTGCTACAACCTGCTATATAAAAGGCCAAACTTTGAACAATACTTGCAAAGACCTAAGAATGTATGAGTTATATGGGATAAAACACATATCCATAGAAACTGTGTGTGTGTGGTGGGGGGAGGGTTGAGGCATTTCCTATAGCGAGGATGGACTTCAAAACAGCTTTAATAATTATGTCCAAACAATGAATGGAAAGAATGTTTAAAGAATGAGAGAAAGCACCATGACAATGACTCATAAGATAGATAATATCAGTAAGAATATTGAAAGTATAAGCATGAGTCAAATGCAATTTCTGCAGGTGAAACATGTAATGACCAAAATAGATAATTGATTAGAGGAACTTAATAGTAGATTTGAGCTGGTAGAAGAAAGATTCAGCAAACCTGATGATAGATCAGTAGAGATGATCTACTTGGAGAATGGAAAGAAAAAGTGACACAGACAAATGAAGATAACTTCAGAGACCAGTGAAAAAGTATTAAGTAGGCTGGGTGCGGGTGGCTCACGCCTGCAACCCTAGCACTCTGGGAGGCCGAGGCAGGTGGATTACTTGAGCTCAGGAGTTAGAGACCAGCCTGAGCAAGAGTGAGACCCCATCTCTAAAATTAGCTGTACTTTGTGGTGGGCACCTATAGTCTCAGCTACTTGGGAGGCTGAGGCAAGAAGATCACTTGAGCTCAACGAGTTTGAGGTTGCTGTGAGTTATGACGCCATGGCACTCTACCCAGGGCAAAAAAGTAACACTCTGTTTCAGAAAAAAAGAAAAAGAAAAGGAAAAAACAAACCCATTAAGCACATCAACATGAATGTAAATTTATATCTAGAAGGGAAGGAGAGGTGAGAAAAGAGGGGAAATATTAGGGAAATAATGGCTATAACTTTCCTGAACTTTCACCAAGTTTAACAAATCCAAATTAGTTACAACAAAGAGATCCACACATAGACACATCAGTAAGCTACTGAAAAGCAAAACAGAAAGTCCTGAAAGCAGCCGAAGAAAATGATCCCCTCATTTCTAAGGGAGCCACAATAACTTAATTAGCTGACTTATTGTTAGAAACCACAAAGGATGAAAGTCAACGTAACGACACATCCAAATTGATGAAAGAAAAAATACCTGTCAGCCAAGAATTAATCTTCTAGAATTGTAAAGCCAATGCTATTGTGGAAGAATATTTTTTTCATCAAGTAGAGAGGCATTAACTGTTTTAGAAAAAGAATAGTTTATGGAAAGCAATACAAGCAAAAAAATTATAAATTAGACTTTATCAAAATTCAAACTTGCACTTTAGTAGATATCACCAAAAAAACTAAAAAATCAAACTACAGAATGGAATAAAATGTTTCAAATCACATACCCAATAAAATATTTGTATCTGAAATAAAAAAAATCATTAAATTCAGTAAGACAATCCAAGTTAAAATAAGAAAAATGTTTTAGTCGACATTTTACCTAAGATAATATATGTATGATCAATTATCAAATGAAAGGATGTTCAACGTCATTTTCTGTTACTAGGGAAGTGTAGACTAAATCCATAATGGGATAAAACGGGACAGATATAAGGAAAAAGGCAGTAAGTGGTGATGAGGGGAGGGTAGTGAACCCAAAGCCTTATACATTGCTCATGAGAATGTAAAATGGTACAACCACATTGCAGAATTAGTTTGGCAGTTTACTGAAGGGGTAATATAAATTTCATCACGTGACTGAGCAATTTTATGTCTAGATATTCACTCAACATACATTAGAGTGTATTTCTACACAAATGCACGTACGTCCATGTATATAGCTGCATTTCTCATAATAGCCAAAATGTGGGAAACAACACATAAATGTTCATCAACTAGTTAATGAACAAACATACATACATGCAATGGAATATGATTACAAGATAAAAAAGGAAGTGCTCATTTGTGCTATAACATGGAATAGTGTGCTCAGAAATAGCATGCTAAGAGTGAGGAGCCAAACTCACACTCCTGCCTACTTTGCAATTCCACTTATATGAAATGTTAGAGGAAATGTGGGGAAAGGGATGAAATCTGGAGGGTCTCCAGTGTCAGTATCATAGAACTGCATGGCCATTCCTGGTGTTGTGTGGGGTTATTACACTTGAGAATCAATGTCAAAACATGTAGGCTCAAAATGACTAGAATTGTATTAAGAGGGACAGCAGCAGATTGTGGGGTCATTGATGATGGCGATACAAACTCAATGATGTTGATCTGAAGAGCAGGAGACTGTTGTCAGGGATGTGGGGACTGTAGGTTCTATGCTGTGGAGTCCAGGTCCAGGGAGGTGTTAAGTATGGTGGTGGCTCCCAATTTTTTTGGCACCAAGGACCAGTTTCATGGAAGACAATTTTTCCACAGAAAGGTTTGGGAAGCATGAGATTCTCATAAGGAGCACACAACCTAGATCCCTCACATGCCCAGTTTACAGGAGGGTTTGTGCGTGTATGAGAACTTAATGCTGTTGCTGATGTCACAGGAGGCGGAACTCAAGTGGTGATACCAGAGATGGGGAGCGGCTGTAAATACAGATGAAGTTTTGCTTGATCACCGCTGTTCACCTCCTGCTGTGTGGCCCTGTTCCTTACAGGCCAAAGATTGGTCCACAGCCCAGGGGTTTGGGACCACAGAACCATGGAATTAGTGAGGTAGAGTCTCCAATTTCAATGATATGCCTCTAGTGACAACGGGATTGTGTTGTCAACTGCATTTTAGGCTCCATGGTGTGAGATTTGTGGATGAGTAAAACGGCTGAGGTCAAGACATCAAAGATGTGGGGTTTACAGCCTCAGATATGTGAGGTCTGTTATGAAGAACATTCCGAATGTAGGGTCATAGATGGCCAAAAAGTGAACCGTGTTGCTATTTGGCAAAACAAATTACCGTATATTTAGCATCTTAAAAGAACCCATTTGTTATCTCGAAGTCCCTGTGGCTCACAAATCTGAGCTTTACTTTCTAGGGTTTCACAAGGTTGTAATGAAGGTGTCAGAGTCTTCTCTAGAGTCTTGGCTGGGAAAGGATCTGCTTCCATGTTCATTCAGGACATTTGAAGCATCTATTTCTGTGTTTCTGTAGGACAGAAGGTTCTGGCTTCTCCTGGCTATCAGCTGGAGGCTGCCTTCAACTCCTATGGGACAAGGTCTCTAGAATACAGGGATACAGGTTGGTCTGAAGCCCCAGGAAACCCCTCCACACCTTTTCATGTTCCCAGGTCTGCGATGGTTACGCCATCTCCTGTATTGGTGAGGCTTTTCCCAGACGCCTCACCTGACTCTCAGACATGTAGTTGTAATTCTGGAGAAGGGAGGTCATGGGGAATTGGTGGAGTAATTGAAAAAGCTCTTCTGTGCCTATTCCCCCTGCCTCAATTATGGAGTCGATGAAAAGGATGCTTGCTATATTCCTTTCAAACATGGGTATTCCCTTCTTCTTGGTGGGGAGAAACATGGGGCCTGGGCATAGAGGGAACAGAAAATGTGCCAAGACCTGGAAGCTTGTATCATTGCACTTAAGCTCACTACATTCTCAACATGTGCCAGAAGTCCGGTGCCCTTTACCTGTTTTCCCCTCCCATGGCCAACCCAAGACTCCTGGGAAACTTCAGTGTAGAATCCTGGGCAAATAGCTGAAGATTGGATTGTAAGGGTAACTGTACAAACCTAAAAACTGAGAGGATATATTTGTGTTTGCTCTTTGCAAAGTGTGAGTTATCAAGTTGGGACCAGAGGAAGATATCATTCAGTTCCCTAAACTTGCGATATGTAGACCCCATTTTCATCACAAAACTCCAAATTCTTTGCAATTCCAACTGGTGTACTACCTTTTTCACCAGGTTATGTTTGGAGGCTGTGGGGCAAGGGAAAACTTCCTTGTCCCCTAACTTAAGCTAATCCTAGTTGGGAAGCATTGGTGATGGCAGATGGAGGGTCTCACCGCAGACACTCTGGAGTCAGCCTTTTTCCAGAGCCTGAGGGCCCGCTCCTCTGTGTAGTGGGGGGAAGAGAGAAGGGGTTTTGTGAGGAGGAGGACGAAGGTCACAGCAGCATTTGCTGAATGCCTAAGAGGTGGAAAGGGGATGGAGAATTAATTCATGTATTAACTGTGTACAGGAAGTGCATACATCCTTGTGCAACTCATGAAGCTTCAAAAAAGTCAAAACAAACTTGTTACCAGAACCCAGTGGATGAGAGGATTTGGCAAAACTTTGGGACTTTGAGAGGTGACTAGTATGGGTAAGAGTCAAGTGCCCCAGGTATCTGTGCCAAGTGATAGCAAAAGACTCTTCCTTCGCAGGACCTCGCTGGAGTCCCCTAGACTCACCGATAGCACACAGGAAGTGGATTATCTAGGGATACCATACTTTATGCTCACAAAAATGATAAGGTGTGTCTGACTGGCGCCAGAGCAGAGCAAAGGAAAGACCAGAAGGAGCTCGGGACCCACTATGATCATTGAAGCACATGAGAAAGAGTTTGGATCATGCATATTTACGAGCCCAGGTCCCTCCACACCTCTAGCTAGAAACACGGCTGGATTTAGGGAAGTTGCACTCCTCCTAGTGTCTAGGAGCCCCAGGGAGGGTGTAGGTGGGTGGTCTGGGTCCCTTGATCTGTAAAGAAGATGCAGTTCATCTAGGACGCATTTCTAAAGGGCTCCTCTTTTGCAGAAGCACTGCGCAAAGCTTCTAAATTCCCCCGAAGGATATACAGTCACCTGCCTTTTTTTTCATCTTTTGGGCATAGTCATGAGGGCGAGATACCAGCTGATGATGGATTCACAGTTATAATCATGTTTCTTAGTCTCCTTTCTATCAACCACCAACACCACCTACTCTTACGCTTTGTTATTTTGTTTATTTTTTTGAAATATTTTTACAATTTAAGTTTTTAAAAACAACTGTCTATTTTGGGAACACTTTCAGACTCACAGAGAAGTTGGGAGGACATTGCAAACATCTTACATAACCACAGTACATTGTCAAAACTACAAAATTAACATTGGTGCAATGCTGTTTACTAAACTATAAACTTTATTTGGGTGGAACAAGTTTTTCCACTTAGGTTCTTTTTTCATTTCCCTGATCAAAGCTGATATAACAGATTACACTGAGTCTTCCTGTGACATTAGTCTTCCACAATCTATGACAGTTCTGTAACTGCCTCGGACCATGCAGGCTGCCACCCGGGCTTTTGGAAGCTCTTTCAGACAGACTCAGGTTTCTTTTGAAATACTCACCTCATTTTGTGTTTGCCTGCCCCAGGCTTTTCTCCAAAGGGCTCTGGTTTCTTTTAATAGATAACAATGTTAAGAAACCAGTGGTGATTACACCTGGCTACTGGGTGTGAGTACTTTTGGGTTTGCTTGGGGACACAGCAAGAAAAGCTTTGCATATATATATAATTATGTCTGCATCTAGGTATCTGGATATACATTATAATAAACATGAATTCACACTGCACGGATACCTTTGGCTGATCCATCACGGCAGAATGCAATGCATCCTTTCTCCCCCTTGCTTAAGTAAAGGATTTGATGAGCTCTTTGGTGGTGTTAGGAGTCCCTGAAATAGGCCAGGTATGGTGGTTCACACCTGTAATCCTAAAACTTTGGGAGGCAAAGGCAGGTGAATTGCTTGAGCTCACAAGTTCGAGACCACCCTGAGCAAGAGTGAGAGGGCCCCCCTAATCCCTGTCTCTACTAAAAATGAAAATAACTAGCTCGGCATTGTGGTGGATGCCTGTAGTCCCAGCTACTCCGGAGGCTGAGGCAAGAGGACCATTTGAGCCCAAGAGTTTGAGGTTGCTGTGAGCTATGATTCCATAGTACTCTACCAGGAGTGACAGAGACAGTTTCCAAAAAAAAAAAAAAAAGGCCCCTGGAAGGAACTGACCTTGACCTATTAGTGACCCTGGGACCTCCACCTGAGGCAAAAGTCTAGATATGTAGTTAAACTTGGGTTCATGGCATAAAAAAGTTTGCATAGTGTATGTTGGGGAACAGATTGTGTTAGTGACATGGGTATAGGCCTCTGATTTGCAAGTAAATTGGGGCTACATGCCTGACCTGGGAATTCTCTGAACTCAGGAGAGAGTAGGTCACGGCCTCACTCTCCTGAGTCACCACCAGATGCAAATCTAGGGACATGGCTTTGTTCAAGGGGAAGCATGGCCAACTTTGAAGGACAGTGGTTATGGGATTAATCTGAGATCTGAGCTCTGATGACATCCTACAGAGTTCTTTCCTATTCCAGGACCTTTCCAGGACCAAGGGAATAGTCTGAAGAATATGAATATTGCCATTCTCTTTGGGGATATTGGTTTCTTATTGGGAAGTGGGGATGCATTCAGTACATTGTTAATTTACAGGAACATAACATTCTAATGATGATGAATACTACTCTGGCGGATCCTGCTGTTCCCTCTTAATGTATGTGAAACTGGGATAGTTAGGATGCATTATTAATGTGATTACTATTTGCATTTATATTAATAGTATAATTGAAATTAATGTCACACTTAGGAATGAAGAGGTACTTGTAAACCAGGGGGCTAGATCTATATATTAATGAATATCATGTGGTGGAAAGGAGCGAGATCCTCATTGATTAAAGCAGCGTTAATTATTGTTAATCCTTTAGTAATAATAAATACAAAGCACAGAGTAATGGTAATAAAGACAATACAAATGCAAAATGTAGTGAGTGCTTACTGGGTTTCAGGTATTTCAAGTACGTTTTATGTATTCAATGTCTCATTTTAATGGTAATTCTGCAGAGAGGTTCTTTAATTATCCGTATTTTGTAGCTGAGGACTCGGAAGCAAGGAGCCGTTGAATGGTGCAAATTATTATTATTACAACTAGGAATTTAAGCAAAGTTTCTTGGTATGTTGCTTTGCTTAGTAAAGCTCTGTTTCTCATGGTAACTAAGGAATACTGATCACAGTCAATAATATTATTTATCCACGTTTTGTCGATATTATCTTAATCTATCAACAAAGACAGAAGAACTGAAATAATCTTTCCCTGAATCTGCTCTTGGCCCCTGAATCCTCCACACTCTCTCTCTTAGATACCACACAGTATCCTTTAAAATATAGGTCTATTCCCCTGGTTTGCAAGGACCTCTTCATTCCTAGGTGTGGCATTAATTTCAATTATACTATTAATGTAAGTGCAAATATTAATCATATTAACAGTGCATCATAACTATCCCAATTTCACATAGATTAAGAGGGAGCAACAGGATCTAATAGGGTAGAATTCATCATGGTTATGACGTTATAACAATGTTATAAAAATGTTAACATGCAAATTAACAACATACCAAAAGCAGCCCCATTTCCCAAAGAGAAACAAATATTCCCAAAGAGAATGCCAGTTTGCTGTCTCCTTGGCCCTGGAAAGGTTCTGGAATAGGAAAATCTCTGCAAGATGTCATCAGAACTCAGAGCTCAGATTAGACTATTAATGCAAATAATAATCATATCAATAATGCATCTTAACTATACCAATTTCACAGGCCTGGCCAGGCCTGCTCTTGGGGACTCCTGCACCACTGGGCTGTTTACTTGGTACCAGCTGGTGAGAATGTAGAGACCTTCACGGCGGTGTCTGCTACTGTGGGGTCATTATGCAGGAGTAAAGATTCTACTTTCTCTGGCCAGTAAGTGGGGGGTCCTGGGTCTGGTGCAGTGGTGCTGAACGTTTTATTGTTCTGAGACTTGGCGATAGACATCTAAGTGGAATGATGAAGGCCCAAACCTGGGGGGTCCCATGCAGACTCTTTCCACCCTCTCAATCATTATTTCTTTATTTCAGGGTCCAGCCAAGTCAGCAGGAAAATGCAACTCTAGGAGTTAGCATTGTCAGGGTAAACCTGCCAACTCCTCCATATATATATATCTCCCTACCAAAATAGAAGACTCCCCACCCTCCTTTGAGAGAGCGTGGAGGGTTTAGACTCCACCAGGTCCCAGTTAAACACCACAATTCTTGACGGCCCCCTACCCCACAATTATTCCTGAGTGTCACATAACTTTTCCTCTTTCCTCAGGGCCCTTAAGGAGCAATTTGAATTTATCTGCACAACTGTCGAGGAAAATTATCATGGTTCTATTTATAAGTAAATATTTCCCAGAAAAACACTTTGTCTGTGGTGAGCTCACACATTCCTACCTCTTTGCCTTCCCGGACTCCCTCTGATCTCACTCTTGGCCAAAAAATGCAGGCACTGTCTCCTGGAGTGACTTGGGATGTGCTTCCAGGAGTGTCCATCCGTGGCTGACCCTGTGCTTTTATGCACATGTCCTAAGGCTCCAGGGCTGGATTTACATAAACCACAGACCGGACACGGTATTGCTGATTTTCAGAGTGTGACTTCCATTTTCATGAGAAGTTCTGAATAAATTAAAAGGGAATAGGCACAGCATGAAATATTTGACACAGTGCAACTAGAAGGAAAAAGAAGGAATCTTGATAGCTCCAGGATACCCTGGAGTCATTCTATCCTGAGTGGCCCACCAGCTCTTCTTTCATTCTGGGGCCAGCTGCTTGCTATTTTCTCCTGTATCTTGTTACTGCCCCCTCTGTCTATACCTTCTATCTTCTTTGCTTTCTGTTTCGATTCTTTCTTTACATTCCACAAGCCTCCTCTCTCTCTCTCTCTTTTTTTTTTTTTGAGACAGAGTCTCACTATATTGCCCTGGGTAGAGTGCCGTGGTGTCACAGCTCACAGCAACCTCCAACTCTTGGGCTTAAGCAATTCTCTTGCCTCAGCCTCCCAAGCAGTTGGGGAGGTGCCCACCACAATACCTGATATTTTTGTTGTTGTTGTTGTTGTTTCAGTTGTTTAGTTGGTCTGGGCTGGGTTTGAACCTGCCACCCTCAGTGTATGTGGCTGGCGCCGTAACCACTGTGCTACAGGTGCCGAGCCATCTTCTCTTTTCTTTATCATTGTTACTTTTTGCTACTTTCTGTTGCGTATTTATTTCCCTCCTTCTTTCCCAGGCTACTTTTCTTTGATCCCATAACTCTCGTCTTGTCTTTCACCTCCTCCCCTTTTCTTGTTTTGCCCACATGAGTCAGGGCACAGGATGTTGTATAAAACTGTATTCTGTGTTCAGCACCCTCCAGAGAGATTTCTACATAAATACGATACCGGTCACCATTTACACAGACCAACGCATAGATATGACTGTTTTTACCCCGGATCCAAGGAATATAATTTAACAAATCCCCAAACTCCTGTCTACATTTTCCAAACAATCACCTTGAAAGGATGCAAGCAATCCTCACACATTCCACTTCTAGCAACACTCATGTAAATGTTTTGTGTTATCCTTCTTTATCTGGATTCTGGTGAGAGGAGTACTAGGATTTGTCTTATTTGATAGAACTATATCCTTAGGACAGACACCCACTTTTCCATAGAATTTAACTGACAAGTTCAGAAGAGCCTCAACATGTAGAGTGATTTTTGACCTTCACTTTTAATAGAAAGCCACTGGTATGTTTGGTTAGTAGGGACAAGGCAGAAGAGATCCCCCCTCAGCATTCCTACCCCCAACAATAGAGTCCTCAGTATTGACGATAATATTTATGAGAAAAGCCTTTCAAGACTGGCTGAGATATGCAGGAAGGAAGACACCCTTTCGTAGTGAGTGGCCGGGAAATGGCATTCTAGAGAATCCTCATCTCAGACCTTGGACTGTAAATTCAAAGAGAAACAACTCTTCACTACCAAGACCATGAACTGAAACCCTACAATGTCACTCCCCGAGGCTCATTCCCTGCCCATCTCATCTATTTTTCATAAGGTAAATTTCCGTCCCTGCCAGTTCTGATTTCTCACAGTCCCTTGCAGGGACTTGGAAGAAATAACTCATTGTGTACAGTAATTGTGCAAGAGCCACAGTTTAGATTTCATGATAAAGGTTAAATTCAGAAAAAGTCCATTGAAGGAAAAAGCGGATATGGTAAGAGGCATATGGAAGAGCCACCCTGGGACAAGCTAAGGACTGGAAATGAAAAGCACCAAGAGAAAAGAGAAAAAATAGCCACGTCTTGGGAATAAAAAGGGGGTGTGGAAATATTGTGAAATGATTAAAGCTCCATCTAAGTTTTCCTGAAAGCCATTGTTTATAGCTTTGTCAAGTGAGATAAGAACCTATTTTATCCTAGTTAGCATCTCATGTAGTCTTCAATGACATTAGGGCCACAGTAATACATATTTTGGAGTCAATTGAAACCTATCATAAATTGAAGCCAAGGGCAATTTGTGTGTTGAAGAGGATAGGAAGGACATTATTTATTTACTGAACCTTCAAAGGCCCTCTTCTCTGTACAACAGCTGTGATCTACCAAGAACACTTCCATACGTGAAATTATAAAATGGAATAAGATATACTATGTTGCACACATCCTAAAATAATAACAAAAAGTGCTAACATTATACACATACATCCAGTTTTGATGCTTCCCGGGATCTGCCCTTACCCTGTGGTGTTGGAAAAGAGCTAAAACCAAAAGGGCTTGTGAGGTACAATGGCAATAGCAGAAATAAGATCAAATACATTCATGAATCTCTGAATACCTTGACCCAGGCCAGCATGAATAGGAGGAAAGCCCCAGGTTCCATGTCTTATGGCATATACATGAGGCTGTTCTAACCTTGGGTCTCTGGGGTTCACTGTCCTGAGCCTCAGACACATTTGCACTAATAAACTCAAAAGTTTTAAAACCCTAGATGCCTAATGACCTTAGGAGCTTATAGAATTAATCCATTCCTCCATATTAAGGGCTAGTATTTCTCTTTGCTTAAAGATGAGGTATAGTGCACACCAGACCTGAACCAGTATTTGTTGAGTGCAGAGAGGATTGGTTCACAGGTGAGGGAATGCTACACCACCAGGGCACAGTGACAAGGTAGAGAAACAACTAGTCCTCTACCATTTCACTAGTCCTCTCCAACGGTAACCAATGCTTTTTTGTAAATATACACGGGGGGAAGGAGAATAACTGAACATCTTAAAGATTGCAGGACCTATGTCCCAATTGACATTGGTATTAGGAGAATCCAAGAGTCATCATGAGTCCTTGTTCAACTGGGATTATGTGAGGTTCAGGTCATTAAAGGAGTCCTGGCCCTAAATTATATCAAAATGCGTCTACTAGGTCTGTAGACACAGCAAGTGATTATTCCATTGGTCTCCAAAAGTATAATTGGGTCAGACGTAAATTGTGGTAGGCATAACCACTATCTTGGACTTTTCTCTCTGGTATAAGAGCCTACTTATGGGGTGAGACTAGGTGAAAGCTTCCGAAACTGAAGCCCTCACCCCTAGGCCAAGAGAATAAACAACATGACATCGGGAGATAATGGCAGAAATCAGAGGTGCTGTCAAGTTCTTAAGGGAAGAATGAGTCACGGTCCCCAATATATATTTATTTGCTAGTATGACTTTCAAAAAGTACAGTTTATGGGCAGCTGATATCCTATGGTAGAGACAGATCCAAGTAATATATAGACAGAACTGGGCTTGGGCAAACCTCTGAGTCATAAGTTCAAGTCATTTCAGCAAAAATTCATCAAAAGTTGAAAATTCTGCACTGAGGGTTGAACATAAGTAGACTTAATGGTGGGGAAATACTCAGCAAGAATCCCATCATTGTGCCAAAGGCTTTATACCACTTATAAGTTTTAACCATCTGATAAAAAAAAAAAATCCAAGGTCAGTTAAGAAATTGGTTTTCTTGTTATTTTTAAACACGCTGAACAGCTGTCATGTGACATTCCTACTCAAGGATGATCTGGAAAGAGAAGCAATGAAATCTAACGCACAGAACCCAAGTAGATATTTCCTGGTCACGTTATTCCTGTCCAAGACAATCGACTTGATGTTAGAAGATGCATAAACTCATGGGCAGTGGCAAATGAATGTTCTGGTCCATTTCAGTCTGCCGTTGATTGCAGCCTCAGAAGGTGTCATATGGAGCACAAAATCCTCCCGGCCAACCCACTGAATCATGTGAAGTCATAAAATAGTAATTACCAATTGTATCAGGTTTTATAAGGACAAATGGACGCACCATGAAACACACACATTTAACCACACAGTTTGTTTGAATTTTTATGAATAAGTACACCATGTAATGACTCTCCACTCAAAACACAGAACAACTGCGTAATTACGGTAATTCCCTCATACACCTTTAAGAGCCAATCATTTACTAGTCTAGTCCCAGGCAAAGACCTCGTTTCTACCACTATAGATCAATTTTCCTTATTCCAGAATTTCATAGATATAGATTCACCTAATCTCCTTGTTCTCTGATTTCTTTCTTTCAGCACAATACTTTCAAGAGTCATCCACATCTTGGTGTGTGCCAGTAATTCATTCCTTTGTTGCTAAGTACCATTACATCATGTGAATAAACCACAACAACAAAATAATAACTACCATACGCTGATGTATTCCCTGGTAAAAATGTATTAAACATTTAAGGGAAAAAAACTCAGATCCTATACAGTCTATTTCAAAAAAAAAAAAATGAAGGAAATATAGATAAAAAACAAGCTAGTTTTTTGAGGACAGAATTATCCTGATACAAAATCCAGATGAGAAAAAAACTTCATATATTTTGAAATTTTTCATAATTCATATTTCACAACATTGCACTTTATTTTGGTTAGTCAATATAGCTCAGTCTCTGAAAGTATTGATATTTCTATTACTAGTATCAAATCTGGTTTTTATCCCATCTAGCACATATTTTCATTTTATAGCCTATATTTTTTATCTGGAAGTTATCTTTGGTTGTTTTGTAGGTCCCCCATTTCTTACCCCATCATGTCATTTCACCAATATTTATGACACTATGAAACATATTTATAATAGCTTTTGACATCTGTATCTGCTAATTCTATCATCTCTGTAATTTCTAGATTTCTTCCTATTGATTATATTACTTCTGTTTATGAGTCATCTTTTCCTATTTTTAATTTTTGTTTTTTTCTTTTTCCCCTAAGAACATTATTCTTACAATTTTAGATATAGAGAAAACTTACAAAAATATTACTGAGAATTCCCATATGCTTTTCACCCATCTGTCCCTAGGGATGACCTTGTAAATATTTGGGGAAAAAAGTGAGACATGAAACTACAGAGTTGATGTGCGTTCCACCATCTTTTCCACTATGCCTTTTTCATTGGTTAGGATAGAATCTAGATACCATATTGGAGTAAGTTGCTTTGTTTCTGTAATATTCTCTGGTCTGTGATAATATTTCAGTGTTTCCCTCTTTCAAATGCTTAGAAGTTTCGAAGCATACTGCTTAGATGTTTTGCACAATGTACCACAACTTGGGTTTTGCCTGCTGTTTTCTTACAAAGAGATTGGGGTTATGGGTTCTGTGGTGAAGGACACAGGTGCATTGTTCTTCTGAACCACATAATGTCATGTGTGGTTAAGGTGGTGTCTGCCAGCCTTCTCGCCTCTATAGTCCCTACTTTTCCTCTTCCATCCTTTGTTTTTTGGAAGTCCATCCCACACTCAAGGGGAGGCACAGTAAGCTTCATCTTCTGGAGGAGTGGATATCTACTTGTATTATTTAAAATTTAAGAAAGATTTATTCCTCATGCATGGATCAGAAACAGCTCCAACACCTTAAAAATTCCCCTGGGAAGCCCTCTTCTGGTTATTCTCTCCCACCTCCCACAAGAACTAGCAGATTAGTAACGTTGACTACATCCAGTGCTCAGATACTGGTTTCTAAATATTATTCTCCAATTAAAAAAAAAGGTACATAACCAATGGGCACAGAAGGCAGCCTGACATTGTGCCCAACGAGCAAAGCTGTCACAATTCAAATAACAACATGAATGATAACAGTACTAAATTTTATTGCAAGGGATATGTTATAATAAACACTTAGCAATTCTGAACTATTTAGTGCCTTTGGGTATCATTTTATTTAGCACTAAACTATTTTATATTTTGCTAGGAGTGAAAAGCAAAGCAAAATATCCCACACAGGCATAAATGTATTCACGATCTATGTAGATGTGACTTAATAAAAGGAAAAAACATGGCTTCCCCAAAGTGTCCACACCCCATACCCTAGGAATCATTGATCTATTTGCCATTTGTGTAGGAAAAAATCTATAGTTTTCCCTTTTTATAATGTCACATGAATTCATTTCATAAAAGGATAGAGATTAGCAATTTTACCAGGTGTGAAAAGCAAAATAATAGCTCCTCCAAGATTTTCACAGCCTCTTTCCAGGTATTAGGTACTACATAAATGTGAATGTAATCATGTAATATGTAAAATTTGGGGTCTGCCTTTTTTTTTTTTTCTCTGAGACAGAGTTTCACTTTGTTGCCCTCAGTAGAGTACCATGGTGTCACAGCTCACAGCAACCTCAAACTCTTGGGCTTAAGCAATTCTCTTGCCTCAGCCTCCCAAGTAGCTGGGACTACAGGTGCCTGCCACAATGCCTGGCTATTTTTTTGTTGTAGTTGTCATTGTTGTTTAGCTGGCTGGGGCTGGGTTCAAACCTGCCCACTTAGGTGTATGTGGCTGGCGCTGTAACCACTGTGCTACAGGTGCTGAGCCAGGGGTCTGTCTTTTTTCACTTAGGGGAAATGCATTTGAGTTTTATCTATGCCAGGGTTCTCCTTCCTAATGCCGTGAACCTTTAATACAGTCCAAAGGGGTTGTGACCCACAGGTTGAGAACCACGGATCTACGCTGTCCCATGAATCAACAGTTATTGTTCACTTTTTTTAGTTACATTTTTGAGATAAATGTAGGTTCACATGCATTTTAATAAATCATACAGAGAAATTCTATGTATCTTTTACCCAGTTTATCCCAAGTATAACATCTTACAATGCTGTAGGATAGTACCACAACTATGACCTCGATAGGAATACAATTAACATACAACTTAATTCTATCACCACAAAATATCTCTTCCCACTCTTTCCCCCATTATATTTCTTTTTATTGATACACACTTAAACATATTTATGGGTACATGGGATCTTTAGATACATGTGTACGATGTGTAATGATCAAATCAAGGTATTTTGAATATCCATCACCTGACGTTTATCATTTCTTTGCTCTGGGAACATTTTAAATCTTTGCTTCTAGATATTTTGAAATATACAATAGATTATTAGCTATAGTAACTGTACTGTGCTAATGAACACAAAACTTATTTCTTCTAATTCTACATTTGTAACCATGAACTAACCTCTATCTCCCCCTTTCTAATCCTTTTCAGCTTCTGATAACTGTCTTCTACTTGGCACCCTAACGAGATCAACCATTTACGCTCCAACATATGAGTGATAATACATGGTATTTTGTATTTCTGTGCCTGGCATACTTCACTTAAAATAATGACCTTTAGTTCTATTCATGTTGCTGCAATTGACGGGATTTTATTCGTTATTTACGGGTAAATGATAGTCCATTGCGTTTCTCTACATACTAAATTTTATTTATTCTTTTGTTTGCTGATGGACACCATAGGTTGATTCCATATCTTGGTTCCTGTAAAAAGTACTGCAGTAAAAATGGTGGTTCAGGAATTCCCTTTGATATACTGAATTCCTTTCCTTTGGATAAATTCCTAATAGTGGGAATACTAGGTCACACAGTAGTTCTATTTTTCATTTTTAAAGAAAGCACTATACTATTTTCTTTTTTTTTTTTTTTTTTTATTGTTGGGGATTCATTGAGGGTACAATAAGCCAGGTTACACTGATTGCAATTGTTAGGTAAAGTCCCTCTTGCAATCATGTCTTGCCCCCATAAAGTGTGACACACACCAAGGCCCCACCCACCTCCCTCCTTCCCTCTTTCTGTTCCCCCCCCATAACCATAATTGTCATTAATTGTCCTCATATCAAAATTGAGTACATAGGATTCATGCTTCTCCATTCTTGTGATGCTTAGCACTATACTATTTTCTGTCATGACAGTACTAATTTAGCACTACTTTTGCTGCATCCCATAGAGTTTGGTATGTTGTGTTTCTATTATTCATTTATTTGGAAAAAAATTTTAATTTCTTTCTTCTTCACTTCATTGACTGCTTGTTCTGGAACATATTGTTTAAATTTCCATGTATCTGTACAGTTTCCAAAGTTTCTCTTATTATAGTAGTCTGAGAAAATATTTGATATAATTTCGATTTTTTAAAAAAGTTTATTCATATTTTTCAATGTAAGAAGATTCTTCCAAAACTGAAATATGGAATTACCATAGAATCTAACAAGTCAGGTTCTAGGGATATAGCTAAAGAAATTAAATTCAGGATCTTGAAGAGACATCTACATTCCCATGTTCACTGCAGCATTCTTCACAACAGCCAAGATACAGAAACAACCTGAATATCCATTGGTAGATGAATTTAAAAAGGTGGTGTACACATACCATACACTACTATTCAGCCTTAAAAAGAAATAAAATCCTGCCATTTGTGATAACATGGTTGGACCCGAAGGGTATTATGTTAAATCAAATAAGCCAGACATAGAAAGACAAGTACTGTATGACCTCACGTCCGTGAGAATCTAAGGTAGTCAAACTCATGGAAGCATCAAGTGGAACAGCAGTTACTAGAGGTTGAGGGGAGGGGAAGGTGGTTAAAGAGAACAAAGTGTGGGTTACGCACGATAAGTCTGGGTGATTTGCTATGCAGTATAATGCCTACAGCTAACAATATGGCATTGCATGTTTAAAAACTGCTCAAAGAGTAGGTCTCATGTTGTGTTCTTAACACATACACACACAATAATAATAAAGGGAATTGGAGGAAACTTTAGGAAGTGATGGACATGTTTATGGTCTTGGTGGTGATGGTGGTTTCATAAATATATTCTTTTGTCTTTTCTCTTTTTTCTTGTGACAGTTTCACTTGTCATCCTGGGTAGAGTGCTGTGGCATCATAGCTCACAGCAATCTCAAACTCTTGGGCTTAAGTGATCCTCTTGCCTCAGCCTCCTGCATAGCTGGGACTACAGGTGCCCACCACAATGCTCCAATGGTAGAGATGGGGTCTTGCTCTTGCTCAGCCTGGTCTAGAGCTCTTGAGCTCAAGCAATCCGCTCACCTCAGCCTCCCAGAGTGCTAGGATTATAGGCATGAACCACTGCATCTGACCCCACAGGTATATTCTTAACCCCAAGCTCATCAAGTTGAATAGTTAACTAAGTACAGTTTTTTTATATATCAAAAAATACTTGAAAATATACTTTAACTTTAAATAATAAAATAAAAATATGCTATGTTGAACAATGTTAGTTTTCAATAATGTTTGAATAATGTTACTTATTTATGATATTAATTCCTACTGTAACCCTCGGTCATCATCATGGGTAATTTGGAATTGACTATCCCACTTAAATGTTTTATTCCATTGAGTGAATATGTAAAGTACAGTAATAATAATAATAGCACTGGGAGGAGACACCTGGGAAAGCCCAAAATCCTCTCTGTGATGACTCAACTCTTAGAAATTTGTAGAAACTTAACTTCTTGGGATCTTAAAACTAACTATTGCTTCCTCTTCTGTAAAATCCTGCACTGCCTTCTCTAGCTCCATTCAAACTGACCAATGAGAAGGGTACCTGTGGACTAAGAACCCTTGGGTGGAGATAAAAAGGAAAAAACAGAGCCATTTGGGGAGTTTGGCCATTTTGGACTCTAGTCCGCTGTGACTATACCACCTGGAATAAAGTCCTTCCTTTTTCAAACCCAGTATTTGGATGTTCTTTCTCTTCATCAGGCCTCATCTTCCTGCAGCACCACCATGACCAATGACAACAATTTACTGAACCACTATTATGTTCCACATCTAAGAAATGTTTAATATATATTACCTTATTTAATCTCAAGGACACCCCTTTGGAATGGGTATAACTATCCTATTTTAGAGATAAAGTACCCAGATGCTTAGAAAGGTTATTCAGCCAAGTCAAACTTGAATTTGTATCTCAGATTTCACAATATGCTATTCCACGCTTCATCTCCTATAATCCCTCATTTCTACTCTCCCTCGTAGTGTTCATATTAAAATACAAAAACCCTAGCCATTTTCCAGAATGCAAGGCCACAATCATCTCATCATTTTGCAGGATAAATCTAATCTGATCACCCGAAACTCAGAAGGTGATGGCTAAGTGCCTTAGTCTTCCCAGGTCTCCAGATTCCAGATCTTTCTCCCCGTGGAGGTAATGAAGCCAGTCAGTGCCATCACTCTTCAAAGAATTAGAAAAGGAGGAGGAACACAGTATCATTTCCAAGTCACCTGCTGCCAGCTAAATAGGATTTGAATGGGTTTTCTAATGTTTCAAAGTACTTCCTTTCAGAAGGCTAAGAAATTCATAAAACCAGCCATGAGGGTTATATTGCCTGCATGTGTAAACAGTTTTGATAGAGGAGTAACTGCCTACTCAGAAAGCCTTTTACAAAGAGGCAGATAAGAGTTTGTACATCCCTGAGAAGGGGAAAGAGGGCCCTTTTGATCATTCTCATGCAAATCCCTAAGAGCTGACAGAAGCTGCTTTTGATTGTCCCATATTTTCTTTTTAAAATGCATATGGAACAACTTGCTTAGAAGTTGTGCTTTCCTTTTGAAGACTTTTTTTCCCCTTAAATTTTAAACAATTATGGGCATTAGGGTTTTACTCTTTAAAAAGACAATTTCCCTTGGAATATTCCGCTGGAGGTAAAGACAGCAATACAATGCAATTGACTTCCAGGTTATTATTATTATTATTGGAATGGCCCCAAGGCCTTCTTCCTTCACTCCATCTTGTGTGCAATCAGAAGAAAAAAAAAACAGCAGCACAAAACTGCAGCACAGGCAGCCTCATTTCCATCCCTTGGATTTCAATAGAGACACACTTAATGGTCTCCTGACTCCACTGAGGGAGGTAGAAAGTTGCAGTTTAGAATGTTCTTTTTGTTTAATTACCTGTGGCCTCCTCTTGGAAGCACGAGCCCTTCCTGGCCCCCTCTTATTCTTTGGCCACTGCGATGCACCACTGATTGTCAGCATCATATGGTTGCCTCTCTGGTTATCTGTGACAGTGGTGTCCTTCTGCAACTTACTATGGTATTCCCCAGCCAGAGGGGGAGGGGTAGGAGCCCCTTGGTTCCAACCCTTCTCTCAGCTTAGAAGAACCTACCTGGCCTCTTCCAACGAAATAAATATTCCAAGTAGAGCTTCAGAGCTGCCTCTTCTATCAACGGGCCTCTCACTCCTAGCAGCTGTCATCTCAGAATGTTCCTGAACCTGAGACAAACTTAATCACCAGGCCCACAGAGGAGACTGGGACTCAATTCCTCTCTAATTATTCCAGGATAAGTTAGCTTTCGTTGATGACAGTTCTTCATCAATTGAACACACATTCCTTGCGACTGTCTAGGAGACAGAGTGAAGATGAAGAACCTAGAGTCTGTGCCCCCAAGAAGCTACCAGTTTTCTGTAAGTGGCAGATGAGTCAACAACTTGTACAGCTGAGTATGATAATTCTCCTCAAATTCACACTGGTGTGAACTGAATGCCATCTTCTTCCCCCAGCTTCTTTCTTCTCTTAGTTATGTCTCCAGCGCTTTGCTCTACAGTGACTCGGGTCTCTCTGGGGTCACCCTGGCCTCTGACTTCTCCCCTACACCCTGGTTTAGTTACTAATGATGAAATCAGGACCGGGATGAGCAGTCCTGGGCCTTCACCCACTCCTCCCTTCTGCCTGAGCATGCTCCTTTAGTGAGAAAAAATTGGGAGAAATGAGTCTGAGAGGAGTAATGAGAAACAGAGGTGCCAAAAAATGTACAGACATTTTTTTAAGAAAGGAAAACCACTGCCTTAAAAGTGTAATACTCGATATACGGTAGGCCGATGACATCTTATATCTCTTGTAATCACAAAACTGAACTATAACTCAAGTATTACAATTTTAATAGAATTTTTCCTTTCTTAACATGTGTGTACATTTTTTGGGTACTCTGTATATGGCCAGTTTGTGTGGTCCCACATGCGAACACATGAGCTATGAATTTTAGTATCTTTCAAAAATGAAGAAAATCCAGTTCAAACTGCCTATAACAGTAAAGGAAGCTTATTGGCCTGTAGAAGGGAAGGGAAGGATGAGTTTTTGGTTAGAGCTGATCCAGGCTTCCAAGGATGTGACTGAGATTCGGTTTCTCTCCTCATTCCTTGTTTTTCTTCCTGGGTGTTTATTTTATTTTCTAGCACTTTCTCCCCCCTGGTTCCAAGGTGGTTCTAGGAACTTCTGTGGCTACTACGTATATCCTGCTTAGGTCCAGAAGGGATGGAAGAGAATCTATTTCTCAGAAGTCTCTGTGGAGATCTCATTGACCAATGTTGGATAAGTATCACAGTAGAGCCAGTCACTATGACCAGGGAAAGGGGCATTAAGAGTGGCCTAATGGGCCAAACACAGTGGCTCATGCCTGTAATCCTAGCACTCTGGGAGGCCGAGGCAGGCAGATTGCTTCAGCTCAGAAGTTCGAGATCAGCATGAGCAAAAATGAGACCCAATTTCTACTAAAAATGAAAAACTGAGGCAAGAAGATCGCCTGAGTCCAAGAGTTTGAGGTTGCTGTAAGCTATGACACTACAGCACTCTACCAAAGGAGACCAAGTGAGACTCTGTATATTAAAAAAAAAAAAAAAAAGAGAGTGGTCTAAGGCAATAAATATCATTCAATTTGGGCTTAGAAATGAGGCCAACAATACTCAAGCCACAGCAAGGAGCAATTTTCCAAAAGAAATTCAGGGCACTGCAGCTAGTGGGGGTGGGATGCCAAGGAAGCAATAAATAAATATTTGTCCCTCAAAAGGCCTGATGAAAGGAAGTATGGAATGACGAGGTGTGCGGGTTTATTTATTTTTTATTGAGACAGAGTCTTACTTTCTCACTCTCTGTAGAGTACTGTAATGTCCTAGCTCACAGCAACCTCAAACTCTTGGGCTCAAACAATTCTCTCATCTCAGCCTCCCGGTAGCCAGACTACAGGTGCTATTTCTGTTGGCTACTTCTGTTGTTATTGTTGTTTGTTTGTTTAGCAGGCCCAGGCTGAGTTTGAACCCACCAGCCCTGGTACATGTGGCCGGTACCCTAACCACTGACCTACAGGTGCCCGCTGGGGTGTAGGTTTAGACAGAATGATGGTAGAGAGAAGCCAGTGGAATATTTGGGTGCAATGTATTGTGTACTTGAAAACTGCTAAGAAAAGAGATTTTAAGTGTTTGCACCACCCAAAAGGTAAGTAGGTGATGTAACGCATATGTTAGCTTGATTTAGCCACAACATACGGACAGATGTCAAATCATGTTATATGCCCGACACACAATCTTTGTCAATTAAGAAGATGAACAAAAAAAGCTTCCTCTCTTTTGATTAATGGATGGAATAATAATCATGAAGATAAGGAGAGTGTGTGGAAGCAGGTAGGATGCTTATGGGTACATGGCAGTTTTCCAGAGAAGACATTGGGAGGACTTAGGCCAGTGCTATAGCAAAATTGTGATTTAAATAAATCTTAGCAAATAAATGACGGTTCGTTATTAATGTGATTCAAGCTTTTCTAGCATTCATCAAAGAATATCTGAATATTAGAAATAAGCAACTTGCTCATTGCTAATTTGTATTCTACTTATGGATTTTGCAATTAATGATTCATATAGTCTGTACAAGACAATTAAAAGGAAAGAACTTCCCCAAGAGGAAGATGATGCCAGGTAACATTATACTCAACCACGTTATCATTGCATTGTCCTAGGGAATGGTAAAATCATTGTCTAGAGGTTATAATTCCTCCTCGATTTAGTTTTATTAATGAGGGAAGTACAGATATGCTTATTCAAATAAAGATTTAAAATCAGAGGGACCCTAGAACACCAGAATATTGGAGCTAGCAGGGCCTGGCCAGTGTGACTTATCTTACAGATGAGAAAACATGTTGGGAGAGAGAAGTGACTTGGCCTGAGGCCACCCTGAGAATCAGTGGTTAAACTATTGCTGTTCTCATAATCTGTCCTAGGCTTGTGCCTTCCTCAAGACCAAGACCTTTGTTTTTATTTCTATGTCAGATGAGATTTTAGGTACACCACTTGGAAAAGATAGCTGGGAGTCAGAGAGGTTCCTTTACAGAAACTGGGGCGGGGGTGGGGGTGGGGGGAATACCTTCTTTGCGCCCATAAAGATGTCTGTCGTTATCAAAAGCGACCACTAGATGGCAGAAAAATCTCACGTACCTGATAGGGAGACACCTGCTCCAAAGATTTTGAAGCTTTGAGCACCTCTGAGGAGACCAGCTGATCTGCCTGGTGAATATAGAAAATAGGGATCATTGTGATGTCGTCTAACTCCATGTAAATCCTCCAAATCTTTACCTTTCAAGAATCGTATGGATAATCGCTTCCTTCTCTTCATTAAAACCCATCAGGAGGAAATAATTTACTTTGAAAACTATTTCATGAAAGACTTGGTTGACTATTAGGTAGTGTTTGATATTTTCCACCAGAATTTTCTGCATGACAGTAGAGATTATTTGACAACCCAAAGTGATGACTTTCTACTGACCAGACTGGTGTATGAAATAATTTTGGACAAGAGAGTGTTGATCTCCCCCTGAGATCATGGCAGTCAGGGTGGCCAGGTACTTCTTACAATAATAAGCACTGACATTTATCACTTTTCCATGTACCAAGGACTGTGCTAAGAACTTTATATGAATACATTTTAATTAGATGATGGAATGCATGTTATTTCTGTCTTATAGAAAAGGGCACAGGCCCAGAGAGTTTAAGTAACTTGCTCAAGGTCATATAGTTAAAAAAAATGTGCACAACTTTTCAATTTTTATTTATCCATACTATTTAGAATTAACATATGATGGTTGATGTTGGGATTTTATAAATTCAGATGAAAAGTAACTGTGCTCTTGACCCTGTGACACATGTATTAAAATCTTCTCATTACTAGCCGTTAAGAGTGGATATGGGAAACAGTTTTGGCTGTGTACCCTAAGGGTGACCATAAGCTAAATCTTAAGGGAATACTATGACAACAGCTTGCCTGATGCTAGCAGAATATTTTCAAACAGGACTTTCCTGCTGGCTCCAGTTTACATGACTTTTTTTTTTTTTAATTTCAGGTTAATTTGAGGGTACAAAGAATTAGGTTACAATGTTTGCATTTGTTAGGTAAAGTCCCTGTTGTAGTTGTATCCCGTCCCCAGGAGGTGTGCCATACACTCCCACACTGTGCCCCTTAAGTAGAAGCAGACCAATATCCCTCCTCCCACTCCGCCCTTCCTTCTTCCCCCAACTTGAATTGAATTGAGTTTTTCTCTTGTGTGGGTGTGTATTAGATCGTATACTGGCTTCGTATTGGTATTGAGTACACTGGATACATGCTTTTCCATTCTTGTGATACATGACTGAGAAGAATGTAGTGTAGCTGCTGGCTAACTCAAGGCTGCCCTCCACTTCCTCTGTAGATGAAGCATCACCACTGTCTCCCAATCTGATGTGTTTCTTTGGGGTCTAGCTTGATGTTCAAGAGCTTCACGCAACAGCTCAGCATCCTTGGACCAAGTGAGCTTTGGCAATGCTGTGTTGTGCTGTGACAGAGTCATAGTCCCAGAAAACAGCCTCCAGAGTCACTGGACCATTTTCTAAAACACTCTATGGTGTTCAGGATTCTTGATTGAAAGTAGAAGAAATCAACTCCAGCCAGCTCACGAAGGAGGTGGCTATGAGATCAGTGACGTGTACCTCATGACAGGCAGGATGGAGAAAGCCGGATGTCCAGGGAGATGGAATCAGGAACTGGAAAATCGGAGGAGTCTTTCTCTGCCCCTCCCCCACCCTATACTTCCATCCCCACATCTTCATTATTCTTGTTTCTCAGCCCCAAACTTCTCCTGTCTCTCAGTAAAAAATCCTGGCCACCCACCGCTCTGTTAGCCATTGTTAGTTGTTGTGCCACACAAGAAAATCAGACTTGGCCCTAATTCCAAGTTCTTTGGGAAAATACATAATGGACTTAGTTCTGGGACAATGTTATGCAAAGACCTTAGTGGTGCGCTTTGGAAGGTTTTGTTTTTCTGTAGTAACCGGGCTGTTCTTGCTCCCTTTAGATAAGGCCGTATCAGCTCTTCTAATGTAACCTGGTAATGTGAAGGGACTTTATAAGTTGGCTGTAATTCACATTCTCAGAATTGAGAAAATCTGTGTCTTTTGAGATAGAAGAGTTCTTTCTTTTTTTTCTTTTAATTTCTGTTTTGCTTTATTTTTTCCCCCTAAAATACTGGAATGCCATTTTTTTTTTCAGCTATCACATAGCTCTTTGACAACAGAGAAACTGCTTTAGTTGTTTTTAATGAACGTTATCGCTAGCTGCCCAGCTGTGAGAACTTTTTTAGAGTTTTCATTTTTAGGGCTGATTCAAGCCAGCCCCTTGTAAGATGTGCACCCGGGTGTAAGACTGAACGATAGGGGCACTGGTGTACCTCATTTCTCTAAGTATGAGCTCAGGGAAAGCCTGGGGCACAATTAGCAAGTGACACCAGGTATGTTGGGATGCCAATCCCCTGCTTTTATTGCATTTTCTCCTCTGCATGCCCACCTATGTATGACGGGAGGTTGTCCTGTGTCCTAGGAATTGGTAGATGGGACCCAGAACTAAGGCAAAAAAAAGGCATCAGAGACCAAACAACTAAGGTCAGACCCCAGACCTCTAGAGAAGTCTCTGAATTTTCTCGGCTTCCCCAGTCATCACACCATCCTCCTTCCCTGCCCAGCCCTTATGAACAGAAGATTAGAATGAAGGCTGGAGGTGTGCTGAGTCTCTTCCCAGCATGAAGAGCCTAGACCTTAACCTTGCAGAGATTATCCAAGACCATCCCTTATGGATGGCGGGTGCTTCAGAAGGACAGATAGGAAACAGCCTTTGCTAGCTGGATGTGTTGCCTATATAGGAAACTGGCTCAAAAAGTTGTAAAGACAATTTGATGGAGGCTGCAGGAAGGAGGGCAGACAGAGTGTAGTGGTGAGCTGGTAATTTTAGAGGGGCAAGGTCATGAGAGTGTTCCAGGGATCAAGAAAAGTCTACTGAAACCTTACATGGCCTCAAAAATCCTTGCTGGTTTTACCTTATAAAATCAATAGTGTTGGCCGGGCGTGGTGGCTCACGCCTGTAGTCCCAGCGCTGTGGGAGGCCGAGGCGGGTGGATTGCCTGAGCTCAGAGGTTTGAGACCTGTATGTAACAGCAGTGAGCCAGAGTAAGACCCCGTCTCTACTAACATCAAAACTAGCCAGATGTTGTGGTGGGCGTCTGTAATCCCCGCTACTGGGGAGGCAAGGGGACAGAGCATCGCCAGAGAAAGAACATCTAAAAAAAAACAAGAAAGAAAATGAACAAAAAAAAAAAAAAAAAAAAAGTACTTCAAATGAAGAATGAACCAGCAAGCTGAAATTAAAAATAAAAAAAAAATTTTTTTTTAAATAAAAAAAAAAATTTTTTTTTAAATAAAAAAAATCAATAGTGTTTTCTTTTACTTTGTTTTCTTTTTTGAGACAGAGTCTCACTCAGTCACCCTTGGTAGAGTCCTATTGCATTGTAGCTCATAGCAACCTCAAAGACTTGGGCTCAAGCGATCCTCTGGGCTCAGCCTCCTAAGTAGCTGGGACTACAGGCACCCACCACAATGCCCAACTATTTTTAGAGATGGGGGTCTCACTTTTGCTCAGGCTGGTGTTTTCCATTCCCTTTTTCATCCCATAAACAAAATCAATTCCAGGTGGATTGGAAATCTAAATGTGAAATAGAAAACCATATTAATTTTAGATATAATTTAGGAGAATATCTTCATGGTTCTGTGGTTGACAGTAATCTCTTTGGTGGGATCCACCCACCACACACTCACACAGGGCATGTGTCAATGCCACATGATGACAGGTGTCTCTAACAGTTTGATTTTCTACTCAGACAATCCTGTGAAGCAACAGCAACTCCCTACTTCTGAGTCCCAGAAAATTAAAAATTCTTATCTGACTTTTTTTTTCTTTTCTTTTTTTTTTTTTTAGATAAATTGAGAAGTTCCTGATTGGAACTCTAGGCTAAGCAACTTGTCTCCACCTACAAGTTGTCTGCCATGTTGTTTGTAGTTGAAATCAAGTCTGTTTTCCAGCAGAAGTTTTAGATATACTCAAGAGGAAAAAAATCTAATATTTATTAAGCACGTACTATGCCAGGAATTGAGCTAGCTTATTTACACATATTATTACCTTGCTCCATCCTTACAACAGTCTTAGGAGGCGAATGGCATGATGCTCGTTTTTATAATTGATGACATGGATTGATAGAGAGGTTAAATGTCTTACCAGGGTCACAAAGCCAGCAGCCAGAAGAGCCAGGATTGAGCTCCAGATAGTTATCTTCATTTATTTTCCATGAAACTAAAAAGGTAGAGGTTACTTGGCTTAGACACTTTTCAGAGCATATGCTATCTGCCGCTGGCCTCCACACTAGGACAATTTCAGCTTTCCTTCCATAGAATTGTGGAGCTCCTGTGTCCCTCCTGGTCAACAGCCACTCAAAAGGTTATTTTTCACTTAGACTGGGAACAGACGCTTGATTCGTTTGGCTTCTGGAATTTTTTGCTGAATGATTTTGGGCTTAATATTATAAAACAGGCATTGGTACTTCTCTTAGGAACAGATTGAAATTTTTAATTTCATCGGATACACAAAATTGGAACCAATAAAAAAATAGTCCCTTGGGGTATAATATATATTTTGCTGTTTCAGGAAATATTTTTTCATTATTGCCCCCCCCCCCCAAAAAAAAAACAGATTGAAATTTTTATTCTGATACACAGAACTGGAACAAATAAAAAAAAAAATGGTACCTTGGGCTGTAAGTATAATATGTATTTTGCTGTTTCAGGAAACATTTTTTCATTATTGCCACCCCCCCAAAAAAAATGAATTGAAATTTTTAATTTCATCGGATACACAGAATTAGAACAAATAAAAAAATAGTCCCTTGGAATATAATACATATTTTGCTGTTTCAGGAAATATTTTTTTACTATTGCTCCCCAGCACCCCCCCCCAAAAAAAAAACCAGTTCAGAGGCAGAGAGAATGCTACCAATGGTCGTTTATTCTACTCTTTGATTAAAGCATTTATGTATTTTTTTACCTTTTCCTATTCTTACTCAAGATTATACAACACTTGCTTTCCTCTAAAATTTGTTTTTAGTTTCATGTCACACAAGTGAAACTTTTGTTTCACTCAATGTTTTTATGAGCTCTGAAGCCTCCAGCCAGGAAGTACACGGTAGACTGAGCTCAAGCAGTCACGTTTCCTTTGTCCTTTTCTGCTCCATTCCGTAGAGATGGTTAGAAAGATGTGTAAAAACGGATGCGTGACTCTCCAGCCACACTACGGGACTGGATTGTGTGCAATCCCCTGAATGTCAGAAGTCAGAAAGCATCATCTGAAAGTGGTGATGGCAAAACAAAATGCATCAGGGGTATTAAGGGGAGTTCAGCCACAAAAGACAGGTGCCATCCATACTCTGTCTCTAGGCATTATGGAAACCGGAGCCATCTAATGGGAATTCCAGGGACCACATCGGAACAACAGAGTAGCTGGCCCCTGTGCAGCCCTTTCCTCAAATGTGTCTGTCTTTAAATAGAAAGGAAGCTGGAGGTACAGACAGGTGGCCAGTGATACCTTAGAAAATCAGACCTAGCCTAGCTAACAAGATCAGCCACCTTGAACGTACTTAACAGCCTTCTTGCTCCACTGTCTTTGGACACATCTCATGAGATATTTCCACCCCTGGCCTCCTTCAGGTGTCTGTGGAAGCAGAGGCAGAGGAAGGTAGAAAGAGCTATCCTGGAAAGACAAATTCACTGTCAAGAATCACCAGAATAAAAAAAAAAGAATAAAAAAAAAAGAATCACCAGAATACTTCCCCCAGCACTAACTCTAAAAAAGAGAATTTATACACTGAACAAGAGAAGAATTTATAACGATGCAAGTGTTGGTAGAATAAGCAAAGTAGGACTTCTAGTGAGGATAGACAACAAGAACAGAAGCAGGTGAGGGAGAGGGACAGGGAGAGAGAGAGAGCTGCCAGCACCGCTATCAGGCAAACCTTGCATTGTGTTCAGGACTGCAGCTTCTCTGAAAGGGAGCAGTTTGTTGTCTCAACCCTGCAGGAGACCTTCCTTGTACAAACAAGATGAGGAAGGCTTTGAAAGGAGCCAAGGAGACCCAGTTCTTATGCTGATAATTCAGGTCTTGTCACTTTCCCTTGAACTTTTGCAGAATGTCTGGATTTACCACGTGATTTGCAGGAACTGGGCTATGTGTCCCTATCCCAAGACATTGTCGCTGATTATCTTATATCGCTGATGAAGAAGGCACAGGATTCTGTCTGACTGACTGGGTGCCTGAGAGCTTTGTGGTTTGCTAACTCAGTCTTTTGGTGCAGTGGTAATAGATTCTGGAAAATTCCAAAGGAAGAGATAGTGATTTGTCTGTCTCTTGCTCTCGATAGTAAAAGTTGTATGTAAAAGAGTAATACTACGTATTTTTTTAAATGTTTTATTTTAGCTTTCTTGGCAATAATTGAAAATAAGTTTTTATTAGTTTCCATACGTTTCTACAGTTGACTTAAAATCGATCCTCAATAGATAGCCCAATGACATGATTGAGTAGTGAATTGAATACAGCCTCAATAAGGGAGCGAGAGTGATGCCGCAGGGGTAACCCAGGTTTTGGCCCTTTCCCCTTGCTGGAGGGAGCTTTCATCAATATAGGATGAGTGGAAGGCCTGGCCTTACTGACTTCATTGAGTCATCTTATACCTCCAGGAGCCCATGCTTTCCCCAGTTCCTCCTGCCCATGGGTTCTATTCTCTCCCTGCAAATACTTCTTAGAGTCTTTCGTGCAAATTTCTGTATATCTCCGTCAAGGAGGGATCTCACGGTCTGGACCCGTCATCCTATTAAATAAGATTTCACGAAGAATATTGTTTTGGATGGACGGAACTTCTGCACTAGGCCCCAACAGACCAGGCTGGACCAGTCTCACTGGTCACTCTAGATGCCACATTAACATACAGATGTTAGAAAATGGCCAGATTGCTACAAAGCCTGAAGATTTGCAAAATAGTCCAAAGGGACCCAGGCAACCCGAAATCAGCATCCACAAGGACGTCCCCTCTGCTTTAACCCTGGAAGGAAAGTTACTTTGAAATGAACAATCTTTTCCCTTTTTCTCTTCTTTCTTCTCTGCCTGTAACGCCCATCCCTCTGCTCAGCTCATGGGAACGCCTTTCTGTTTTGTAGGTACAATGCCGCCTGATTCATGAATTGCTAATAAAAGTCAATTAGATCTTTGAAACTCAATTTGGCAACATTTTATTCTGTGACAACCCCCACCAGGTCAGAGCCAACAAGACCGAAATCTCCTCTGAAGGCCACCGTAGCTGCGGATGCCAAAGGCCTCTGGAAGGATCAGAGGAAGCAGGTGCAGCCACAATTCTCCATTTCCCCTGGCTTTGTAGGGGATCTCAGAGTTGTGTACACCTTTCACACTCTCACCACAGGAAACCTCAGCCATACCAGCTTCTTTTGCTATTAGACTTTTGCAGCCAGCACATGAACACGGATCATAGGCAGAAAAGAGTTCTCTGGGGAATACTGCAGTCTGAAATAATGTTGGTATCAATGAGCAAGGTACCATTAGAATTTTTTCAAGTTCTATTTTAGGTCTGCTGGAATGAGGTGTAAGCTATATTATCCTTTACTATCTACTTTTTTCCTCCCCACCCCAGCTGGGGCTCTCATTGGCCATTCCAGTAGGGTTTACATTAAATTATCTCTTCATTTACCTTTGGCAGTTAGTCTAAGGGATACTTCATTTCATTCATCTGTATTTGTTTTCTATTACTACATAACAAATGGCCACAACTTAGTAGCTAGCACAACGACAAAACAAAACAAAATGGTTATTATCTCCTATGATTATCTTAGAAGTCTGGTGGGCTCAACTGAGAGATCTGGGTTTTATGATCAAGTTATTGGTAAGCTGAATTCTCACCGGGTGTTCAGGTTCCTCCGCCAACTTCAGTGGGTCTTGGCAGAATTCATTTCCTTCTAAGATTTCCACAAGGCTCTCTCCACCTTCAAGCCAGCAAAAGGGTTTCCAGCCCTGCTTCTGGCTCTTCTCAGACTTCCAATCTGACTTATTTTGTCTAGCTTTCTGCTTTGAAGGACTCGTGTGATTACACTGGACCCACCTGGATGATCCAGGATAATCTCCCCGTCTTAAGGTCAATCGATTAGTAACTTAATTAAATCTGCCAAGTCCCCTTTCCTGTGTAAATGAACATTTTCTTGCCATAGTCACAGTTTTTGAAGATTATAAAGGACATCATAAGGGGGCCGGTTCAGATATTCTGCTTTTCATGGACGTGGAAATCTAAGAATGGGAATGCAAGAGACCGCCCTGCAGAGAGCATATAGGCACACAGAGCCCTCTTGTTGCAGAACCTCCACCATTCAAGTTACCCTCCACATCTGCCGCTTCTCTATCTCCTTATCAGCTCTCTCCCCTACCTGCTTAGATTTTTATTGCCCAACTTTATTTGCACATCACACAGCCTATTAGTGGAGACCTCATCCATCATTTAACTTTAAAACCTGAATTCCATTGCTACCCAGAAAATTCTGTTATCTTAGTTCAAATTTCCAAGATTAAGAAGCAGACGGGTCCACCTCATCTTTCTGTGCCAAATCTTGCAGGCTACAAGGACCCGGTCTTCCTCAGTGTGGGGGTGCTCAACCCTGCACCGGTTAGCTGGCATTAGGCAGCACCAAATATAATAAACCAAGAATGAGGCCATGGTGAGTTAGAGGATAGTCTGAAGCCAGGCCCAAATGCTGACTCCTATTGGTAAACTGTTTTCTTTACTAAGCTTCGATTCCTCATCTCCAAAAGGTAGATGATAATAGTGTCTACTTCATAGGGTCACTGTGATGTGAAATGAGACAATTCATGGGAGGGATTTAACTCAGTGCCTGGTGGACAGAAAAGGTGTGACAAATGTCAGGCTTGACTCTGAAGACATCCTCCCCTAATCACCTCTGCCCTCTCTCTCATCAATAATTATAGAAAACGTACTTATTTAGAACTAGATGGCAGTGATGGCCATCTCACATTTGCTATCACAAAATAACCTCCGAAATGCCTGGCCTTGGAGATGATAAACCCACCTGTGACTTTATAAATTACAACAGGATAAACATGCCCAAGATGATATTAGAAAATAACTGTACAACCTAGTATCTTATACTTCAAATTATTTCAGGCATTTGGCTGAAAGGCCTAAGCAAGCGTGGCTCCTCTGAGAAGTGGTTTATTCTGGATACAGAAGATAAATTAACTAAATTGTGTGGTTGCTGAAATATTTATTTAAAAGGAAGAGGATCTAGTCATGAGAAGTTTAGAATCTTGGACTGAAGGGTTGGGGGCTGGTGGTAACTTCTAGAGTCAGGGAGGTTCTTTTGGCTTTAGCTTATTTTAAGCCTCAGAGAGAGGCCAGGCAGGATGAGCCCAGAGGTAAAGTACGTTGACAGCCAACAAGTCTCAAAATGCCTGAAGGGGACAATGTCCCTGGATCTAGAAACTTTGGGCAGCAGGGCCAGGAAAAATATGCCAAGTCTACATTTTCTATGCAGACAGAGGACAGGGGCTTCCTAACATCAGAGCTTCAGTATCATGGTTTCTAAGTGAAGTTTTAAACAGTAGAAGCTGACATTCTGTGTTGGTTTAGTGTACCCATTCTTAATGGATCTATTTCTTAATTCTTATTTCAAATGTTACTTAAGTTTAACACAAAAGAAACTGGGTATGCGTGGTGAAAGTTGAGTATTCTTTTTTTCTTTTTTGCTAAAATTAATTTTATTCAATAGCAAAAACAATGATGAAGTAAGATCTGATGGAATTAACCAGGGTTTGAAATTAAACATGGTTAGAATTTGAAACTTTGATTTATGCTGGGCGCAGTGGCTCATGCCTGTAATCTTAGCACTCAGGGAGGTTGAGGTGGGTGGATTGCTTGAGCTCAGGAGTTTGAGGCCATCCTCAGCAAGAGCAAGACCCCCATCTCTCTCTCTCTTTTTATTTTTAGAGATAGAGTCTTACTTTGTTGCCCTCGGTAGAGTGCTATGGCATCACAGCTCACAGCAACCTTCAGCTCTTGGGCTTAGGTGATTCTCTTGCCTCAGCCTCCGGAGTAGCTGGGACTACAGGCACCCACCACAAAGACCGGCTATATTTTTTGTTGCAGTTTGGCCGGGGCTAGGTTTGAACTCGCCACCCTTGGTATATGGGGCTGGTGCCCTATTCACTGAGCCACAGGTGCCACCCGGAGACCCCCATCTCTAAAAAACAGCTGGGCTTTGTGGCAGGTGCTTGTAGCCCCAGCTACTCAGGAGGCTGAGGCAAGAGGATCACTTGAGCCCAAGAGTTTGAGGTTGCTATGAGCTATGATGATGCCACAGCACTCTACCAAGGGCAACAAAATGAGACTCTTACCAAAAAAAGAAATAAACTTTGATTTGCCATTTCTAAGCTGGGTGACCTTTGTCAGTTTAATTATTTTTGTTTATGGCCTTCTCACTTATAAAGTTGGGTTAGGAGTATCTAACTGTTAGCGTTTTGTGTCAAACAAATGTGATAATAAGTGAAGAACTCAAGTTCATTGCCTGAAACTTAGTATGCAAGCAATAAACAATTTTTGTATAGACAAATATTACCTCAGTACCTTATACATATCAATGGAGTTAGACTCGCACCTGAGTCCTTTTCTCCCAATTGGCACCTACCTTTTGTGGCAAACATAGGACTTAGAGGTATAGAGTTCATGAAGAAACAACAAATTCCTTGAGAACTTTGTAAACACAGTGAATTTTATTTTTTTATTAAATCATAGCTGTGCACATTGATATAATCATGGGGCATCATTCACTAGCTTCACAGACCATTTACCAAGTTTCAACATAGTGAATTTTAGTCAGTAATAGCAAATCCACTGCTCCCAGCTGCAAAACTTAAAGTCTTATGTAGCCCCTTCTTCTCTTCCCATTATAAAATGCTAGAGAGAATATATTGGATAAAAATTAGAATCAGTGAGAGGCAATGACTGAGTCTTTAAAACTTCTTTTTTTTTTTTTTTTTTTTTGCAGTTTTTGGCCAGGGCCAGGTTTAAACCCACTAGCTCCAGTATATGGGGCCGGCGCCCTACTCCCTGAGCCACAGGCACCACCCCACACTTAATGGGACAAAAGAAAGCCTTTCTACATCTCAATGAACAGGAGATTCAGGGAAAACCACTCATCTTCTGCCTGAATGACAAAGATGACTGAAGTCACATATACATGTCACAAAGATACAGATGCTTCATTGAAGATGATATTTAAGGAGTAGTTTAAAGATAATTCAGAGATGTGTTGCTTCAGGCACAGCATCGAAATATGATTTCATGAGGGTCAGCTTGAATGGGAACAATTCACAGTAGAAATATTTCAAAAGTGAAAGTTTGGGGGAAACTAAGATCATCATCCCTCTCCACTTCGCCCCCATTTCCCAGCACTCAGTACCCCAGCATGGAGGTCAGGACTGCAAGGTATTGGTGGGACCTGGCTCCAAACTCAGTTGAGCCAGCTCAGGACCAGGTGGTCTCTGGTTTACAAAGGCAAAGCTGATGGCTACATTACAACTAATTTCTCTCTTTATGCTATCCTATTTCTATTGGTACAAATATTTGAAGCCAGGGATAAAGGTCCTAAAATACTTCTTACAGTATTTCGCTGTTTTTCATAATCAAAATAATAATGTATAGGGCTGTTGGTGCAAAGAACAGACAATGACTCCAGGCAGCTTAAGTGTAAAAGGAGGCTATTTCAAGACCCCTGGATAGCTCATTCGATCAAAGGAAGGACAGAAAATCAATCAGGGACAGTGTCAAGGGTATCTCTAAGGACCTGGTAGCAGGAGCAATTGGTCAATCTCCTTTGGATGCTGCTATAAACATGGCTCAGCTCTACTTTCCCTTTCATGGTGTATCCATTTTTGTGTGTAATTCAAGCTGTGGGAAAAGGAGCTGGATTATCCAAAAATCCAGTGGTGAAGGGAAAGATGTGGGATGCTGTGATTGACATCAGCAAAAGGATTGATCTGTTTTGCAATGAAAAGCCGGAGCATCATTACTGAAAGAACATCGAGAGTATTCTGGGCAGGCAAAACCTGTCTCTAACAAGTCACATCAGCCTGGCAGGTAGCAATGTTACCTGGAGTAAAGCATCCCTAGCAAATCAGTTGCTAATGATGAGTAGAACAGTCACTAACGATCCCACAGACACCTGCTACTGGAGCTCAACAATGGAATATCACTTTGCTATAAATAATCTTACCAAAAAAAAGAGGAAAGTTCAAAGAAAAAGAGGAAGGAGAGGGACAGGAAGGAGAAAGGGGAGAAATGTGAGTCAGGTCACAGCAGCCACAGCCTGATGAGTACCAGGGTGGTAGAACTATCTGTCTGTCCACCTGCCCCTTGTCAGACGTGCTTCGCATAGCACTCTCATCCTTCCTCCTGGCGACTGGGACAGCATGCAGGGAATGTCTAGCCACAAAAAGAAAATTTATCTTCTAAATCAGTTCTGTCCAACAGAAATATAATGCCAGGCACATAAGTCATTTAAAACTTTCTGGAGGGGTACGCTAAAAGTAAACAGTAACCTGCATTCTCCTCTAGTATTTTTATAGTTTCATGTCTTAAGTTTAAATCTTTAATCCAATGAGAGTCTATCTTAGTTAATGGTGAAAGGTGTGGGTCCAATTTCAGTCTTCTGCAGGTTGCCAGCCAGTTCACCCAGCACCATTTGTTAAATAGGGAATCTTTTCCCCACTGAATGTTTTCAATTGGCTTGTCAAAAATCAAATAGCGGTAAGTAGCTGGATTCATCTCTTGGTTCTCTATTCTGTTCCAGATATCTACTTCTCTGTTTTTGTGCCAATACCATGCTGTTTTGATCACTATCAATTTGTAGTAAAGTCTGAGGCCTGGTAGTGTGATTCCTCCTGTTTTGTTTTTGTTTCTGAGTAATGTCTTGGCTATTCGAGGTTTTTTCTGATTCCATATAAAACGAAGTAATGTTTTTTCAAGATCTTTAAAATATGACAGTGGAGCTTTAATAGGGAGTGCGTTGAAATTATATATTGCTTTGGGTAGTATGGACATTTTGATAATGTTGATTCTTCCTAGCCATGAGCATGGTATGTTTTTCCATTTGTTAACATTTTCAGCTATTTCTTTTCTTAGAGTTTCATAAACCCTTGAAGAAATTGGTCTGGGTGAGTATTTCATGAGGAGAACCCCCCGGGCAATTGAAGCAGCTTCAAAAATACACTACTGGGACTTGATCAAACTAAAAAGCTTCTGCACAGCTAAGAACACAGTAAGCAGAGCAAGCAGACAGCCCTCAGAATGGGAGAAGATATTTGCAGGGTATATCTCTGACAAAGGTTTAATAATCAGAATCCACAGAGAACTCAAACGCATCAGCAAGAAAAAAACAAGGGATCCCATCGCAGGCTGGGCAAGGGATTTGAAGAGAAACTTCTCTGAAGAAGACAGGCGCACGGCCTTCAGACATACGAAAAAATGCTCATCATCTTTAATCATCAGAGAAATGCAAATCAAAACTACTTTGAGATATCATCTAACTCCAATAAGACTAGCCTATATCACAAAATCTCAAGACCAGAGATGTTGGCGTGGATGCGGAGAAAAGGGAACACTTCTGTACTGCTGGTGGGAATGCAAATTAATACATTCCTTTTGGAAAGATATATGGAGAACACTCAGAGATCTAAAAATAGATCTGCCATTCAATCCTGTAATTCCTCTGCTGGGCATATACCCAGAAGACCAAAAATCACAACATAACAAAGATATTTGTACCAGAATGTTTATTGCAGCCCAATTCATAATTGCTAAGTCATGGAAAAAGCCGAAGTGCCCATCGATCCACGAATGGATTAATAAATTGTGGTATATGTATACCATGGAATACTATGCAGCCTTAAAGAAAGATGGAGACTTTACCTCTTTCATGTTTACATGGATGGAGCTGGAACATATTCTTCTTAGTAAAGTATCTCAAGAATGGAAGAAAAAGTACCCAATGTACTCAGCCCTACTATGAAACTAATTTGGGGCTCTCACATGAAAGCTATAACCCAGTTACAACTTAACAATAGGGGGAAGTGGGAAAGGGGGGGTGGGTAGAGGGAGGGGGATCGGTGGGATCACACCTGTGGTGCATCTTACAGGGGTATTTGCGAAACTTGGTAAATGTAGAATGTAAATGTTTTGGCACAGTAACTGAGATAACGCCGGAAAGGCTATGTTAACCACTGTGATAAAAATGTGTCAGATGGTCTATGAAGCGAGTGTATGATGCCCCATGATCATATTAATGTATACAGTTATGATTTAATAAAAAAAAAAGTAAACAGTAACAGGTAAAATTAATTTTAGTAACTTGTATTTCATCACATATTTAAAATCTCAGTTCAGTCTATAATTGATATCAAAACTATAATGAAATGTTTTAGATGCTATCATACTCAATCTGTGCAATCGGGTGTGTATTTTGTACTTATAGCATGGTATGGATTGAATTGCGTCCCCCTAAAATTCATGTGTTCACGTTCTAACCCTCAGTATCTCAAACTGTGATTTTATTTGGAAATAGGGTTGATGCAGATGTAATTGGTTAAGATAAGTCCATGTTAGAGTAGGGTGGGTCCCTAGTCCAATGTAACAGGATTGTATGTCCTTAAAAAGGGAAACTTGGGGAGAGAGATATGAATGCAGTGAGAGTGACACATGAAGACTAAAGTTAATGCTACCACAAGCAAAAGAACTCCCAGAATCTAGAAGAAGGGCATGGAACACAGACTTCCCTAGAGCACAGCTCTCCTGAGTAGATCTCAGACCTCCAGCCTCCAGAACTGTGAGACAGTAAGTAGGACAACCCCAGCAAACTAACATGCAGCACATTTCCATTTAGCCCCGCCACATTTCAGCCAGCCACATGTGGTTAGTGGCTACCATATTTGACAACCATGACTTGGAAGATTCTGACATTCTCACTTTCCTTTGAAAACACTGAACTTTTCTCCTTATCTAACTACAGCTTATCTGGAATATGTCTGAGATATTTTGATTTTCATTCAGTTTATGCAAAAGTAAAGGCAAACATACTTTATTTCCACCCTATGTTGACCAAGCTAAGATGTTGTGCGTTTCTGGTTTGGAGCTGTAATTTTGCCCAGTTCCTGTTCTGAGTTGTCAGTAGGAAACTTCAACAATGGTTACTTAGAGACAAAATAGAAAAACATTTTATACAGAGCAGGGATAGGAGGCCAGGGCCAGTAACTGAGTTAGTCAAAGATGGCCAGAGCTGCAGGTGCAGAAGTTGCAGCCTTATTTGTTTGATCTGCAGTCTGGTCCCGAGCCTTACCCTGCACTGGATCCACTGGAAACTGATCAGGTCAATTTCTGCAAGTTCTATCCTTTGTCCCAGTGTGGGTGTGTAACTAGCCGCTTCCTGAATCCCCAGGTAAGAATGGAAATGATCAAAAGGATGACTGCCCTGCTATGTCATGAAGAATCAGACCAGTGATAATAAGAAGCTGCTCTCAACTCCTCCCTGCTCAGAGCAATTTTAGTCTAATCTGCACAAAGGCAGTTGCTCATCCACATTGGAAAATCTTGTGTCTTGATGACTAAATGTTTGATGATGTGCACATTTTAAAGCTCTACTCTCTCAGTTACAGGGGAGCCACCTGCAGGGCACAGGGAAGTTTGGATAATGACTCTGTTCTTATTGGACTCACTTGGCTTCACCTAGTGTATGAGCTTCCTTTCAACTCATAGGCTAGTGCGAATAAGGATAACTGGTACTTATTTTTTAATGGTAGCTTTTCTTTTCTCATTTTGACACAAGTATAGGGTTCATGTAGAAAATTTAGGGAAAAAAACCTAGGGCAGCATCAAACATAATGAATAAAATATAAGCAAACACAAAAAAAATAAATAAAAATCACCCATATTCCTGGCAGCTGGGTGGGGGGAGAGGAACCTAAAACTTTGCATGTCTTTTTGTCCCATTTTTTAAAAAAATATATTAACATACACACTTTTTATTGTCTTAATAACACAAGGTTATGCTGTATAATGTATTTTATAACCTACTTGCTTTTACCCCTTGCCTCATTGGTTCCCATGGGTGGTTTCTGGTTACTCTCCTGGGTCACCAGTTGCTTTGTTTAAGTCTTTGCCCACTAAACTCTTCATCCAGCTGCATCTGGGTCTCTGCAGAGGGAAGGTCTAAAACCCGTGCTCACAGTGGCTTCTGGGATCATCAGGGCTGTGGGACAGACCTGGCAGAGAAGGAAGCTGGGGGACCATGGGAATGACCAGTCATTTTGATTCCTACTGGCTTCCCTGAGGAGCCCCATGACTGAATGCTTTAGTAAGTTTTCAGAATGCAGAAAATCCCACTTTGGCCTCTCGGACAATTCCAAATATAGTTGGAACAATATGTGTTTAAGAGTCTTTCAGTTTGGAAGAAGGGTATTTATCACTCTGGGACTCAAGAATGGGTTTTGGAAGGAAACAATGAGGTTGGCACATGTGAAAGTTTCCAGTGGGCAGACATGATTGCGTGAAAACTAGGATTGTGCCATTCAGCCAGCACATGCCTTGTCCCCTCCACGTGCTAACACACACCCACCTCAACTGTTCTAAGTAAGTCTTACCAACAGCCAGGCTTTGTTTTCCTATATCAGGGACAGGAGTTGCTCATCCACATTGGAAAGGTGTGTGTGGAAGTGACATGGATGCATTTCTGCCCCTGTGAGTTGATGTTCCTACTTACATGTTTGGGTGGAGCTAAAAGTTCAATTCTCCACCAAGGAAGTGACCCCCTAGTTCCCTTCTTCCCCCAAATTGGGAACAAATCAATGTATTTTCACATGAACAAGAAGCAGCACATCTCTTACTAGCTTTTTTAGATGCGTTTGTTGATCTACACCCCAAATTCATTATAACACGCTGTTCTGATGACTACAATAGAGAAGCAAGGAAGACAGGCTTTTTCAGCTCGCTGATATGAATAATGGCATCTCTGTCTTTATTTTCTTTACTTAAGAAATAAAGAATACTTTTTACAAATATAGAAGATGACAGGAGTGTATGCATAGATAATTGTAAGAATTCATTTCTCCATTTGCCTAGGGAAATCAGCTCTGTTTCAAAGAAGATTTTAAAAAATGCTTTCTTGTACTACTCCCCCCCCCCCCGTTGATTACCTGTCTTCTGACTGTGGATGGTAAAGTTTGCCAATTTCTTTCTCTCAGTAACTTTATCCTCATGTCAGGATTCTCTTCATGGTATTCCTGAAGATGTACTGATTATTCCTTTCCTTAGTAAAAGAACAGCCAAGTCCACCATCAGAAAGGCCCACTCTGGTCCTAGGATGACCAAACATTCTAGAATGCATACACCATGTGGCTCTGGGCAGATCACATCCTCTTCATGAGCCACATTTCTCATCGGCAAGATGAGCATGTTAATAGCTACCTCTCTGGATCATGGTGCAAGTGCCCTGAGATTGTGATCATGAATGCTCCAGAGAAAGTATGTGGCTTATGAAAGCACTCTGCCAGTATTTTTGTATTTTTTGCACTCAGAACAGAATAAAAATCACTACTGTTTATTGAGCACATTATGTGTGATATGCTATAAGCAAGTTATTTAGGGGTGCATATGTGTTTTAGCACATGAGAGAAAAATATGTGTAATATTGGAACTCCTAAATATTCGCCTTTCCCCACAAGGAAACATGGGCTGCTTCCCCTATTTTTGCAGTTAACAGCAGCAGCAATCTAGTTGGGCATCATGTTAGGTGCCTGTAGACCCAGCAACTTGGGAGGCTGAGGCATGAGGATTGTTCAAGTCCAAAAGTTTGAGGTTGCTGTGAGCTATGATGCCATGTCACTGTACTCAGGGGAACAGAGTGAGACTCTATTTCAAAAAAAAAAAAAAAAAAAAGAGAGAGAGAGCAATGGCAATCAAGAACTACCTCACATCCCCTTCTGCCTGGTGGAGAGCTCTCTTTCAGGAAAGAGGGACTCAGTGCTGAGTCTGTGGGCATCCTCCAATCTTCAGAATCACTTAACCTTTCATTCTCTCCCTACACAAACTCAGAAACTCACTGCATAGGCTATACCCCTTTCTGCAAGCAGCAATTACACCTGTGCCAACTTGGAAGGGTGATGAGCTCACCAAGGGAGATGGTCTTTCTCTGTGTCATCAACACACTCTCCCTGGAAGTAGTCCCTTCCTCTGAAGTCTCAGCTGACTTATTTGGATTGTTTTACAAATGCATGGTGGCTTCTCCTGCCACAACAATGCTGGGTAAACCTTTGATTTGAATTTGTGAGTTCCTTCTTGGGCCAGATGCTATGCTCAAAGCTGGGATTCAAGAGCGGCTAAAACAGGCTATGTGAAGAGTGCTATGCTCTCTGATCAGGAGAATTGCCATTAAGCAAATACTACACACAAGCATTGGCAAGAGATCTATGTGCAATTAAGGGAAGTACAGGATGTTCTGCCAGCACAAGATAGGAGACAAAAAAGGGGCCAGGGTATAGAAGTTGAGGGGGTATATTAGTTTTTTTTAAATTTTAGAACTTTTAGGGGTATAAACATCTTTGTTATACAAATTGCTTTTGTGCAGTTTGAGTCAAAGTTGTAAGTGTGCCCATTACCAAGATAGCATGCACTGTACCATTCGGGGTGAATTTACTCACCCTCTCCTTCCTTCTCCAACCTACTTGGTTTCCATTGAGTTTTACTACTATATATGCACAAAGGTATTGATTTCTTTGTTCCAATTTAATAGGGAGGCATCATTTTACCAAACTTCAAGCTGTACAAGGCCACAAGGCTATAGTAACCCAAACATCATGGTACTGGTACAAAAACAAAGACATAGTACAGATCAGAACAGAGAGCGTAGATGTAAAACCGCCTTCATATTATCATCTGATCTTTAACCAAGCAGACAAAAACATACGCTAGGGAAAAGAATCCATAATTCAATGAATGGTGCTGGGAAAATTAGATAGCTCCATGTAGAAGACAGAAACACCTCTTACTACTCACAAAGATTAATTTACAATGGGTTACAGACTTAAACCTAACACATGAAACTGTAGGAAGGCCAGAAGAAAATGTTGGAAACTGCTCTTATAGATAGCAGTCTGAACAAAGTATTTATGAAGAAGACCCCAAAGACAATCACAGCACCAACAAAAATTAACAAATGGGCTTGATTAAATTAAACAGCTTCTGTACAGCCAAGGAAACAATCAAAAGCATGAATAGATGGCCTACAGAATGGGAGAAAATATTTATGTGATATACATCTGATAAAGGGCTGATAACCAGACTCTGTAAAGAACTCAAACAAGTTAGCAAGAAAAAAATCAAATAACTCCATAAAAAAGTGGGCAAAGGACATGAACAGAAGCTTTTTAAAAGACGACAGACTAATGGTGTATTAGTTTCCTATTGTTGCTGTGACCAATTACAACACACCCAATGACTTAAGACAAAAAATTTAATCATCTGGGATGTTTAAGAAGTTCTGGAGGTCAGAAGTCTGAGATGAGTCTTCAGAGGCACGATCAAGGTGTTGGCAGGACTTTGTTCTTCCTGCGGGCTTGTCTTTTCTAGCTGTCTGCATTCCTTGGTTTGTTGCTCCCAGCCAATAACTGCATCACTCCATCTGCTTTTCTGACTTCTCTGCCTTCTTTTTTCCTTGCTAAGGAACCCTGTGATTACACCAGGCCAATTTGGATAATCCTAGGTAATCTTCCTCCAACATTGCAAGATCCATAAATTAATCACCTCTTTAAAGTCTCTTGTTCTTCACAGGTGTCAGAGATTATAATGTAGGCATCTTTGGGGAGGCCATTCATTTTCCTACCATGTCAAGAGGAGTTGAGAAATAGGCATCAGGAAGAGATAACATTCAGAAGACAGGAAGGAGTAGGAGATGAGCTGGTACAGTGGCCAGCAAGGACTTGCCACCTGGAGAGAGTGTCTTATGGAGAGTTCCAGAGGTGAAAAGAGATTTAGAAGGCTGGAACTTAAAGGACCTTCAGCAGGTGTTATACGGAAGAGGAAGTATAAGAACAGATGAGACCGAATTGCTGGCAATACCAACTTATGGAACATGTGTTGTGTTTGAAAGGACTGGATAGGGAAGTGATGGATCTACATCTATGTTTTACAAAGGTGACTAATGATTTTCTGCAGGACCAAATTAGAGATGGCAAGAATAGAATCTGGGAGGCCAATGCAATAATGGAAAGGAGACAGGGTGGCTAGTCTAGGATGCTGAGGTCATATGCTGAAGATATTTAACAGGTGGAGTCTATTGAGATGGGAAATAGAGACCACTGGGTGTGAAGGGGAGGTGGCATGGGCAACCTCAAAGCTACAGGTGTGAACACCTGGGTGTCTGGTTGTACCAAGCCAGGAAGTTCTGAAGGAGTGGCAGGTGTATGAGGAGGGTTCATTAATACAGTTTTGGACCTAGCTTGAGTGACCTAAGTGACATTGCACTTGAGTTATGGAGTGGGGTGGGCACATGGATATGAAATAAAAGTTCAGGGCTAGACCTCTTTCAGAGAAATGTATTCAGGCAGTATGACGTGCTGCAAAAAGAATATGATTTGAGGCCAAAGGTTTACCTGAGCCCTGTTTTTCTACCAACTCTCGATGTGACTGGGTCAAGCATTATAAATCCGTAGCATTCCAGTTTCCTCATTCTTAAACTTGGTAGTGAAACTTCTTGATCTGCTTGTAAGACCAGATTGTTCTGAGGATTAAATTAGGAAATAAATGTGAAAGTGATTTGTGACTTTTACAAATGCTATGTATTTTATGTTTTCAAAAATAGGAACTATTATTCATATGCGTCAGGTAAGAGGGGTATATTATAATTAGTGATGACAAAATAATTCTAATCACATTTAATATTTTTCTCTACCCCTGTCTATGTGGACTAAATAATTCTACTTCCTATATTTTCTTTGAGATCCCACATTATATAATCATTTGGTCATTTCTATGGATAGACCTGGTCCTGGCAAACTTCCAGGAGAGTGGAAGGACTTGGGGGGCCTTGTGAAGAGGTGGGGGCAGAGGCAACTAGAGATTGCTTGGGAAGGGGAGATCAAGAGAACATTCCTTGAATTCCTAGCATCTACATGCCTCTCACAACTGCCTTACAAGATGGGTATTTTTTTTCTTCCCATCTTGCTGATAAAGAAGCAGAGTTTTGAGGACACCCATTGATCTTGTCAAGGCCACTCAGCTGGCAAGCACGGTGGCCACCATCATCTGGAGCCAGAGCTCTGCATCCTGTTCAGAAGCTTCCTGTGGGACTCCGGTGCCCTCCACCTGTGGAGGTGTTCACTGAGCTGACCATTCCTTGGTTTAAAAAGAGGAATCTGTCTGGAACTCATAGTGTTTCTAACTGAGTGGTGAGCTCCTTATTCTAGGGAAGTGCTTTTAAAGATGGAAATTCTCTCTCTCTCACTGTTACTTTTTAATACTCTGAAGGTATGCAATACATGTATTTTTTAATTTTTAAATTTTTATTTTTTATAAATAAAAATATATAGTACTTGGCATTTGCAGATGGTTTCCCATCCAATTACTAATCATGCCCAACCCTGCTTACCTTCTGAGATCAGATGAGATCGGGCATACGTATTTCTTTAACTGAACTGAACTAAATGGCCTCTCTTAGTGCCATTTCTATGATTTTTTAAAAAAGGAGGAAGAAATGGCAATGGCTCCCTTCAGCAGCATTTCAGATGGAGAGAAATTCTATAGGAGCAATTAATGTTGTGTACTCTGCAATCTAAGGGGGCACCCTGAAGCTTGGCTCTCTGCTCCACTGACTCATAATTCTTGGTAGGGCTGGGACTCTCCTCTGGAAGGCACTTACTCATGTTCTCCATCTGTCCCTGTTTTAATTTCTGGGACACACAAGGTCCAAGTTCACTAGCCAGCTCAGGATACAGGGTAATATTTCTCATTTGCTTTCTTCTCTTGGGAAAAAAAAAATTCAACGGATTTAAAGAGGGTAGCAGACACACACATTGCTGTCTGTATAGTAATTAGTCTTCTTGCTTGTACATTTCAAACTCCAGTAATATCTTTACACTTGAACATGATTCCTGCTGTGACATTTTCCTGCGGAGATGCAAGATAAGACACTGATGCTCATGTTGCATTTGGGAGGAAGTTGTTACCACAGAACTTGCAGGAAGATACAGGAAAATGTTCCACATTTGCATGATTTATTCCCAAAGCCCATGATAACAAAATGTTCTTGGTAATTTTGAGTTCATATTAATTCTCTGCCATTCAGAGAAAGGACAATTAAAATTTACTTAGAGGGAATATTTTTCCATTAGGATGTTTCATTATTTAAGAAGAAAATAGAAGCCCAGGCAGTTATGTATAAGGCTCAGAACAATGTGGCATTTCAGATAAATTACATTTGGACAAAGACGAACGTGTTTGGGCTTGGAAGGCCAATGGATTCTAGCTGGTACCATAGTTGCATAATTATAAGCCAAGTTGACAGGCATTGCTAAGAAGAAGGATGAACCCCAAGAAATCTGCCAAATAGCCTGGAGAAAAATTTTCCATGTTGGGCTAATTATTGTTCCTTTTGGAAATAAGGCTTTGCAGTTTCATATCAGTGGAGCAGGCCCACATGTATTGCTGGGTGGTTAAAGGATGAGGGAGGCAGTAGACGGGGTGAATAGGGATTAATGGGCACCCCAAAGAGTACAGATGCTGCCTGCAGATTATTTTTAAGGCAAAGGAAGGACAGCCTGGGCCAGACTTGGGTGACCACATACTTCATATCTCAAGCATACTGGACGTCAATGTGCAGCCATCAAACTTAAGTCCTTCTTAGGGGTTGCATTTTCCACATACAGTTTTGGTTTGATAACTTTCTTTCACACAGCCTCATGGCAACTTCTCAAGATGCCCACCTTCGGTATCAAAGCCCTTTGCCTAGACAGCATGGATGATCTTAGCTTTCCTGCCATTGCCGTCAGGGTGCCTTTAGTTAGCCCTTTTCTGCCTTGACTTCCTCCCCACATGGCAAACAGATGCCATAGTGACTGTCTCCTGACTGTCTTTCCTGCAGCTCCTGGAATCCAATATACCTCCCAAACCCTCATTTCACCCCCTTACATAGGAGGTATGTGGCTATGTTAGCCTTGCTTTTCAACTCCATCTCTTTTCCCCTTCCCAGGCTCCATGGCTGCTTCGTGCAGAGCCAGTGGAAAGAACCAGCAGAGCTCAGGTAGGGAGAGCACTATTTACTCACCAGCCTTAAGGAGTGGGTCAAGGAGGCCTATTCACTGTATCCATTTCATGGATGAAATGGGCGTAAGTAGTACTTTCCAGGAAAATTTTGAAAACAAAATGAGATGGTGTATAGGAAAACACCAAGAAAGTTGCTACTGATTGAACAAACATGAGTTAAGCAACATTCTATGTGCTGAATACTACACAGTATTTCCCGGTCCTCATTCTCATTATGCTCACAGTCCGCCATCTGGAATGTGGTTGGCAGTCAATTAATGTTAACAGAGAATGATGCCACCAAAAACCCTGCAAATATTTTCTTTATTCTGCACATTAAATTAAATGCTTGACAAATTCTTTACTCAACTGTATATAAGATCAACATTCATTTACATTTGTAAGTGGATTTCCTGCTGTGGTTTGGAACTTTTGAATGACATGAACTAAAGTAGATTCTTGTCTTAGTGAAAATATTCTTCCTCTTGCCATGCAGCATATATTAGAAGCAAATCTCGTGGATCCCATTCTTTGAGTGACGTCCAGCATGCTCAAGGTATAAAGTATGTGCTTATTCAATAGCTACCAGTACATTAAAAATTGGTATCCTTCTCCCTCATGAAATTTTACAAGTTAACTAACTGTTGGGTAGCTTGAACTTCAGAAGGAATAACTGATAAAATTTGTAAGACTTATAAGGTAAAATGAATTTTAATTGTAGATACACCACAGCTCTTTCTTTTAACTGTCCTACATTTTTTAAAAAGTCACCCTTTAGGCCATGCACGGTGACTCATGCCTGTAATCCCAGCACTCTGGAAGGTCAAAGCAGGTGGATTGTTTGAGCTCAGGAGTTGAGACCATCCTCAACAAGAGCAAGACCCTGTCTCTAAAAACAACCAGATGTTGTGGCAGGTGTCTGTCGCCCCAGCTACTTGGGAGGCTGAGGCAAGAGGATCACTTGAACCCAACAGTTTGAGGTTACTGTAACCTGCGACATCATGCCATTCTACTGAGGATAACAAAGTGACATTCTGTCTCAAAAATAAATTAATTAAATGAAAGTCAACATTTATTGGGCTTACTTGAGTAGCTCTGTGGTAGCAGGTATTATCATCTCCTCAGAGAAGCAAAATTGATAGCAAGATTGAGATATGAACTCTTCAGAAAAATAGTAAAATGAAACAGAAAGGAAGGAATAAAGACATACAATTTATCTCAAAGTATTTCTCGGAAGTCTGAAGTTCTAGGCCCCATCTTTTTAGTTGAATACTCCAGGTTTTATGCCTGCACTTGACAATTCCTCGTATTTCCATGTTGCCAGCCTGCTAAGGACCTGGCTTTGCATTCTCATGTTCTTTTGTTAGATTCTGGCTTGGGGGAAATAATGGGGAAAACACTGGACTTACCCTATAAGGTATATCAGCAGCACGTTTTTTGTGATGAACCTTAAGGCATCCTGAAACACCTGCATCTTTGGATACCTAAACCTCACTAATATATGTTTAGTTTTAGTTTTAAAGCCTTAACTTTAGAACTCAGATTGAGCTTTATTTTCACATGAGATGCTCATTAGAGTCAAATGTGACTTATTTTATTCCTGGGAAGTTGTTGTTTTTAATTCAATTCCAGAACTTGACATTCATCTTTGTTAACTTTCAACCTCGTTCATCTCATTGTGAATGCAGACAGAATAGTGAATGGAGAATTAGTAGTACAGGTGAGTGTATGTTCTTATTTATAATAAACTTTCATTTCTTTTTTCTAAGAATATGTCTTCTTCTATATGACAGCAAGATAGCTAGATGCAGGGTTAGAAAAGAAAATGCAGATTTGGATATTTTTCTGCACAGAACTACAGAGAAAGCAAAACTGGTATAATCTAGCAGTGGCCAAGTTAAACAGTGTTGTTCCCAAACCAACACTCATGATTTAACTTGATTTAAATAAAAAGAAGCAAATTTAGTTGTTTATAGAAGTCACAAATGTAGAAAGAACATCACATTACCATTTATTTTAAAAAAGATTAATACTTTTAAAAATGCATGAGACCCGGTGGTCTAGTACAAAACTGAAAGAGAATGAACCTAACACAATCTAAAAAGTAGGCCTCACTAGGAATAAAATTATTTGTTGGTATTTTAGCTGCTAACCAGGACAAAAGTCAACACTCTTTAGAGCAGTGGTTCTCAACCTGTGGGTCGCAACACACAAGAACTGTATTAAAGGGTTGCGGCATTAGAAAGGTTGAAAACCACTGCTTTAGAGGAAGATAACATAATGTAGAGTCTTATCCACAATGCTCAGCATACAATTAAAAAGGTCAGATTCTACATGACAAGAAGCAAAAAATGTATCCAGTAATCCCTAAGACAGTCAATAGAAACAGACCTACAGATGATTCAGAGTTGGCAGGCAAGAGCTTCAGAAAACTAGATAGAAGAAATGAACATTTTTAAAGAAGATAAAGTGAATATAAAATGGACTATTTCAACATAGAAATGTGATCTATAATCAAGTGAATGTTCTAAAATCAAAAAATATAGTATTTGAAATAAGGCACCTGTTGAATGGGTTTAACTGAAAAAAAAATGCACGCAACAGACAACAGATTAGTGAGTCTGTGGTGAATTCAAAGAAAAGGTCAATGTACATGAAGAGCAAAGAATCAAACAAATAAACAACAACAAAATAAGCAAAAAGGAAACGTCAGACGTTGTCAATAGGTCTAATGTATATGCAATTGGAAAGCAAGGAATAATGGAATAAAGACATACAGAAATAAGATTTGAAGAAATAAGAACCAAGATTTTTTGCAAATATAATGACAGATATTACCCATAAATTAAGAACCTCAATTAAGACCAAGCCAAATAACTACAAAAACCACCACATCCAGGTATATTATAATCAAACTCATGAACTTCAAAGACAAAGAGAAAATATAAATAGTTCAAGAAATAAAGAAGTACTTCTTTCAATGTGACAATAAAAATAATGGATAACAGCTAAAAAAGAAACAGAAACATTAAATAAAATATTTAAGGTGATAAAAGGAAAAAAATTCTATAAACTCGGCATGTTATTTCAGAAAAGTTATCCCCAAAAGCAATCTTCAAAAATTATCAAATAAAGATACTTTCAGTCATGGATAATGAGAATTTATCACTAGGGGATCTGCCTGTGTATAAAAAATACTGAAGGAAAATAACCCAGAGGGAAGCAGAGATATGCAGGAATAACTAAAAAGCTCTTTAAGTAGTAAAGAGAAAATACTGAGTTTCGTAGCAAATGTTAGAGTAAAATTTAAAATAAAAACAACACCATCAAGCAAAAAAAAAAAAAGCCACAAAGGGAAGTGGTATTAAACCTCTGATAGCTTTAATCATAAATTCAGAATAGGGTAGAAGTAATACACTGTAATAAATATGTCTTGTAATTTCAAAGATAACCACCAAAGTTAATAAAAGGTAGAACAAAAAGCAAAGGGTTATAAAAATAAGCAAAAAATAAAAATTAAAAAAAAAAAGAATACACAATAAAGTCAGAAGGTATGATGAAAGAGGACTAAAGGAACGAAGGATGAATTTCCCCGTGTTCTCTATTCTCATGAGATTCTTACTACAGGTAATGTGATGTGATGTCCCGCAACTCTTTGATACCTTCCTTCTTATGGTCATATTTTTCATGAAGCCTCTCGTAGTCATCCCATTCCTCTTGCATAGGGACTGGTCTACAAATGAATATGGGGAAAAAAATAGACCCTGGAGGGGTATGTGTGTATTTGGTGAGATCTAATGAGTGGTCTACTCGTTAACTTTTCTTTGCACTGTAAAAGCTACTCCTCTTTTTTCCCTGGGTTTTGTTGGATCTTTATATAACATCTGGGACTGTAGTGGCCAGTCTATGTCCAACAGACAATGAAGAATGAAAAAAATCTAGCTCCTTGATGATCTTTTCAAGGCACTGAAGTACAAATAACAAAATAATCCAAATAATCTAAATAATCCAAAGATAACTTAAAAGCACATGCCATATTCTAATTTAATCCTAATTAATAATTATCTTAGTTACTTTAACTAGTAATACAAAAATATATTCACAGGGCAATATATATCTATAATACAAAAGTACACCCATTTAAACATGGACCATTCTCTTCTCCTCAATATTTTTCACTGGGGTGCCTTCTCACTCCTCTTTTCAGGGTAACCACTAGCCATTGTTGAACACGTAACCTTCTCGTCCCTTAACTTTGCATTTAACTACTAATATATCTTTACATTCACTTATATAATTTTCTTTTTACTAAATGGAATAATACATATACATGTCTTCAAAGTGACTCTTTCACTTGATTTTAAGGCCTTTGGATATTTCCAAGTCAATATGTACAAGTATGTATTTAAGTACATATACAAGCAATTGAGTAAGATAGACTCCTAGAAGATGACTTTTGCGCACCTGTTAAATTTTTAACCAATACTACCCAATCGCTATCTACATCGGCTTTAACAAGCACACGGTCACCCAAAGTGTATGAGAGAAAGAAATGTTATGTTTTCTGGAAAACATTTTTGGGACCGTGAAACCAAACAATTAAATAGTTTTGCAATAGGCGTCAGATGTTACATGTGCATGCCCTTTGACGTAGCAATTCCACTCTGAGAAATTAATCCTACAGAAATAATGACACAGATGGACAGGGATATATAATAAGGATGGCAGTTACAGCATTACTTACAATCTTCAGAAATTGGAGACCACTAAATGTCTGGCAAAAGGCAATTGGTCAAATGAATTATGATACCCGGAGACTATGTGCTGGGGAAAGAGATCTTTAATATGTCAAATAACCACCGAGCTCAGAAAATAAATGTTCAAAGATCATAAACCCTAAAATCTAATGCTCTTAGTTTGAGTTGCCTCTGGGCAGCTTCACAAACACCACTTTGGTAAGGGGTTCAGATCTAGCAAGGAGGCAATAACATGTATGATTTCAAGTTCATATTCTCGAATGTTTTATGGCAATTTTTATAAAAGACAAAAAATACGCAGTCTGTTTTTCTTCAGAACTTAAAAAATCAGTACCACAAGACACAGAAATTGGGAATAAAAATTAATTCGGATGAAGACTGAAAGTGATGGAAATTTAAAGTAGAAGCAAAAGCAAAAATATTTGATAGGACACATGAAATTGCGGCAGACACTTCTAGATCCACTCACTATATAGCCTCCTCTCATTTAGTGAAAGAACTTTGATTTTTTTTTTTTTTTTTTTTTTTTTTTTTACATGGGAAGCTTTTCTTTTTTTCTTTTTTTTTTTTTCTTTGTGGTTTTTGGCCGGGGCCAGGTTTGAACCCGCCACCTCTGGCATATGGGACCGGCGCCCTACTCCTTGAGCCACAGGCACCGCCCAACATGGGAAGCTTTTCAATCTATATTCCCAGTTCTGTCATGCCTCATGTTCTGGCTATATGACTGTGTTCTAGAAGACGATATATAAATAAAAAGTACAGTGTAGAAACTGGGCAGAGTAATAAAGAAGGCTGAACTATGTATGAGGTGATCCTTTCATCTTTTCCTCACCCACCTGCTACTGAACAGGAATACAAATTCTAAGAGTGGCTTGTCAACAGTCATCTTGGGTGATAAGGATTGTTAAGGATGAAAGGCAGGCTTCTGGAATCAAGGCATGGGGCTGAGTCTGGGTCTCTGACCATGCCAGGGTTCTGCCACCCCAGTCTCCGACTGCCCACCTAGATTGCTTTTAACTAGGGAAGAAATAAGCTTTTATCTTATGTAAGATAAAGGATGGCGGACACTATGACTTAATTTTTGGTAAAATGCCACATGTTCTATGCTATTATAAAACAAAATGTAAGTTTTGTTCTTTGATAAGAGCATAATAAAAAGTAAAACCCTGGAAAACCTAAATGAGAGAAAGAAATGTGCAGTGAAGCAATATTAATAATGAGTTATAATCTTCAAATAGAGAAAAGCTTAAAGCTTTATATAAAAGCATATTGCACAAATCAATAACAATGTTTGGAAAATCTTGGAGAAATGGGTAACCTGTTAGCAAAATGTAAAATACCCCATTTTACCCAAAATGAGAGAAAATTTGAGAACAATAACCACAGCCGAATTTGGTGGCAGGTTCAAGTGGTTTTACTGCTGAATTTAATTTAAATCAAACATCATGTAACTCTTCTGCTATTTCAGTAATTCTAGTCCACAGCGAAAGATGAAAGATCCCTACTGCACTAAAGTGTCGTGAAGATAGCGCCAAGAGACAATTAGATGCATTCCAATTATAAATACAGAAGCAAATATTTCAAATAAACTATTAGACGTCTGAACCCAGATATCCATTTATAAGATTATATAAATAATGAACTAATGAGATTCATTCCAGCAATACAAGGATTTCAGAAATAGGAACTTTATCAAGACATTGTAGTATATCGACTAACTAAAGAATATCGATAGATGTTGAAAGCTATTCAATAAAGTGTTGAACTATTGGGAAAAACAAAAAGGATAGTAGCAACAGAAAGAAGTTAAAACAAACAGATGCTACTTAGTAAAAATTGTAAATGGTATTTTAAAGGGTAAAATATTAAGGTCATTTCATATTAAAAACTGGAATCAGCTTCTATCATTACTCTTTTGGTCTTTTTGTTTTTTAAGTAGCAGCTAATGTCACATAAACTAAAAATGAAATATTCACAATAAATATTGGAGAAAAGAGACATGTTGATGACATCATTGTAAAGTTAAAAACTCTAAACTATGAAAATTAAGAGGATAATTTGATAAAGCCATCAACCAAAGATATAAAACCACTTTTCTTTATATTTACAATACTAAAAATGGAAATTAGAAAATAAATCCCATTCGGAATAGCAACAGAGACATAAATTCCTGAGAATTAATATAACTAGAACGTCTATGCAATGAAACCATAAAAATCTTGATAGGAGGACTTAAAAGAAGGCCCGAACAAAAAGAAAGAGGGAAGAATTTAATCAAGCAAAAATATTAATTCATGCCAAGTTGAGAATATAAACCATCAGTTTTCTCAGAATCCTAATACATTTTTTAGAAATTGGGGCCTGTCCAAAACCAATTAACAAAGATATACAGTTCCAATTGAACAAGGTAAATTAAATGCTAAGTGAAAAATTGCAGTTTCATCTCAGTTATTATACTACTATATGAATTTATTTTCTTAAAGTACTAAGGAAAGAGGACACTTCCTTTCCCCAGGGGGAAACTGATACCACTTCTTATAACAAATGTATCCGTGGTTGGATTAGCAAACCGGAGTCCCCTGTCAGCTAAGAAGGTGCACTGGGGCCTTGGAAGGTTTATTCACACATCAGAAATTATTGAGATCCTGGTTAAATCTGTATTCAGGGATCTCCTGTTCTAGCAAGGGGTATAGACAGTCAGCAAACATTCCAAGAGTGTCTGGCAAACCATCAACACAAAAGCAAGTTGCAGAATTAGTGCAGAGCAAGACTGGAGGGTCAGGTGATGGTTGATGAGTGAGATTTTTCTTCAGGACTACCCAGGTGTTTTCCAGTAAACAGACTGGAAAGAGGGGGGAAGGCAGAGTTCATCACAAGAACAAAAGCCAAGAAAGCAAGAGACAACAGGGTTTGGGGCCCATGAGTAAGGATGGTGCGAGGTTGAGCGGCAGGCAATGGTGGGAAGAGGCGCAGAGCAGACTGTAGCTGGAGGCAGAAAAAGACAAAGTGATCATCTTACTAATTTAGCTCAATTTCATACTAAATCTGGTGTAATCAAACAAAACCAAGGGCATGACCTGAAGTTTTTTCTTTTAAATAAAACATAATTTCTCTCCTTCATCCTGGGCTGTAGTTGTGTTCTTTCTTTCATAAGAAAGTGTGAGTAAATCTAAGTGGATTTCATAGAAGTATGGAGGTTTCATAGCGGGAGGGTAAAAGGCGGGACCACACCTATGGAGTGTATTGCAAGGGTACAAGTCAAATCTGTCAAGTGTAGAATATAAGTGTCTTAACACAATAACCAAGTAAATGAGGTGAAAGCTATGTTGATTGGTTTGATGTAACCATGTCAGATTGTATTAAAAAAAAATCAACACATTGTACTCCACATTTGCATAAATGTATTCATGATCTATGTGTATATGACTTAATAAAAAAAAATCATAAAAATAAATAAAACTTAAAATGGAGAATCAAGAACCCAGAAGGGACCCTATAGCATAGGAGGTTAGTGAGCATTTAATTGTTAACAAGTTCAGTTAAGTAACTTGACTGAGGTGTGAACTCTGTAACAGTTAATAGGCGGTGGAAGATGGGGGGAGGGATTTGAGTTTAGGACAGTCTGACCCAAGAAACGCTGCCCTCTTTCTACAGCCGTTTTTACTATTCTTCACCAGGCTCATTTCTACTTACCCATCAAAGACAAAACTCAGCCTAAGTATCCCTTCTAGAAGCTTCCTGGACCCCAGATCCTGATTTAGACAACCCCTGTGTCCTACCTCCTAATTTCAACTTAATTTTTTTGGTTACCACAATGCACTGTCCTACTCTATCCTACAGTATCTTTCCCTTCTTCTCCCTTCCTCACCCAATTCTTTCCTGTCCTGTCCCTTACTATGTGTACCGTGTTGTACTGATAACAACTAACTGCTGATTTACTCTTTGTGTCCCCTCATAGATTGTAAATGCCTTGATGGATGGAGCCCTGTGCTTTTAGACCTTATATCTTCAGCCTCAAGAATAATGTTTGGAACATCAGAACAGGTGGTCAGAGGGTATTTTGATGTACTGACAGATTGATGATGAACAAACAATGGGAGGCAGCCCTTTGTCAGCCGATGCATGAGTTGGTTCGGGGAAGGAACTGTAGATGTGGGAGTGATTTCAGGTAAAAACCATTTTAATGGTATTGAAGGGGTTCTGAAGACTTGAATTAATTTTTACTGTTTTCTTCTTAATGATTTTATTTTATATCTGTATAAAAACTATATAGTGTTTGAACAAGTGATTTGTGGATATAGAAGAAAAAAATACTATTTGGAAGTATTTTTGACGTTGACTACACATCAAATGTTTAGCACAGTACCAAAGTAGGACTAGGGGAGAGGAGTCAACCTCAACAATGTCTAAAGTGGCCACGTCAGAGCACACCACCATGAGATGGGCTCGAGATTCCTGGTCAAATGCACTTGACTTGAACCCTGACACCATGTAACCATGGCTGATAAATCATCTTCCTTCTCAATGATGGGAATTTTTTTCTTTTCTGGACACAGAATCTCACTCTGTCACCCTGGGTAGAGTGCTATGACATCATAGCTCACAGCAACCTCAAATTCTTGGGCTTGAGCAATTTCCTTGCCTCAGCCTCTCAAGTAGCTGGGACTACAGGCATGCACCATTACATCCAGCTAATTTTTCTATTTTTAGTAGAGACAGGGTCTCGCTCTTGCTTAGGCTCGTCTCAAACTCCTGAGCTCAAGCTATCCACCTGTCTCGGCCTCCCAGACTGCTGGGATTGCAGGTGTGAGCCACCACACTGGCTGTAATGAGAGTCCTAGTACTTGTTTCACAAAATTATTGTTAGTTATGACAAGATACCCTGGAGGTAGAGGGTATTCTTCCACAAAGTAGCCTCTCAATAGGGATAAGTGCTGCTCTCAGCCCCCACTTCAAATCTCAATGAAGAATACAGGTTCCCTGTGTCTTGTCAGTGACTATGCTTTACCCACTGGAAAGAGCTGGGATTTGGAGTTAGAGAAGCAGCCAGGATTTGAAACTCAGTCCCAAATTCTTAGAATAAACTCTCATTCTTTGCTTGGCTTAGCAACGGCCTTTCTCTCCAGTCCCATTTCTTACCAGACAATAATTCATAATACTTTCAAAATGCCCCACTGGGTCCAGTCCAAGCTCAGCAAAGCAGACAAAAGTTAAGATGAATCAACAGCTGGACCTCAGTGACTAATCAGAGCTGGTGCCACAGAATTGACATGCACGTGGGCAGAGTGGTCTGAACATGGAGCAGGGCAGGTCTGACTACACAGGGCAGGACGGTCCCCAAGCCCACATGGAGATGAGGGGCACATGGTGTTGATGGTCTGAGCTCAGGGGAGTCAGGGCCCACTCTGCCTGTTCTGCTGAATTTCACTGTGAAAGACGGAGCTTTTGTTTTTGGAAGGTGGCTCCCTGGAAGAGAGTGAGATTCAGGGTCTAGACCCAGAGACTAGGCCTTAACTGACATATTAATGGTAAAACAGACTTGGAACGAATGCTTGGCTTTGCATAGACCACACAGTAACAGGTCCTTGTTAAATATCATGCCTGCCATTAACTCAAACTTTGAGATACCCCTAGTCCTTGGAGCATGGGATACAAGGAGGAGGAAGACTTTGACAAAGTCAAGATCACACAACTGTTTTGGGGGGGGATGGTTGGAAAACACTGGCTGGAGTCAGAGAACGGAGCTGGTGTGCTCAGTCACAAAGGAACATCCTTCCCTGCTTCCTGCCATTTTTCTGAGTCTGGTGATCTAGTTGAAGAGCCACAGCAAAGGAAGAGCCTTCTTAGAGGAAGCCGAATCAGCTCTGAATCATTTGCTGTCATGGCCGGGAAATGGGAATGGGTCTTTTTATAAACCTCAGATTAATCCAAACTGCGGGGGAGGAACGGGACCCTTTACCAGGACCTGCTGGTTTGGGGTATGTTGAAAACATTCTTTAACTACAAGAGAAATAGAGAATTCCTGCAGCCCAAGTCCACCAGGGACAAACCTTTACTCCAACAAAGCAGGTTTATTGGCTTATTGCAATAAGGGAGGGCATACTGGGTGAACTGTTAAGTGCCTCCTGGTAAGATGGGCAGAGAGAGATTGTTTTTCAGAGGCTTGTGCTGTGTTAAATGATTCTTACAGGAAGCAGAATCAGCTCTGAATTGTTTGCTGTCACGAAGCATAACCTTTGCTGGAGAGGTGGGAGTTGCAGATCTGAGCTGGGGACATCTTTTGTAAGAAACCAGTAGTCTTCAAAGAAGAGGGTCATTATGCTATGCTGTCGCTGCAGTGTGACCTTTGGAGAAATTCTCTTCACTGTTCACTCTGCAGTTGGTTTTATCTGTATCTGTTATCACAGTCTGGTTAATGGCAGGCATGATATTTAATACTTCAGAGAAAAAGTGTAAAACGTCTCTGACATTTTTAGGAAATCAGGGCTGTAATCAATAGTGTTTTTAGCCCCATTGTGCTTGAGGTACATACAGAATAAACACAGAGGACAGCTGCCGGCCGGCTTGTGTTAGCTTGAATATCTTCCATCCAAGCAAGTCTGGCCCTAGTTATGGCCAGGAAATGGGAGTTAGAGCCTGGGCTGGAATGGCTTATTTTGCTAAACAGAGCTGAATCCAGATACTGATTTTTTTAAATTAAACCGGGAAAAAATTGCCAAAATTATTACTCCCAGCAAAACAATCTAACAAACAAGTTCAAGTGAAAAATTTAACGAATCTACTTTTTAGAACATCCAAATGCTCTCCTGCTTGATTTAGTCAAGCACATGGATTCTGCAAAAAAAGCTATACAGTTGGAAATGTCTAGAAGTGAATGACAGAAAGTGTACCAACGTACTTGTGGAACTCAAGAAACAGCCTGTATGCTCGGTCCCTCCCTTTCTCACGCTTCTATCTATACCTATTACGGACAAATATTTTCATATATCCTGCCAGGTACTAGAGAATGACACTGTCTGTGGCCCTGATTTTACAGAGTTACTGAGGTTCAGAAAATGTAAAGAAATTGACCAAGAAATACATCTGGTAACTGACTAAGCTGGGATTTCAAATCATGCCTGTCCAAATACAGTTGTACAAAGAAACTCATTGTAGGAAAGGAATCAAGACTTTGGACAATTCTCCACAACCATTAAAGGTGTCTCTTAAAGGCCTTTCCCCTCACACAGTCCCCTTTAAAATTTGTTCTTTCTCACCTCTGCACATCTACCTAAAGGCCCATTGTCCTTTTGTCATCCATATTCACTTGGAAGTCCAACGAAGACTTGTGAGAAGGAAGGACATTCTTTTTGCTCCAAGAAAAGAGCCATCCTCAGCTTTCTCTGGGTTCAAAGGGAAAATTAGGCTTCAGCTGAGAACTGGAAATTGACTGAGCTAAAATACGGTTTTCAGTAGTCACCTCTATATTTTCCTGGCTCTGAGCTGCTTTTCTTCTACTTACAAATGAGGGTTAGGGAAACTCACCTCCCAGGAGGAGCCTCAACCCTCGAGATTGATAAAAACTCAGTGCAGGTGGCACAGATTCTTCAAAGAGCGGCATCGTCAGACAACCCCATGGTTTTTTCAATTAGGTTACTTCAAATGCAGGTATCAATGTAGGGACGAAAAAACCATAACTTTGTGCTTAAGAGAACAGGTGGCTGCTGGCCTAGGAGACAAAGTGGGCTATCAGGTGGTTATTATTGGAAGGCACGCAATGTCTTATTTTCCTGTCCTAATAAGAGGTTTGAACACATCCATGAAATGAGAAACGGACTCAAAGTACTGCTTTTCAAGGCCTCCAGCCAAGGAAAGGACAATCTGGCATTTGCATCCGAGCTGAAGAAAACAGCGAGACAGTAATAGACGGCAGGTATGTTTCTTCCTTGTGACTTTCTGGGTTGGCTCTGAGGGAAAACCTGATGAAGAAATAAAATACAGGGGAGTGACTAAATACATGACTGATATTTTTCTTCGGGGTGTTCCATCTTCCTTCCTCTCATCCTGTAAGTGGCTGCTCAGATAGCCAGAGAGAGAACTTAATGACCTATGGAAACAGACATCTGCTTTCTTAGGCGATTCTTTAGCGGATCAAGTCACAGCAAACCTGAGAATTGAATAGCATTTTTCTGTAATCTAGAATTAAGGCTACTTAAAGCTAAAATTCTCTGGACAGGGATAGATGGGCAACAGATTTTTAAAAAAATTTTCTTAAATAGATGGAATAGATAATATCAGAGACACGTGAAGAATTTTGTTATTTATTTTTTGAGTATTTTTTATTTTTTAAATGAATACAAGTATTTTTGAGTATTTCATATTTTCAAATGAATATTAATAACATTTTTAGGTTACATGGTTCTCCCTTCCAGGATGTGAAGAATTTTAACAGTATGTATTTCTTGTATTTCTCAGGGTGGTCAGTATTCCTACACTTAAGCTAATTAATATATAAATCCCATTGTTATGCCACATTCTAGTCAAAATATCTCCAAGTTCTGTTAAAAAAAAAAAAAAGACTTCTTTTCTCAATATCTTGGGGAGATTTCAATTTTTAGTAGATGGTTGTCCGCTTAGCTTGCATGTAACTGGGAATTAGTTCTATTTGCGAGATCTAAACACTTAAAATTTTAACTCCTGCATAAAGCTCCCTACTTAAAATGTGAAGCAACACGTATGTGCCATATTTTCAATTCAAAAATAAAGGGCTCTTGGTTCACCTTTACATGACAATTGCACTCTGACGAATGTCATTTCATTTCTTAAACATGAGAAATGCTGCTTGTCTGACTTTTTCCCTCGTGCTTTCATCATTCAGGTGTAAAGGGGTAGAAACAGTTAATGCCACAAACACCATGAAACTTAAATTCATCAAAAATTTAGGGTAAACTTTAGAAGATGCTCACTTCCTTGTGTTACCAGAATTTCTTTCTTGAGTAGGTCTTTGGTCTCAGAGATTTGAACAATGAACCCATGAACCACAGATCAGTGGTAAGACGGGATTTAATAGACAGAAAGGAATACGGAAGGAGTAAAAAAACACCAGAGCTTCTGGGCAGAAGGACTAAAAAGCACGAGAGCATCTGGCAGACCCAAGTCGGAAGTCTCCCTGTGGGTCCTTTGTCTAGGGATGCAAGGTCTTAAGAATTACATTTGGCCAGGATTGCTAGATAGAAACACATTTTCAATGTTAATGAGTGTTATTGACAAATAAATGAATGCCATCCCTCCAGCTCAGGGCAAAAGATCAGCGCGTTCCCTTAATGAAATTGTCCAGGCCTAAGAAAAGTGGGTTCTCCTGTCCAGCCTTGAATGAGGGAACCCTGTACCCTCTGATCTTAGAATGATTATCCTGAAATAGAAAGCACTTCTCTGGTTACACTTTCTACTCTATTTTAAAACAAATCTGCTACTAAAACACTGTAGTTTTAACTGTGTAAGTCTTTCACCTCCTTGGGTTAAGTGTATTCCTAATATATTTTGGTGGTGTTTTTTATGCCATGGTAAATGGGATTGTTTTCTTAATTTCTTTCTTGGATAGTTCTTCGTGTGTAGAAATGCAACTGATTTTTGCATGTTGATTCTATATTCTGCAACTTTACTAAACTTGGTTACTAGTTCTAGTTTTGTTGTGAAGTAACTAGGGTGTTCTATATGTAAGGTCATGTCATCTGCAGAGAGAGATAATTTCACTCCTTCCTTTCCTATTTGGATGCCCTTTATTTCTTTTTCTTGCTTAATTGCTCTGGCTAGAACTTCCAACACTATGTTGAGTAGAAGGGGTGAGAGTGGACATTCTCGTCTGAGTATGAAGTTAGTTATGGGATTTTTTTATTATGTTCAAGTAATTTCTTTCTATTCCTACTTTTTAAAAAATTTTGTGCCTCAGATCAGGGGTGTTCAACCTGTGGCCCGCAGGCCACATGCTAATTTTGTAAGGACCCTTTTTTGCTTATCTGTGGTGTCAGATATCATGAAAAGCATGCATGGGCCTTTTATTTTTTATTTTTGCTAATCACCTTTCCTTAGTATTTGATTATTTAATATGTGGCCCAAAACAATTCTTCCAATGTGTGGCAGAGAAAAAAAGGTTGGAAATCTGCTTACATTCTACCCAAAGGATAGAATACTTTGCACAGTAATACCTTGTCTGCTGTGAATTATACCAGCCTCAATTAATAATAGCTATGAACTGGGCGGCACCTGTGGCTCAAGGAGTAGGGCGCCGGTCCCATATGCCAGAGGTGGCGGGTTCAAACCCAGCCCCGGCCAAAAAAATAAAAATAAAAATAATAGCTATGAACTGTAAACTAGCCAAACATCCCATTGGTTGATGAATGAATGAAAAAAATGTAGGGTAGGCATATAATACAGTCCCACTCACTAATCAAAAGCCAAAAAATACTGATGAATGCAACAGAGGACAGATTTCCACAACATTATGCTTAGTGAAGGCAGACACAGAAGATTACACACTGCCTGCTTCCATTCATGTGAAATTTCTAGAAAAGGCAAAACTCTATAGAGATATGAAACAGAACAGTCGTTGCTAGGCATTGATTAAAAATGGCCACGGGAAACTTTTTGGGGTGATAGATACACTCTATAAATTTGCACACAACCATACAAATTTACTAAAGCGCATCAAACTATATACTGAAAAGTGTGGGAGGGCGAATCCCAGTTGTCCTTCATAAGATGATATTTGCTGTTTCTCTTAATGTTAATCACTGATTGTGAAGAAATATGTAATCACTACAAATTCTCATCATGCTTCACCTTGTACCTATTTGCTTGCTATGTGACTGGGATAAAGTAACAACATACAACGAGCTGTCAAGTGTATGTGTGGGAAACGCATAGCAAAGGCATCTCAAGATAGGCATAGGGAACAGGATGTCCAGGGCAGTGGCAAAGGTTACTGACCCAGAGCCAGGCATGGGACTGTAACAAAGTTGCAGTCACACGCCCAGGAATGAGTAAGGGGCATATGCACTGGCTGCAAAACCACAGGCACAACTAAGTAATCACTTAGCTGGGCAGAAATAGCTAAGGCAGATGCCGCTCAGACCAGTAAGCAGCAAGTGTCCAGGCACCTGTTTCCCACACTAGACACATCCACACAGGAAACAGTCACATTTGCACAGCCTGCTACTTGGTTTCACATGTTTTATAACTTTTTCCCTGTAACATTTTCTATACACTTCTTTGTTTGAATACCAACAAATACTTGTTGGAACCTGGACAGAGCTTCACTGTTATACTCTCAACAGTGTCTCCCTCCCCCCACCCCCACCCTTGGTAGTACGATTGTTTTACACTGAGTATTTCACTTCTCTCTGCAGCATTCCCAGAAACCTAGAGGCTCCACCTCACAGGGGTTGCCTTAGAAAAGGGTCAGTTTTATAGTATAGAAATTATACCTTAATAAAGCTTGGTTAGAATTTGCTAACCTGAAGACCTGAAGTTACACTTCAAAGAGGCATACACAGAGACATTCGGTCATGGTGGTGGGTAGTTCTGATAGCCTTGCCTTCAGAGAGCAGCTGTCTCTATGAAGTCAAGCTTCTTTACCTTATATTACTCTTAACAGTATTTGTATTGTTGTCAACTTAATGGATTGGAAGTAGCTATTGGAAGTTGCACTCTTTCAAAAGATCTCTTTTGTCTATACTTCCTTGGTTATGGAATTGAGGGATATGTCCTAATATGTGAGACTCTTATTCTTCTAAGGATGGATTCTGGGCAGGTCAATACCCTGCCAAAGGAAACCACATAGGAGGACAAGAAAACACTCTGTGTGCTGTGATGTTTTTCCACTGGACTGTAACCAGATACATTATTTCAGATCATGAAAAAAAAATGTAATTCACAGAACAGAATAGATATGCTGTTGATAAGCATTGCACCTGTTTTGAAATGGTAGCTTTATTTCTTCTTGCCTAGCCATGTATTTTTAGGTGAGGACTTTCAGCAAGAAGGCTCAGGGGTTCCTTCTCAGAGGAGAGAGCAATGAATGAAGCTCTCAGGATCAGTATGGAGCTGCAGAGAGACTTCATCAGGGCTTTGTCAGAAAATATTTCACCACAATGAAAAAATAAACTGAATTCCCTGGGAAAAAGACTACACAGTGACAGTTCCAGAATTTATACATTATAATTACATGTTTCAGGAAAAGAAATCACTTCCGTCTTCAATCCCAGAGCTGCCAACGTGTCCCCAAATGTGAGGATGTCACCTGAGGATCCTATCAAAAGGCATATTACATCCAGCATGTTTGGGGGTGGGAGGATCCTAGACCACACTTTGAATAGCATAGAGGGGTTTGTAATTTTTTTTTTGCAGTTTTTGGCCAGGGCTGGGTTTGAACCTGCCACCTCCGGCATATGGGGCCGGTGCCCTACTCCTTTGAGCCACAGGCGCCGCCCAGGGGGTTGTAAATTTTGAAAGAAGAGCATAGACTTCATTTTAAAAGTAGTTCAGAAAGAATAATTTCCTTTTTCAGTAATATCTTTCTCATTTCTGATAAAGGTAGAGAATTTTGTAAAACTCAAGGAGCTGAAGAATAATTTGATTATTGTTTCTGAAGACTTTAGAAAGCAACAGCTGCTTTTTCTTAGCCGATGGACTAACCAAGGTCAAGTGATATTTCAGAGGCTTACACCAAATCATTGAACCATGGTGTCAGAGAAAGTAGTTGTGAGAAAAATTTCTACTGGAGAAACACTGTTTCTAAGATGATCAGATTTCTTTATCTTCTCTATTCTTTATTCTGTTTAACACTATTTGTATTGCTAAACAACAGGAAATTACTTATCCCTGAATCAATGGCTAATATTCATCCCTTAGTCAATACCTAATATTCCTAAAAGATAAGTTATCATAATTTAAAATTCTGTGTCATCACGTCAAAGAATTTTCTAAGCAGTGTGCTGCATCTCGTTAAATCCATTTAACCATTGCAACAATCCTATAAAGCAGGAATAATTATTATCTTTATTTCATAGATAAGGAGAATAATGCTGAAAGTAGCTTTTTTGGGTCATATTGCCTGTATACCTGACTTCTTCCACATTGCTTTTTTCTGAGCCACTAGACTCTAGCATAGGGCAGAGATTTTAAAACCTGTTTGTACATTAGTCAGCACAGTTTAAACCACCTAGTCTATGGTATGAAATTTACTTTTTTCATAATACTAGAGGCTGGGAAGTCCAAGATCAAGGTGCTAAGAGATTCAGTTCCTGGTGAGGGCTCTTTTCCTGGTTTGTGGATGGCCACCTTCTTGCTGCCTCCTCACAGAGCCAAGTGAACTCTTATGTCTCATATCTCTTCTTGTAAGGGCAACTAATCTCATTCTTGACACTACTCTTATGAAAGGATCACTTTCCCAAAGCCCCATACCTCCAAATACCATCGCATTGGGAATTTAGGCTTCAGAATGAACTTGGGGGATATAAACATTCAGTCCATAGCAATCACTTAAGGGGTTATGCAAGGTATTGGTATTTGGACCCAACAATACTACTGGATCTCTTATTGGTGTATAGGCAGAGATCTTTTTTAAATACTCCAGATGATTATTACGAACAGTGAAGATTGAAAGTGCCATAGATTAGGCGGCGCCTGTGGCTCAAGGAGTAGGGCGCTGGTCCCATATGCCGGAGGTAGCGGGTTCAAACCTAGCCCCGGCCAAAAACCACAAAAAAAAAAAAAAAAAAAAAAAAAAAAGAGTGCCATAGATCACTCTTTACAGAAATGGACAATGGCCTAAATTCAGTTAAGCAAGTCTTCTTGGATAAGGCCCAGGGCTAGGATTGGGTATACCATGAAGAATATGAGGAATAAAGACAGTGACCAGTTGAAACAGTCCTGCGCCTAGGAATACCTCCACACACACACTTAGTGGGCAGATAAATGCTCATTCTCAAGATCGAGCTTCACTTCAACTGTTTCTTCATCCACAGCATCTTCTGTGGGTCTTCTGACCCAAAGCACAGCTGGCTGAACCCTTCCCCATATCCAGTATTCCCACTATCCCTAACCCATTTCTGCTCTGGTTCCCACTCACTTTACAGCATCCCTTGTCAATAAGGAGCTACCGGAGGGCCCACAAACAACCTCCTCTCTTTCACCTCTTTTAGAATGCAGCTCCTACACACATGAACAGGACCTCAATTAATGTTTATGGAAAGAAGGAAAGGATTTAGGGTAGTAATACACATAAATGTTTTACCTCTTTTTCTACCTCTTTTATTTTACCTCATTTTACCTCATACAAGATTTCAAACAAAATAATCTATATAAAAGCACTTAGAAAACTGATATAGGCAATATATGTATAGTAACACCAGTAGCATTAATTAGCTTACATGAATGCTTCCCCTTCCCTCTCAAATCTAAATATACCATACAGGAATTAAATCTGAAAATGCACTAAATTATGGGGTGACTTCATGTTGTCAGAATGTCTATAAGGATCCCTAATTTTGGCCCTTGAGGAACTGGGTGAGAAGACTTTGTCATTAAGAAGTATATAAAGGGGTTCCCTTTATAGTTTATACCCATTTGGGTACCAGGAACAACAAAAAGCATCCCCTTTAATAGTAAGGCAAAAAAAAGAATACACTTATTTTAATTTAAAAGGACACTGTGGATTAGAGTGGCTTACACCTGTGATGCCAGGGAGGCTGAGGCAGAAAGAACATTTGTGGCCAGGAGTTCAAGACCAGCCTAGGCAATATAGTGAGCAAGACTTTGTCATCACAAAAAATTTCATAAAAAATTAGCCTAATATGGTCAGGCAGGCCTATAGCTCCAGCTACTCAGAAGGAGAAGGCAAGAAGATCTCTTAGCCTAGGAGTTTGAGGTTGCAGTGAGATATGATAAGATCATTGTATTCTAGCCTGGGTTATAGACTGAGACCTCATCTCCAAAAAAATTAAAAACAAACAAATAAATTAAAGGGACATTGTGACCAGTTGATTCCAGGTGTTTTCAAAATATCTCATTGACTCCTAAATGTACAAGACCTCTGATCTTACTTGGCACAGTGGCCCTGGAACAGCTCTTCACCAAAGCTGGAGGAGCTAGGCTCTCTTTCTCTCACTGGTGAATGGAAGACTCCAGACTGCAATGAAGCTGAGTGTGCACTTCCGTGCACCATGACATGTGATAGGAAATTGCAGATTTCACAACTCTTGTCCCTTTGGCTGGACCATGACAACAGCGGTGGATAACCCTGAGCAATGCTGACCACAGCCTTTTTTCCAGGAAGACCTACCTTGGCAAACAGTGACCATAGCAGAACCTTAGAGTTTTCTCCCCTTCAGTCAGGCCTGGCTAATAAGGGGTGAAACCTCCAGGATCACCCTGCTGATTTTCAAACAAGCAGTGTTTATAGTACAAAATTCCTCATCTTAAAAACTATAGGACAGATACTTGTACACCAATGTTCAGAACAGCACTATTCACAACTGCTGAAAGGTCACAACAACTCACATGTTCATCTATACTGAATGGACAGACAAAATGTAATGTCTACATACAATGGAATGTTGGAATACAGTTCTACTGCATGCTACAACATACACGAAACTTGATCACTTAGCATTTCTTGCTAAGCAAAATAAGCCAGGTCTAAGAGGACAAATGAGATACTTAGAGTAGCCACGCTCATAGACACAAAAAAAAATGGTGGTTGCCAAGGGTTGAAAGGAGGGAGGAATGGGGAGTTATTGTTTAATAGGGACCAAGTTTCCATTTGAGAAGATAAACAAATTCTGGAGATGGATGATGATGTTTACACAACAATATGAATGTACTTAATGACACTGAAATGTATACTTATGAATGATTAAAATGGTAACTTGTATGCTATGTTTATTTTAACACAATAAAAAAAATTCTACTTAGCACTTGGAGAGGCCGAGGAGGGTAGATTTCTTGAGCTCAGGAGTTTGAGACCCATTTGAGCAAGAGGGAGACCCAGTTCTCTACTAAAAATAAAAAAATTAGCTGGGCATCGTGGTACTCCCCAGCTACTCAGGAGGCTGAGACAAAAGGATCTCTTGAGCCCCAGGAGTTTGAGGTTGCTGTGAGCTATGACTAAGGTATTCTACCAAAGATGACAAAGCAAGGCTCTGCCTTAAAAAAATAAAAATCTAAAATGAGAAGGCAATCCTTTTTCCTGCCATAATAAATTGTATCAAAACCCCCAAACCCCGCAAAACCAAAAAGGCAACCATGAGGAGTTACTTGGTTATGCTAGTATATTATGGACAGATGATTCTACTAGGGTCGTTAGAGATAAAAAGTGGCCAAATAATTTTGAGGGATTTGGAAATGATTTTTTGCATGTGGCATTGACAAAAACAAGGAAAAATTTGTAGGGATGAAGCAAAAATACATGAATGCTATAAATACTAAAAGACTTTTCCTTCCTCATCAACATGGGCTAGTCAAGTACCTATTAGCTTCCCTAGGTCTGCACCGGGCCCACCTTCAGCAAGAACATGTGAAGAGCTTTCCTGGATCCATTTGCAATCCAAGAAAAACCAGGAAACTAACAGAAGTATTTGTGGAATAAATACAATAAAATAGTGTGACGTCTAATTTCACAGCTTCATCCCAGACACTCCACATTTTTCTCTTACATTTTTGCAGTATGTATATAGTGGAAAGAATACAGACTTGGGAACTATACTGTTGACCTTCTCCGTGTTGTAACTTTGAACTTCTCCATCTCAGGTTTCTCATTTGAAAATTGGGGAAAATGACACATGATGGAGTTTCTTTGAAGAATAAATGAGATAAGAGGAATGTCATGCAGAAGAGGCTGACACAGAGCACACGTTCGGTATATTCCATCTTGTCTTCTTTGCCTTCACAGTGAAGAGATCAGAGGTGCAGATATGAGATCAGAAGCCATAATATAGGGGAGTAGGTAAGAACGTGACTAATGACAAACGTCAGCTTTCGAGAATGAAACCCCAGCTCAGTAATCAGTCAGGTGTTTATCCGTGGGTGTATTTACCTAGTCTCTCACATTTTTTTCCTGCAAGGATATAATGTAGCACAGGAAATTATAAATGCACTTTTGTATGCATTTTTGATGAAAATTGTGAATTTGAATTTATCAGAATTTATATGTGTGTAAGGCATACTTCTGCAGTAAACTGCAAGCAGGAGGTACATCTGTGCCTGAACTCATGTGTTTTATGAACACCAACCATCAAACTCGAAAAAAACCCTGCAATTCAATCAAACTGCTAGTAGAAAATAGAAATTACCATTCTGTTCTTTCTAGGGAAAGTGGAAAACCATTGCTTCAGAAAGCAATCAAAGAGTATATAGGTTTACCAAAAAAAAAAAAAAAAAACAGAAAAATATTTTCTGGAGGTATGTTAGGAACCTAATTAATAAAAAGATGTGTGTTTAGATGTTGTAATAACGGTATATTATAGCTTTTATAGATAATTTTTATGATTTCTCATTCTAAGCAAATACACACATCTCTACATAATTCTGTATCTGTCATTTTATATTCTTTCTCTTAAATTGGGCACCACAACTGATTGCTGGAATTGCCTTGTAGCAGATTCTTGTTCAAGGAAATTAGGGGGAAAGAGCAGTCTAAGGAGGGAGATGGTTCAGGGATATGAGGCAGTCTAAGGAGGGAGATGGTTCAGGGATCAGAGACAGAAATTCTACCTATAGAATCATATCATTTTGTGGAACTCTCCTAAAAACCTTGAGCGATAAAAATAAATGCCAGAAAAAAAAAAAATCTTGTTTTTTGAGTATCTATTGTGAATTTCACATTTTGATATATTTTTATGTCAGGCAGTGCTGGCCACTTCACATTCATGATCTCACTTGATAACCATGACTTTTGGGGGCACAGACTATTATCTCAGTTGAACCAGTAAGGAAACTGAAGTTGGGAAAGGTAAAATCCTTGCCTACAGTGTCTAGGCTGGAGACCACATTATCAGGTGTTTGAAAGCCTGACATGAACCCAGATTTGGAGACCTGGGAAACTAGTGGGAATGGCATTCGAAGGCAAATGTGGGTCCATCACAGGGTGAGTTACTTTATACTAATTTTCTATTTATACTTCTGCCTTGGGTTGATGAATAAAGATACTTGGAGCATCTATCGAGAATTTGTAAGCTGAATATTTTCAAGTTGTTAGCTTCTATTTATCACAACTGAAGAGGGCTAGTTGGTGGAAGGGGCCAGGATTTTTAAAAACTATTTACAATATGATAAGATGCTTTCTAAATCTAGCATATTTTGTCAAGATTAAAAAGATCTATTTCATTTTTTAATGCTCTAAATTTGAAGGTTCAACTCCTTTGACATTGCCTATTTGATTAAAATGATTTACAAATCAAAGAATTAATCATGCTACCTGCAATAATATTATCATTTTGTGACCCAGATTGAGGGCAGTATATGCAAATGATTCAAAATAAAAAGGAAGGGGCTCACTTTTTCTTTGGAAAATGAAAAATGATGTCACAAGTCAGGTACTATATTTTCCAAATTACTTTTACATTACTTATCCACCGCATAATTTATATAAATAGAAACACATTTTATGACTTATAGTAAACAGGCACTTTTGTATAAGCTAAATGGCTTATATTAAAAACAAAAGCATGTATGTATAAAAAGATTTGATTGTATAAATAGTTTGGAAAAGAGCGTAAGAGCATGACTTACAAGGGAAGCCTGTTTGGTCTTCTTGGAGGAGGTTAGACATGAAGTTATGGAGGATTCAATGAAAGTGGCAATTGTGGGAAGAAAAGGGGTAAAATCTTCAAATTTTAGTAAATACATACTTTTCAGATTAGGAAAGTAAAGCAATCGATCAATTTTAATAATAGTAATTTTGGAAAATAGAAAATACAAAAAAGAAAAGCCACACATTTTCATTGACCAGACATGATGACTATTAATAACTGTTTTTCTTCTAGTGTTTTTATGTGCTTGTACATTTTATAATGTTGACATCAGGTTTATAGAGTTTTTCAACTTGTCTTTTCACCTTATGTTAAAAACTCTTCAAAATGTAATTTTTCAGGATGTATTACAGTCTTTTAAAAAATAAATCTACTCCAAACGTGAAAACCTATATTAGACTTTCTGATTTTGCCATAATAAATAAAAAACAATGGAACTTAAAGGTTTCAAGTGATTTAAAGAAATTTCTGCCCAATTATTAGCTGACCAGGATGCTAACTGGACAGTCACTTCAGGGACCACATATGACAAAGAACATAGAATGCACAGAACTATTCTGGAAAATAAAAAAGCAAGTAGCCACATCAACAAACTCTGGGAAAGAGGGAAGTTTGATTTTCAGAATTAACCTATATTATATAAAAAGTATGGTTTTCAATAAAAAATTTATGAATATATAAAAATACATTAAAGTATGGCCTATATAAAAAGGGGGAAAAGGAAAGGAATATTTCAGAGGAAGTTCCTATGTTGAATATACTGGACAAAGATTTTAAATCAATAATTATAAACATGATCATATAACTGAATAGCTAAGGGGAAATATGAGAATGACGCCTCAACAAATAGAGAGTATAAATAAAGATCAAGAAATCATAGAATGCAAACAAATAGAAACTGTAGAGTTGAAAAGTATAGGAATTGAAATGAAAAATTTACTACTTACTCAATAGTTGATTTCAGCAGCCAGAAGAATCAGTGAACATGAAAATTGGTTCAACGAAATTATCCAGTCCAATAAACTAAAGGAAAAAAAAAGAAAAGAATGAGTATTAAAAACAGAGACTCAAAGACTGTGCGTCAGTTATCAGTAGTACCAAAATATGTATAATGGGAATCCAGAAAGAGAAGAGAGAAATAGGTAAGAGAAAATTTAAAGAAACCATGGTGAAAAATCCTCCAAATTTGATAAAAATATAAATTTGCAAATCCAAGTACCTTAATAAACTCCAGAGAAGATCATCTCAGAGATCCATGCTGAGACACATCATAGCAAAACTGTGAAAAGCCAAAGAAAAAGAATCATGAAGGCAGGAGAAACCTAAGGTATTTTCTTTTCCTTGCAGACAGAAAAATAAATACATACTGGGAATGCTCGATAATTTCAACATTTACCACAAAATAATGAAGTATCACTGTTAACATGTTGTATGAATAAAAAAACTTTGCCTAAATTTGCTCAGAAATAAATCATTAGGGCAGTGTTTTCAGCTTTTTAGGATGTAATGGATTGAAATCACAGGAATCCAAATTGTAGGGATTTAAAACACAAAATAAAACAAGAAGATGGGAGGCCACTGTTAACAGGGTTCTTTAATGGGTCAGTGGCATCGTTGGGGCCCGTGGTTCTCTCCACCCTATTTTGTAAGGGGCTTTCCTGCTTCAATGTTTGCTGATTTAGGCCACAAGATGGCTACAAAGCTACTCATACAGCTGTATTCCTGACAGGGAGTAAGGGTCAGAATTAGACAGCATCTTACTTCCCAACTGACTTCTCCTTATGTCTGTTGGCCAAGACAGGATCACATGATGACCTTCAACTGCAGGGGAGTCTAGAAAATGTGTATCTGGGAAAGGGTATGGAAGCCACACGAGTAGCATAAGCCAATCGTAATTCATCTCCTGTAGACTGGTGTATTGCTATCTGGCAAAGAAGCAAGGAGAATCCTCAAAGATCTCAAATTAGATCTCCCATTTGACCCTGCAAATCCCCTTACTGGGTATCTACTCAGAAGAAAAAAAAAATCATTTTGACCTAAGGACATTTGCACTAGATTGTTTATCGCAGCTCAATTTACAATCGCCAAGACATGGAAACAACCTAAATGCCCATCTACTCAGGAATGGATTAACAAGTTGTGGTATGTGCACACCAGGGAATACTACTCAGCCATGAAAAAGATGGTGACTTCACATCTTTTGGAATATCCTGGGTGACGTGGAAACACATTCTTCTTAGTAAAGTATCACAAGAATGGAAAAGCAAGTATCCAATGTAATCAATACTAATATGAAGCCAGTGGATAATCTGATGCATGACCACATAGCAGAAAAACTCATTTCAATTCAACTAGGGGAATAAATAATGAGGGAGGGGGATGAGGTTGGGGTGCTCTTTCTGAAAGGGCACAGGGTGGGGGTGTTTGGCACACCTTTTGTGTGTGGGACATAACCACAAGAGGGACTCTAACAAAATTAAATATTTGACCTTGTTCTTTGCCCCCTCACATTAACCTGAAATAAATTTCCTTTTCCAAAAAATAAAAAGAAGAAGAAGAGAAGAAGAAAATAGGAGGCAGGGATGATAGCTGGTTCAGGAAAGATAGAAAACCATCTCCTTGGACATTAGTTGAGGGTAAGAACTATCCATTCTTTATCTTCTAACTTCATATTTCTTGACTGCTCAGTAGAATGCTTGTTGAATGTATTATTTAGCTTATTAGCTATGGGTTGGATAAAGACAAGACGGAATAAAATGCTTGGTCTTGGTAACTTGTATTTTGGGCTGAAAATTAGCTCAAATCCATTGATAGAGATAGAAAATCAGGAAGAAAAGTGTCAGGATCTTACAATGTTGAGCCCAGAGAACATTTCGGTCATGACTTAAGAGAATCTGAAGTAGCATATTACCTAGTTTTCGAGCTTTCAAGTACATAGCAAAGTTCTGAAAGTGTTGAAGATTTAGTATCCCTCAGCAGCGCTTCAGCCTCATGGGTGGATGCATATGGGCTCTTTGCCATCTTTCCACTTAACCACCAAGCACTGAGCAAGGACATGTTTTCAGCCATTTTTCTCTAAATGCTGCCATAGCAAGACAAAGCCTTCAAGAGTGCAAAGGCTGAGCAGTGAGTGATGTGCAAGATTCCTCCTGGGTGCTGTGTTCTACAGCAGAGCTTTACAGTAATGGTCTCCTGGTGCAGGTGGGAGTGGGCATTCAATTGTATAATTCTCCTTCCTCTGGGCATGAATCTGAGGTGGGCCCTGACAGTTGGTTTTGCATGACACGTCTAGATAACATACAAAGAATTTTTTCTATTGCACATAATTTGGGATCTTAACAGACAAGAATTTGAAATTAAATTCTGCAGCAACTTCAGGGGAATACATTTGCACTCTCAGTGTATGATGTAGGTAATAAATGTCAGCATAAAACCCTCATAATCCTGGAATCGAGACTCTTGCAGCTCACATATGGGTGAATTTCCTTACTAGACTTAATTTAACATCATTTGGAAGTATCAAATTAATGTACATTCATTGTAAGAAAGAAAGGTGGTACAGAAGGTAGAAATCAGCTTGTTTCCTTGAACACCAAGGACCACTCTCCACAGTTAATTCCTGCTAATAGCTCATACCCTATCTTTTCAGGCATTATAGCACGCTTATTTTTAAAGCTCAGGAAGTATTCACCACCTGTCACCTTATTCCATGAGAAGTAGAAGAGTTAGATTTTGCTTAATGTAAAGAGACTATGCTGAGTGTCCTGACAGATAATGCATTCAACTTAGATATGAAAATCTTTTCTTTTCAGCTTAGCCTGAGACCTACTTCTGAAAGTCTCTTAAACTCTCTGTGCTATTTATCCATTTACAAAGTGATGAATGCATAATTCAATTATTTCATGAATATTTATAGCACAACCACAATGCACCTGGCATAGTACTGGGTCTATGAAAAAAGGTACTGAGCCAACTTTAGTGTGTTCAGTGCCAAGGAAAGAGCAAAACTTTCGTGATTCTGGCTATTCTAGTTATCTATTGTTATGTAACAGATGCCCTGGATACTTAATGACTTAAAACAACCATAATAATCAGCTCAAAAACATACGATTTGGGTGGGGCTCAGCAAGGAAGGCTTCTTTCTGCTTCTTACACCACCAGTGAAGACAACTTGACTTGGGGCTGGAAGGTAGGTTCAGAATTCTTTTTTTTTTTTTTTTTGTAGAGACAGAGTCTCACTTTTATGGCCCTTGGTACAGTGCGGTGGCCTCACACAGCTCACAGCAACCTCCAAATCCTGGGCCTAAGCGATTCTCTTGCCTCAGCCTCCCAAGCAGCTGGGACTACAGGCACCCGCCACAACGGCCGGCTATTTTTTTGTTGTTGTTGCAGTTTGGCCGGGGCCGGGCTTGAACCCACCACCCTCGGTACATGGGGCCGGCGCCCTACCCACTGAGCCACAGGTGCCGCCCAGGTTCAGAATTCTTACACTCACATGGCTCACAGCTCAGGTGGGGACGGGGCCTGGGACCTTGTCTCCTCTCTGCCTAGGTTTCTCCACCCACTTTCATGCAGTATTGTGGTTGGGTTCCAGGAGTGAGCCCAGAGATAGAATAGCTGCCAGTTTCTTAATTCTTTTCAGTGGAAACCGGACAGCAGTATTTGTACCATATTCTATTGGTCACACAGAGCCCTCAACCAGATTCCATTCAGGGGGATTTAGACCCACTTCTCAGTGGGAGGCATGTTAAAATAATCTGAAGTTTTATTTATAAGTGGATGTGGATGTGTTTGTGCGTTTGATGTTTATTTAAGGTAGCACCTTTATCTGCTAATAAGATCAGCCTTCCTTTTAGGGGGAACTCCTTCACCTATCCCACCCATTCCATAGAACACCAGAGTTTTCTGCCCAATTGTACAAGTTGAGTATATGATTGACATCAGTCCAGCCAATAGAAATGCCATGTGCACATAGCAACAGTGATTGACACTTGGTCTTGGGTGGGCACATGCCTCATTTGGCCAATCATATTTGTTCACTAGTATTATTACTGACAGAACCAAAGGTAAAACATTCCTGAGTATTCTGGTATTGCTTTTTGGTGAAGGTAAAAGCGCACAGCATGTCTTACTTTTTACCTCATTAAAAAAATTTAAAAAAAGGTTGTCTGAAGTGGGTTTTTTTTTTTTTTTTTATTAAACCATAGCTGTGTACATCAGTATGATCGTGGGGCACCATACACTTGGTTCATAGATCGTTTGACACATTTTCATCACATTAGTTAACATAGCTTTTGCAGCATTTTCTTAGTTATTTTGCTAAGACCTTTACATTCCACATTTACTAGGATTCACATATACCCTTGTAAGATGCACCGCAGGTGTAATCCCATTAATCCCCCTCCTTCCCCCTCCCTCCCCTTCCTTTCCCCTTTCTCCCTATTCTTAGGTTATAACTGGGATATACCTTTCATGTGAAGGTCCTACATTAGTTTCGTAATAAGGGTGAGTACATTGGGTACTTTTTCTTCCATTCTTGAGACACTTTACTAAGAAGAATATGTTCCAGCTCCATCCATGTAAACATGAAAGAGGTAAAGTCTCCATCTTTCTTTAAGGCTGCATAATATTCCATGGTGTACATATACCACAATTTATTGATCCATTCGTGGATCGATGGGCACTTGGGCTCTTTCCATGACTTAGCAATTATGAATAGGGCTGCAATAAATATTCTGATACAAATATCTTTGTTATGGTGTGATTTTTGGTCTTCTGGGTATATGCCCAGTAAGGGGATTGCAGGATTGAATGGCAGATCTATTTTTAGATCTCTAAGTGTTCTCCATATCTCTTTCCAAAAGGAATGTATTAATTTGCATTCCCACCAGCAGTGCAAAAGTGTTCCCTTTTCTCCACATCCACGCCAACATCTCTGGTCTTGGGATTTTGTGATATAGGCTAGTCTCACTGGAGTTAGATGATATCTCAAAGTAGTTTTGATTTGCATTTCTTTGATGATTAAAGATGATGAGCATTTTTTCATATGTCTGAAGGCCATGCGCCTGTCTTCTTCAGAGAAGTTTCTCTTCAAGTCCCTTGCCCAGCCTGCGATGGGATCCCTTGTTCTTTTCTTGCTAATGCGTTTGAGTTCTCTGTGGATTCTGGTTATTAAACCTTTGTCGGAGACATAACCTGCAAATATCTTCTTCCATTCTGAGGGCTGTTTGCTTGCTTTACTTACTGTGTTCTTGGCTGTGCAGAAGCTTTTTAGTTTTAGATCAAGTCCCAATAGTGTATTTTTGAAGCTGCTTCAATTGCCTGGGGGGTCCTTCTCATAAAAAACTTGCCCAACCCAATTTCTTCAAGGGTTTTCCCTACACTCTCTTCTAGTATTTTTATAGTTTCATGTCTTAGGTTTAAATCTTTAATCCAGTGAGAGTCTATCTTGGTTAATGGTGAGAGGTGTGGGTCCAGTTTCAGTCTTCTACAGGTTGCCAGCCAGTTCACCCAGCACCATTTGTTAAATAGGGAATCTTTTCCCCACTGAATGTTTTTAATTGGCTTGTCAAAGATTAAATAACAGTAAGTAGCTGGATTCATCTCTTGGTTCTCTATTCTGTTCCAGACATCTACTTCTCTGTTTTTGTGCCAGTACCATGCTGTTTTGATCACTATCGATTTGTAGTATAGTCTGAGGTCTGGTAGCGTGATTCCTCCTGCTTTGTTTTTATTTTTGAGTAATGTCTTGGCTATTCGAGGTTTTTTCTGATTCCATATAAAACGAAGAATTATTTTTTCAAGATCTTTAAAGTGTGACAGTGGAGCTTTAATGGGTATTGCGTTGAAATTATATATTGCTTTGGGTAGTATGGACATTTTAACAATGTTGATTCTTCCCAACCATGAGCATGGTATATTTTTCCATTTGTTAACATTCTCGGCTATCTCTTTTCTTAGAGTTTCATAGTTCTCCTTATATAGATCTTTCACGTCCTTTGTTAGATAAACTCCCAAGTATTTCATCTTCTTTGGCACTATTGTGAATGGGATAGAGTCCTTAATTGTTTTTTCAACTTGACTATTGTTGGTATATATAAAGGCTACCGATTTATGAATGTTGATTTTGTAACCGGAGACACTGCTGTATTCCTTGATCACTTCTAAGAGTTTTGTAGTAGAGTCCCTAGTATTTTCCAGATATACAATCATATCATCTGCGAAGAGCCAAAGTTTGATCTCTTCTGACCCTATGTGGATACCCTTGATCGCCTTTTCTTCCCTAATTGTGGTGGCTAAAACTTCCATTACAATGTTAAAGAGCAATGGAGACAATGGGCAGCCTTGTCTGGTTCCAGATCTAAGTGGAAATGATTCCAATTTAACTCCATTCAATATGATATTGGCTGTGGGTTTGCTGTAGATGGCCTCTATCAATTTAAGAAATGTCCCTTCTATACCAATTTTCTTAAGTGTTCTAATCATGAATGGATGTTGGATGTTATCAAAAGCTTTTTCTGCATCGATTGAATCATATGGTCTTTGTTTTTTAATTTGTTTATGTGCTGTATTACATTTATAGATTTACGTATATTGAACCAGCCTTGAGACCCTGGGATAAAACCGACTTGGTCAGAAATCCAAAAAATCCTTAATGAATATTACAAGAAACTTTACTCTCAGAACTACGAAAATCTGAAGGAAATCGACCGTTACTTGGAAACACGTCACCTTCCAAGACTTAATCAAAAACAAGTGGAAATGTTGAACAGGCCCATATCAAGTTCAGAAATATCATCAACCATACAAAATGTCCCCAAAAAGAAAAGCCCGGGACCGGATGGTTTCACGTCAGAATTCTACCAAACCTTTAAAGAGGAATTAGTACCTATACTACTCAACCTGTTCCAAAAGGTAGAAAAAGAAGGAAAACTACCCAACACATTCTATGAAGCAAACATCACCCTGATCCCCAAACCAGGAAAAGATCCAACAAGAAAAGAAAATTATAGACCAATATCACTAATGAATATAGATGCAAAAATATTCAACAAGATTCTAACAAACAGAATCCAGCAACATATCAAACAAATCATACATCATGAAGTGGGTTTGAATTTCATACGCCATGTTACTACCTATAAATGTTAAGTAACTTCCCTGAATGTCAATTTACTTCCTTAGTGATATTTACCTTGTAGTCACTAAACTGTAAAATATCATAGCATTACGGATTAACGTAGGTATAAATGAGTCCAAATCTTAAAGTTTTATAAAACAGAAGTTTCCAAATGTTTGATGTTACACAGCTCTTACTTTTGGTGGAGACATAAAAACTCAATCAAAGGAAGAGATGTGAATGATGAAAGTTAGTGAAAGTGAAATATACTTAAAACGTATATTGGATTTCATCCAGAGCTCCATGCTATGAGGCCTCAAATAATAACAGTTCCTAGAACAATTAGACATTATAGATGTAATTACAATAGTTCATTATGTGCTTTTTATAGTCTATAATATGATGAAGCAAGTAAACATTATGTGGACAAGGGGCACTTTCTGCAGGTGGCATCCCTTCAAATACACCTAGAAGAAATGTCCTGTTACATGATGTCCTGATGTACCTTTAAACTGGAAGCAATTTGGAAGCCCACTGGAGAGGAAGTTCATTATCAATATGAGGGCAAAAGTTTGGCTTCAGAAATACCCCCGCCCAAACTCAAAAATACAAACACTTCACAAAAACGGGAATGTACCTATAACTACAAATACATTCACGATTAAATTACAACTTTTCTGAATTCTGAATTTCATAAGTGAAACCTTAAAGTCTCCCTGATGATTGGATGAACACACATCTCACCTGTGATGCTCTATTTTTAGTTTTGAAACCATGTGTGGCTTCATTGTGTATCCCCTTCTTCCTCAAAATTGCTTGAGTGTACTTTCTTTAAAACAATGTCATATGAAGTCATCCCTGGATGAAATATTGTTCAATGGCCACGGTATATACAATATTCACGGTATATACAAAGCATGGGCTTAGGAGGTAGTTGATACAATTGTTTTTACTGGGTTATTTGCTTACTGAGAAGCATAGATGCAAATGCCAACAATAGCACATGAAATATGCCTGCAGGAGGAATTAAAAGCAGCAGCGTAGACAGAGGGGAATGGTACATACTCCCTGGAAACTTTATGTAGCAGTAAAAAGTACCATGGTCCATTGAATGTGTTCATTATGTTCTGTATCAATGAATCCTCATGCAGGAAAGTTACAGCTCTAGTGTAAGAGAAGAGGAAACATCCCAGCTGGACGGACGGATGGAGACCATCTAGTCCCTGGGATGCTCTAATCCTTAGGAATGGCCTGTTTTAAGACACACAGATCCATGATGTCCTGATGTACCTTTAAACTGGAAGCAATTTGGAAGCCCACTGGAGAGAGATCCAAGTCCGTGGTCCACGGCAATCCGGCTACTATGGCCTGTCGTTTTTAGCCTTCATCATTACCCGTGTTGCTGTGCCTGATGTTCCTATTAGGTAAAGACTTACTGTCCAAAGCATTTTAAGAGAACACATAAGCCATATAGGTTATAAGCCTGAAGGAATGGGGGTAAGAGAGACTCAAGATAACCAAGGAAATAGCTCTTCCTGTATTCAGGGCCTGGTGCTTCTGACTTACGTCCCAGAGTGCCTGGATCTCCTATGGGTCAACTTGCTAATTGCAGGAGGGAAAGCCTGTCTGATCAAGGAACCAAAATCGGGGAAGTTGATATCCTCACTCTAAGTTAATTGTCTTGAACTTTTCAGCCTCATAAGCCAATAATGGCTCTTTTTAGCTTATGCCGACTTTCCATCACTTTCAATGTTGAAGATACTTGAACTTATAATAGCCATAACAAAAATTTAGTAGCCATAACAAAAATTTAGGAAAGATTATGAAATGGCTGGCTTGGGGGTATTTATGAGAGGAACCGTCATCACTAGCATCAGGCCAGGCTAAACCTATTTCACTTTGTGATCAGGGTATAAGATGGAGACACCAGGTAAATGCAACCTCCAGTGGTTCCCCAAGGAGAAATAGCAATTGGTTAAAAAACTGTATAGGGATACGTAGCCATCCAGGTTGAACTGATTCTTTTTTTTGTGGTTTTTGGCTGGGGCTGGGTTTGAACCCGCCACCTACGGCATATGGGACCAGCACCCTACTCCTTGAGCCACAGGCGCCGCCCTGAACTGATTCTTAATTAAAATTAAATAATTTGTTCTCTCTTTAGAGCAGTGGTTCTTAACCTTCCTAATGCCTCCTAATGCCATGACCATTTAATACACTTCCTCATGTTGTGGTGACCCACAACATAAGGAACCCCCCAAAATTATTTTCGTTGCTACTTCATAACTGTAATTTTGCTACTGTTATGAATTGTAATGTAAATATCTGATATGCAGGATGTATTTTCATTGTTAGAAAGGGATCACGACCCATAGGTTGAGAACCGCTGCTTGAGGGGTTTTGATATGCTGAGAATATTCACAAATAGATTATACTCAGTTTCTCAGGACAAATCATCAGTGGAGCACACAAAACAAAACATTTGACAAAGTCCCGAATATGTGTCGATATGAGATGAAAAAATTTGGGCAGGGTAACAATACTATTAAGTGGTTTTGTAATCAGTTGAGAGCTAATATTTGCTGGGATGGGGAGCGTTCCAGGCTCATTTGCTCTCATTGGTGTGTTCATCAACATTCGGATACAGAGAAAACACGGATGATGTTTTTACAATTGGTTTTTGGTGAAAGTGATCTTGAAAGCTGGCACAGTTTGCTGAGTTGCATATGATAATAATACAAGAACAGGGAAATGTATGATAATATCCTTCCCTTGGGTCTTTACGCTAATTATGCTATGTGCAAAAACAAAAAAGCAGTATCAGTATGTATAGCATGAGGAAAAAACAAGAACAATCACCCTAGCGTGCGTATGTGTATCTGGGTCCATTTCTAGAAGGATATGCAAATATGCTAACACTGTTTATGGTAGACAAAGCCTGAGGAAAGAGAGATCTGGACCACCAGTTATACTTCGTATCACACACATTTTTCTATCATTCAGATTTTCTTACTTATTTTTTTATGTCCCTGTATTACTCACTGGTGAGCAAACAGGTGGGAGGCAGAATGGGGGACAATGGGAATATGGCTCACTGGCCGGAGGGTTGTCTAACCAGCCATGGGTAGGTCTGTCATATCTGTCTGCCTGAAGCTCTTCCCAGCCAAGGGTGAGTGGGCGTGTGTGGATGGTCAGCCAGGGGTCTGTCAGGGGTCCATCTCTCTGTTGGCCTGCTATGTTCTGAACGATTGAGTCCCCAGGACTTAAGAGACCAGCTGGATACTTCTTTCTTGCCTTAGAGCATGACTGAGGGGGCTGTTTGGCTGAATCGGGTGCCTTTCTGTTCTATCAGTCCTGGCTCCACCTCTCCCCGGCCCTACCCATGCTCTGTGCTGTGTGTCTAACCTACCTGATCCCTTGACCTTCCCACCATATCTCTACACATGTCCAACTCCCCCAGATTGTCCTTACCTTGGTTTGGGTACCCATAGAGTGACTGTGTGGACTCGGGACAGGTGTGCACGTGTGTTCGGGGGAGGGCAGCCTGTGCTCCTCTGGTCATTCCTGATCCATCTCTACCCACCCCTGGCCCACTCCCTCCCTCCCCCAGAGGACCACAAGCTGGTGTTCCTACAGCAGGGCCAACTGCTACTGGTGGCCGTGTCACGGACAACCCAGTCAGCAGCCCAGCAGCCCAGCTGCGAGGGGAGCTGCTAGCTGTGCACGCACAGATTGTGAGCACGCTGACACGTGTCCCTGTATTACTCTTTCTAAAAATGTATTTAGATTAATCAGAAAGAACGAGAATGTACAGGATTAAGGAAGATGTGGATTAACAGGGGCGAAACTGAATTAAAGAAAGGCCTGAGGGATTATGATTGTGAATTCAAACGTGAGTCAGCTCTCTCAGGCAGTTCACAACAAAGTAACATGATTGGATTTCAGTTGTTCATCTTCCCTGTTAAGTCATAATTTTTGGTGGAACACAGAAGACACAAGAAGGGCTGAGGTTAATGGCACGTTGGTTAAAGGACTTATATCTTTTGAGAGTTGTGCGTTATTTTGTCTGGCCAGAGATACCCATCACCCTATTCAGTTTACCTGCTTGAAAGAGCAGGAGTTATGTCTAAATTCGTTTTTTTAAAAAAGCCTTAAATGGCTCCTCCCATTATCTGAATGCATTGTCCAATGTCACTCCCTAGACCTCTAATTTTTCTCCTACATTATAAGATTGTCATACAAAATCTTTAAATTTGAGCCAAGATGGAAAATAAGAGAAAACACACCCAAAATGAAAAATGAATTTTACGTTTGTAGCAAAGTGTATTTTCAGTAAAGGATTCACAACCTAAATTATAAAAGATGATGGTAAAATCACCTTTCTCGAAATCTATCCAGGATACACAAACTAGTATGATAGAGGATCTTATTGCCAAAGATCTTTTTCATTTTGAGACTATATTCAATGCTTATCCTTATAGGTAAACTATGTTATTGCCCATTTTGTTACACTGAACACTGTCTTTTGCAGAATTTTCTTTTCATTTTTGCTATTCCTACTGGCATATACTTTTGCTTTTGCCTGATGTTCAGTAATATCAATGTCACTTTGAAAGATACCAATATGGCAGTGTCTGCTGATGCAAAGGAATAAAATATACTGACTTTACACAAGCATAAAGACAGAAGTCGTGCATAGAACAGATGATGTTATGTTCTAGGCTAACCACATGTCCTTTGGTGATACTCCCTGAGTCATCTATTGCACCACAGTATATTAAAACAACATTCGTTCAAGCGGGGGTAAATACCATACACTTCCATCATTCCAACAGAAGCTGTGTTCTTAAAAAATAGCTTTAAGTCATTGAACGTTAAATTGTAAAATTAGTTCCAATTCAATATTGAGTACATGTGACGGTTGTTTTTGCATTCTTGCAATACTTCATTTAAGAGGATGGTCTCAAATTCCATCCAGGTTGTTTCAAAAGAGACTAGATCTCCGTCTGTTTTGATGGCTGGAGAATCTCCCATGGTAGACGTAAACCACAATGTATTGGAGCCATTCGTGTATTGAAGGGCACTGGGTCATTTTCACATCTTTGCAACTGTGAATTGTGCCCCTACAGATATTCCAGTGTGAGTGTTTTTATGATAAACATCTTTCTTTCCTTTAGTAAATACCTAGTATGTTAACCAGTTTGATGAAAATATTTAAAATTGTATATAAAACCAGAACATGGTACCCCATGATTGCATTAATGTACACAGCCGTGATTTAATAAAAAAAAAAAAAATACCTAGTAATGGGATTGCAGGATCAAGTGGTAGTTGGTCAACACCTCCGTGCTCATATGGAAGCGAAAGTCAATGATATTCAAGTAGGGGGAGAGAGGAGACGGAGATGGGTAAATTCCAACCCGACAGGTGCATTGCGCAGTTTCTGGGTGAAGGACACACCTATGACATTAACTTCACAAAAGCAAACTATGTAACCAAAACACATGTACCCCCATAATAATCTGAAATTTACAAAAATAAATATTGTGAAAAAATATTGTGAAATTGATGATAAAGCTGGAAGATCTCTAATTGTATCCAGGGCTATGTACTGCCCCCTCCTCCACGTGAAATATACAGCGTGGGGGTGAGGGGGGAGCCTATACAACCCATTTTCTGGAGAAACTGAAGCCAGCTTGGCATTAAACAAATAGCCACAGACAGTCTCGTTACCTTGCCACTTTCTCCCAAAGCTAAAGCTGAGCCAACAGTGTTCCCAAACAAATACATCATAACCACAGTTTAAAGTGAGTTTTAAAAGAAACAATCTTTCTCACAGGTGTAAATCATTCGTGCTTAATCTCTACCTTCCACAGAGCAGGTTTGCAGAATGGTTTCTGTTGCTCAGAGCACTGCTGGAGGAGATGGAAGGGACAGAGGATTATGAAACACCTGCTGTAGAGGAACGCTGAAGCGTCCCCACACCTGCCAGAACAGCTGGCTCCCTCCTCGGGGACAAAGACACAAAGAGCCCACTTTAATGAGTTACTTCCTTTGATTTGAGTCTGAAGAAAATTTAGTATATTGGAAAAAAAAATCCCACCAAGACCTTAAGCAAAACTGTAGTATCTGTAGATGAAATATAGCTTGGTAGATACCAGCAATGGCTATCTTTGAATGGTGACATAATGATTATTTTAATCTTTCTATTTTCATAGCCTTTTCAGATTTTCTCCAACAAATAGATACATTTTATATTCCAAGAAAAAAGCTATTTTAAGATTTTATGCTTTACCCAAGCATCTCTGATTAGAAAGGATTATAGACTGGCCACGTAGTAAGATATTTCAGGATTGAAGTATTTGGTGATGATTTATTTCTTTGAGTCTTCTGTTTTGGAGATAGAAGAAATAAAATAAAAAGAATTTCCAAAGCATTTTCCTGTCCTGGTAACTATTCTCACCCCAAATAAGAGACAGATTGTACTAAAGCATCCCTCTTGTAGTCCCAGATCATTCCTGGGTGTGTGGTGCTGTTGCTGATTGTTCCCAGGGAAGACAAGTTTCCGAGCTCTGTATGGAAACAGGCGAGTCACCTGGAGCCACAGGCCTGATGGAAGAAACTGAAACCCTTGCAGGAAGTATGTTCACTAAAGGCAGATAATAAATCACTCAACTTGTAAAAACTGACTCAACTGGCTCTAAGAGCCATTGGTTACTTTGATCTATTCCTCCGCTGCTTAATTTACTTTTGCGGGCAGTTCTGGCTCTGTAGGTCTTGGAATTGAAGAAATGGACTTCTTGATAGATAAATCCTTTTGAAAGATTAGGTGGACAGCCACTGGCTACGGTTCACAGCAAAGCGATTCAGATTTCTGAAAAGACACAGGGAAGCTGGCAACAGTCATTCCCTCTAAGAGGGGCCTTGGGATTCTGGGCTGGGGGAGGGGACCTACTTTTCCTCAGGGACACTTTTATACTGTTTGTAATTAAAGTTACATGGCTCAAACTTTATTTTCTGATTTTGACTTGTCTCTATTTTTCCAGGGATGGCATCACCAATAATAGGTAGTTTTTTTTTTTTTTTTTAAAGGAAAGAGAAGTTTAGAAACCAGTTCCTAAAATAAATATTTATGAAATATTCTTGGATATACTAGCTCCCACCCACTTTTTTTGTTGTTTTTTGGTCTCATGTAAAGCCTCTTGAATAGATCAATGAATATAACTTATGTATTTTTTTTTGTACTTTTAGGAGGAGGAGGAGTCCCATCCTATCCTCTCTCAATAGTTTGATGTCACCATCTCCAGCCTCATTAACTATCTAGCTTTCTGGATTTCGTCTGAAAGTCAGACAGAAAACTTACACTGCACTTTTTTCCCTTGCTTATTCATCCACGTCAGAAGGCTGGATTCATTCCTAATTGTCTCTACACTTTAATTACTTTGCACCTCCCCACCTTTCGTAGCAACTGAGGTCCTGAGGCTGCATTAAGGTCATCTCAGCTCTCTGCTCTCCCAACTGCTCTCGGCCATTTTCCCAAGTCACTCTGGTCTGGCCTCCATCCTTCACTTGCTGCTGGGTGGTTTTTCCTAAATGCATGTGTCACCTTGCTGCTATTTTTTTTTAAATGAATAATTATATATATTTATGGATAAAAGGTGATGCTTTGATAGAACGTATGGATTGTGAAATGATTAAATTAAGCTCATTAACATATCTATCATCTCATGTACTTACCAATTTTTTATGATGAGATCATTTAAAATTTACCAGTTTGTTGTCACTTTCTATTTAAAATCCTTAAATACCACACCTGTCTTTTTAGGATATTGTAAGTCGAGGTGGTTTGGGACTGACTCTGGATGGAGACTTCCATCCTCTTTTCTGAGAACTCCATACGTAGGCGTACTTGATCTCGCTTAAAAATTTCCTCTCTGGGATGGGCTCTGTTACCCACAAACAACATCTCTTCCTCACCACCCCTCAGATCCACTTCACAACATGGTTCTCATCTCGCCTTCCCCAGTCCTACGTATATTTTCCTTTCATCTGCCCCCTGTATTTATACCTATATATATATTTACTTTTATTGTTTCTCTGGAATTATAGATAATGGCTTACTTATTGCTTCCTATATCAGATTCTAAATTCCAGCTTACAATTTGTGGGGGGAGAGCAAGAATTTTGAAAGGGAACAAGAAGGGATTATATAGTTATTTTAAATTCCCAATTCTTTATGTAGCGTTTGACTTTTTTTTTTTTGAAATAGGGTCTCACTTTGTTGCCCAGTGCAATGGCCTCATCATAGCTCACTGCAACCTTGAACTCTGGAGGTCAAGCAATCCTCCTGCCTCAGCCTGCCAGGTAGCTGAGACTACAGGTGCATTGCTACCAGGCCTGGCTAATTTTTCTGCTTTTTCTTTGTAGAGGTGGGGGTCTCACTATGTTGCTTAGGCTGGTCTTGAATTCCCAGCCTCAAGCAATCCTAATCCTTCTTCCAAAGTGCTAGAATTATAGCCATGAGCCGCTGCACCCAACCTTTCAATTCCATTGTTAACATTTAACTGCCAGTATCTTGTACTTTTCATCACTTCCCTTTTCCCCTTCTACCTTCTACCTGGGAAGGTGATAAGTGAGCTGGGCTTCTTTCTCCTGTGGCACTGGCGGGATGCTCAAACAATGCAAGCCCTGACCCATGCAGAGGAACCCTCTCCCCAGTCCCACCTGTAACAACATCAAATCCCAAGCCAGCCCCCTGTCCCTGCTCACTCAAGGAATTCTTAGCTCTCCTCAGAGAACTTCATGATGTGAGTTATTAATCTGTCTATATCCTGTTGGTGAGTGTCTTGACTTTGAAAACAAATTTTGGTTAAGAACATCCACCTGCTTCTGAGGAGTGGCCACAACACTTCCCAAAGCATGAGCCTCCAGACCCAATGAATATATTTTATGCCCATGCTATTCAGATAGTATTTACTGCATAGACGGAAGTAAGGAAAACAGATCTCCAAATACCCATCCCAGAGGCTACTCAATTCAGACTGATGACAAGCTTGGTTTAACTTTTTATCTGAAACATGAGAGGGGGTGAGTGAGAGAATATAAACCTTTACATACCCTTGAGGAAACTTACAAACACAAACTATCGTTAAGTGCTCACATACACTGGCTTCTCACAGAATATGCTGTGTTCTGGATGCCTATGGTGGGTGTTTACACATCTCACAGAGTATAAATATGTTTTGGAGGCATCCCTTTAGCTACAAAATGCCATTTGACCAATAGAATATTTTCCATTAAGCTGATTTTATTAAGGTTATAGCATTGCCCACTTATTTCCTGGTACTTGCCAACTTCCATGAGTAAGCGGGCAAGACTTCCATTCTAGCGAGTTCACACTCATAACCAAGTGGCATAAAAACATATCAACCCATTTTAAGTTCTGTGCCCCATGAAAAGAACAGGCTCTTGGGGCTGGTAATGACTCCAAGACCCCTTGTTTGAAAGGTGGTATCATCCAAATGTCTAGGTCTTCCCCTTGGGGATTTTCAAGGTCATGGGGGCCCAGGCTGCAAAGGACACAGCATAGTAATGAATTCTGTATTTTAGGCCACATAAAACTGTGGTAGTGACTAAAGGAACAATAAGACCCTTACTGACTAATCCCAATTCAAGTACTTTGAAAATAGCTCTAATGAAAATCACACCAGGAGGAGGACATCAGGAGCCTGTTAGCAAAACAAAGCATAATGAGACCCTTTCCTTTCCTGTATTACAAGTCCCTAAATCACAGGCTAGGGAAGAGAATTTTTTTTTTTTTTTTGTAGAGACAGAGTCTCACTTTATGGTCCTCGGTAGAGTGCCGTGGCCTCACACAGCTCACAGCAACCTCCAACTCCTGGGCTTAAGCGATTCTCCTGCCTCAGCCTCCCAAGTAGCTGGGACTACAGGTGCCCGCCACAACGCCCGGCTATTTTTTGGTTGCAGTTTGGCCGGGGCCGGGTTTGAACCCGCGACCCTCAGCATATGGGGCCGGCGCCCTACCGACTGAGCCATAGGCGCCGCCCGGGAAGAGAATCTTTGACCATCATTTCATTCTTCCTTTCTTCCTTTGAAAATGTTATTGATGCAGCAATATAAAGGGAATGTCAAATAGAAAATCTGTCCTTTTCAATATACATCTGTACTGTTCGTGTCTTATTCTACTGATTACACAAGGTGGCCATAAAGTTTGTGTGCAATTTAAAATTGTACACAAACTTTATGGTCACCCTGTCTATTATTAAGTAGGCATAAATCTTTTATGTTCTATTTCATTTTAATAAATCATGTATTTTTCTCCTTGAAAGCACAGTTTACAAAAATAGTAATTTTAAAATAACTCCATGACAAGGCAAGTAATTAACAAATTCCCTTTTCCCCACACTATATCCCTTTAGTTGGGCGTTGAAAAGTTTTCCCAATGTTTTCTATCATGACATATAATAACATTTTTAAGGGTTGAGATCTGTATGTTGAATCTCTTATAGAAACACTGTGAGTATCTCTTAATTGTATCTTTATATCCGTGTCTTTATAAACAGGAATAGGAAACTGCTAATCGATCTTATAAACAGCAGCATTCACATAGTTGAAATGCCTCTGGACCAGATGATAAAGCTGGACTTAGTTATAAGAGTGATGTTTCTAACTCTCCACAAGTATGCCGGGTCAGCAAAAGGCCGTTAGTGCCTGAGCACAGTGACTCTAAACTATATGCAAACTAGATCATTACACAGGGTAACCAACAGCTCATTTTCAAAACAAAGACATTCTTGGAAAAGAAATATCATTAGCATCTTCAGTTCCCCATGTTATTGTTCTTGAGGAGAAAAACATCCTGATGGCTTTACCTGATGCCAATATTACCATAAAAACAACAAAAAAAGCAATTTATTAGAATAAGAATTAATATTTAAGACAAAGACAAATTTGGTTTCTTTCTTTGGGATGTGACATTCTAATGCAGGCGATGGGCAAGTAGAGGCAATTAAAATGTAATGAGCTTCTAGGCCAATCCTAATGAGACTTGCCTTTTTGTGTGTGATCAAGAATAGTCTCAACTTGATTAAGGCCAGGGGAGGAAGGCTGGTGGTAAAAAATGTGAACAATCTTGAAATGAACAAAAATGATGAATAGATGTCCTTTCTGGTGTCACCCTTCCAGGCCAGCTGCGCCTGTCAGTGGCTTTCAGCTGTTTTCCAACTCTAAGTTGTAGAACACGGATGATTATTTCCCATAAAAATGTAAATACATTTTGTCTGGCACCGTATAATTGATTGTTGTTTTCTAGCTATTCACCAGTTTTGCATCTATTTGCAAATTCACTTCAGTGTTCCTGATTGCCTGAACACATGTGTCATTTCAGAATTCTTTTTGTTGTTGTTGAGTTTGGCCAGGGCCGGATTTGAACCTGCCACCCTCGGTATATGGGGCCGGTGCCCTACTCGCTGAGCCACAGGCGCCGCCCCCATTTTAGAATTCTTTAAACAAATTTAACTTCTTACTGGTTCCCTCATTAATAAATGAGTTAAAAAATCTTTCATAACTATTCATTTTACATCTGTATGGCAGTCATGATTTTAACTTTTCGGGGGGAGAAATATGTTTTAACACGAGGGTACAATAGCTGCTTAGTAATTCTCTCATACAACCTTTAGTAAAGGCCACACTTGGCATTTCACAGCCTCTATAACAAGGCTGACTCGCAATGACATAATTTTGCAATTATCTAGCCTAATTCAAATCTACAAAGATTTATGGAGCTCCTGTTCTATGCGCACAAGTCAGATCAATAAGATCCACCTGGGCCCCATATAGTTCACATGGGTACAATTACAACCCCAAGCTTGATGATACTATGTGTTATGTGTAATAATAGAATCTCACACAAAATGTCTTGGGAGACTGATGAAGGAGCAATGAATTCCAATGAGACAGAACGTGCTGTGCTGAGCTTTACAAAGAAGGGAGTATTTGAGTTGAGTCTTGTAGGAGAAGTAGGGTTTTTTACTGAAGGAAAGAGAGAAGGACAAATATTTGGAAAGGCATTGGACCACTGAAGGGCATTTTAGCCAGAAAATCATCTCTCAGGTAGATAGGTGTAGGTATGGGTGGGGTGAGGACATCCCGGCAGGTAAATGGGGAGATATGAAATTTGGGACGGAACTGAACTATGGATGCCCTGAATGTCAAGCTTTGGAATCAGGCCAAAGGAGGTTAGATCTGTCACGGGTTTTTAAGTGATAATGATGTCATCAGATTTTAATAGAAGGGAGAGAGTTGGCATTGTGGTAACTCCAAATATCCCAGTTGTTGAATTACTAGAAGATATTTGGGATATAATCAGTATATTTGTTTTTTTTTTTACATTAAATAACATAGCAGAGCACACTAGAAAAATGTCCTATTATCATTTTTGCTCATTTTAAACTTTTCCACATATATTCCTGACAAAATGAGCTTAATGTTCTCCAGATTATTACTGACCACACATGCATACAAAATATTGGTCTCTGTCACTATCATAATTGCCTTCCTATCAGAGAGTGTTAGAAAGGTCATGGGCATTTTGGAAATCCAGCTAAAGGAAAATTAACTCAGATACATCTGGTAAGTGTTAATATTATATGTTATATGGTTTTATCATGCAAATATATACATCAAGAGAGCTATAAAATAGGTACAAAGTGTAGAGAAATGAGAAGCTGAGAAACAAGAGTTAAGGGGAAGTCATCAAAATGGAGAGGAAATTTGGGGCCAGGCACGGTGGCCCATGCTAGTAATCTGAACACTCTGGGAAGTTGAAGCAGGTAGAGCGAGACCCCGTCTCTAAAAATAGCCAGATGTTGTGGGGGGCACCTGTAATCCCAGTTACTTGGGAGGCTGAGGAAAGAGAATCACTTAAGCCCAAGAGTTTCAGGTTGCTGTGAGCTGTGATGTTATAGCACTGTACCACGGGCAACAAAGTGAGACTGTCCAAAACTGTTAAGAATAGAGTATAATTGTCTTACCACAACAAATAAGTAAGCGAGGAGATGGTTATGTTAATCAGTTAGAAGTAAGCATTCCACGTTGTATATCAAATCAGCACACTGTACCCCATAAATGCATTAAGGTACACAGTTATGGTTTAATAAAGAATTTAAAAAATGGAGAGGAAATTTGCAGAGAAACACAGCCTGTGTGTTCAAATAGGTCTGGAAGAAAGTGAGGGGTAAGGGGGAGACACCATGAGATATGTCCCAGATACTTAAATACCAGCCTGCCTCATGGACTCAAAGACTGTTTTCAAAGGTCTTTGCATGATTTTGTGTACCTGGTCCAGGACAACATCCCGACAATACGCGGGAGGTTTTGCAAAGCAATGGGGACCTTGACAACAGTGGCCCTTGGCCATGTGTGGCTTTACTGGGAGGGCGTGCTTGCTATAGGAGCCCTACCCAAGCTCAGATACTACTCTCTGGCTTGGAATGATCACGAGTTACCCATTGTAGCCTTATAGAAATAATTGCAAAGAAATGACTGACCAAGGAAAAGCCAAGTCTCTTCAGTGTGAACTGAATCAGTGCGCATTTAAGGGACAAGATGAGCAGCTATGTTTCATGGCTCTCGAACCTTGGCTGTTCATTAAAATGACCTGGACAACTTTTAAAAATCCTGCCCAGACTAATTAAATCATAATCTTTGAGGGCTGAACCGAGCATCAGTATTTTTAAAGTTCCCCAAGTGATTTTAAGATATGGCAAAGGCTAATGGAATTAGCAGTTACGAGCAGTGAACGTTCATTACTCACAAAGAATTATAGATTATGGATGTTGCCAGTAAGGTTCAGTTCTGGAATATGCCCTCAAGTTACATAGCATTTAGGAAAGATGTTTTACTGTCCCATCTCCATCACTAGCAAATAAGTTAATACGTTTATCTTCAGGCACTAAATCTATGGTATATATTTATGAACGAAATAAACTCCATTGCAAATTGCAAATGGAATAACTAATCCCTGTGAGCAGAGATTCATAGAATGTGCTTTACCTTGGTTCATTTTTTTGGACTTGATAGTTCCTTACAATGTCATGGAGATGAAAGCATTAGCATTTCACATAAGGTGTTCTTGTATCTCAGTATAATTTATCATCCAAGGTGGGGAACTGCCTTATAGTTGCCTGCAATTATTTCTTGTAATTACGCTGCCCCCTCATGTAAAGCTCTCCCCATGAGATCCTGGAGAATACATTTAAGGGCAAGGATTATTTCACTCTTCCCTGGTGAACTGATCCATCACCCCAGTGTTTCAATTTGTATTGAAAAATGCTGCATGGGGTCAGTCCCTGGATAAATGTATCTTGTTCTGTCATTTTGCCATGAAAAATTCTTATTAAAAATTTTCTTTTAGTCAAACCTATCAAGCATTGAACACAAATGTCTTAACATGGTAAGTAAATGAGGTGAAAGCTATGTTAATTAGTAAGATGTAAGCAGTCCAATTTGTACAAATAATCAACATATTGAATCCCACAAAGGCATAAATGTATTCAGGATCTATGTATATATGACTTAATAAAAAAATAAAATATTTCTTTTAAGAAAGATGGACTCTGTGAAAGTTAAAAAAATGAGAATACACCTAAATTCTTTTCCCTTCGAAGCAAATTTTACCAAATTTTTCACTTAATATTTAACTTTTATTGTTAGATTATGTGCCTACCCTGTGTTTTTTCATTTTCATACCAAAGACTTGTAAATTTTCTGCACTTTTATATTTTCCCTTCTTTTCCTGATTTGCTTATATTTAAAAAGCTCTTTCTAGACTTTCAGAAATATTTGGATTTTCTAAATTTAAAAAATCCTTCTAAAAAATTCTCATTTACTCACTGAGATTTGTCTTCATGTTCAACCGCTGAACAGAAGGTGTTGATTTTCTAAAAGTCAAAACTTAGGAAATTTAGAAGTTTTTTTTTTTTTTCTTTTTTGAGACAGAGTCTCAAGCTGTTACCCTGGATAGAGTGCTGTGGCGTCACTGCTCACAGCAACCTCAAACTCTTGGGCTTAAGAGATCCTCTTGCCTCAGCCTCCCAAGTAGCTGGGACTACAAGCACCCACCACAATGCCGGGCTATTATTTGGCTATAGTTGTCTTTGTCGTTTGGTGGGCCTGGGCTGGATTTGAACTACCAGCCTTGGTACATGTGGTTGTTGCCTTAGCTGCTTGAACTACAGGCACTGAGCCAGGAAATTTAGAGTTCTTTCTTTCTTTTTTTTTTTTTGTAGAGACAGAGTCCCACTTTATGGCCCTCGGTAGAGTGCCGGGGCCTCACACAGCTCACAGCAACCTCCAACTCCTGGGCTTATGCGATTCTCTTGCCTCAGCCTCCCCAGTAGCTGGGACTACAGGCGCCCGCCACAACGCCAGGCTATTTTTTTTTTTTGGTTGCAGTTTGGCCGGGGCCGGGTTTGAACCCACCACCCTCAGTATATGGGGCCGGCGCCTCACTGACTGAGCCACAGGGGCCGCTTTATGGGGGCAAGACATGATTGCAAGAGGGACTTTACCTAACAATTGCAATCAGTGTAACCTGGCTTATTGTACCCTCAATGAATCCCCAACAATAAAAAAATAAAAAAATAAAACATTTTATAAAAAAAAAAAAAATTTAGAGTTCTTAAAGATCTATTGGTGAGATAGTTTCCAGTATTTGGAAACACCCTTTACAGAAAACTTTCCCTAAATCTGCACTGATGATATCAGCACATTTGGTTCTTTTTTTCTGTAATCACAAAGTTAAAATGGAAGGTTTATTCTACCAGTCTAATTTTGTTTTGTTTTGTTTTTTTATTTTTGGCCGGAGCTGGGTATGAACCCACCACTTCTGGTATATGGGGCTGGTGCCCTACTCCTTTGAGCCACAGGCGCAGCCCTGTTTTGTTTTGTTTTTTAAGAGAGGGAAGGCTGACAGGAGATGGTGGTGAGGAGCAAACTCAGAACAAACGGGAGAGGTCACATAGATGGAACATATGTGTATGTGGGGGTAACACCCCTCACGTGGTGGTATTAATAATGCGATTGAACCGTCTGCTGGTCTGTTAAATGAAGTGTGTCCTGCTCATAACAACACCTCCTGGACACAATCTGTTTTCATGTTCTTAATTTCCCCCCAACCTAATCCCCTTGAGGGTTCAAGTTTAGACCTCTCCCTTCCACGTCAATTTCCTTCGTATTTCCTGAGATATCTGGGGAAGAGTTTCCCAAGCAATCACTATATTAAACAGTGCCCTAAACCCCAGTTCCCATGAGTCACACTCCACCATTGTTTCCCAATAATCACCACTTGGAAGATGGCTTGGCCTTCTGTCTATCCATAAGCAAGAGGTGTCTGGCATTGCTTAACTTTTACTGGCTCATTTCTTTGACTTTCATGTTGATAAACATTTTGTGCATTTGGTGACAAACCTTTAAGTTGCCTGGAAATTTGCAGAAGAAAGCTACTTATTTTAATCTCTAGAGTAGTTACTTAGACCCATGACAGAATTAGGCTGCTGGGAGTTTTTCGATTGATATTGGTTATTTGATGTGAATTGGACTTCAGGACTGTCTGTATGTGCATAAAAGATGATTTCTTCTTACATAACGGATGATTTCCTCAAACACTTCATCCCCATTACAGAGCAACTGCTCTCTCAATTCCAGGCTAAGAAGTTTCTTTAATTCTGAAAACACCTTTCAAGCGGAAGCTGATGGCCAATGTCCCTCTGCCTCTTATTCACATCTATGTGTGTGTGTGTGTATATAACTGTACATAAATGAAAGCTTCATAAAATATTAATACTTCGATTATCTGATGCATTCTGATATTTCTTTAATTTTAAAATGCTGGTTAACGTTATAATTACCAAGTTGATTTGATGACCTGCTGCCATCATGAGTTACAATCTAAAGAAATACATGCGTTCCATCACGTGTGTGTTAATATCACTGTGCTCTTCTCCTTTCCCCAAGGTTAAAATTCCTAGCATTAGATAGTCTATCTTAAAGTTAATTTAAGGTCATAAGCCTTCCCTGTACCCTTGAAATAATAGCAATGTGATCAACCATCCCTGTACTTACACATAAGTTTACATGGTTAATCCAACACAATCTAACGGTTAAACGTGACTCAAGACAATTAGCACGTGGTGGAAAGGCCTGGGCCTAGGGCTGGCTATTGTCCCTTTCCTGAACCTCAGTTTCTTTCAGTTCTCCATCTGCTCCCCATATTTTAGTCTTAATGGCAGCTTGGATTTTTATGTTTTAAAACCAGTCTCTTAACCACTATGACTTTGGAACACTTGTCCCTCCGACCAGCTGGGTTAAATTCCAGCCATCATCCAAGGCTCAGAGCAAAACATGAGCAGTCATTAATAATTATTTGAGGCGGTGCCCATTGTTCAGCGGGTAGGTGTATATGGTGCTGGCCACATACACCAACGCTGGCAGGTTCGAGCCTGGCCCAGGCCAGCTAAAACAACAATGACATCTGCAACAACAACAACAAATAGCCAGGCATTGTGGTGGGCACCTGTAGTCCCCGCTACTTGGGAGGCTAAGGGAAGAAAATCACTTGAGCCCAAGTTACAAGAGTTGAGCCCAAGAGTTGGAGGTTGCTGTGAGCTGTGATGCCAAGGCACTATACACAGGGCAACAGCTTGAGACTCTGTCTCAAAAAAAAAAAAAAAAAAATTATTATTTGAATTAGTAGATGGCGGAATGAGTAAACGGATCCTAACATATTTCAGAACTTTGCATCTCTGTATAGTCTGACAGTGTGGGCAAATCTGTGGGGCAACAGAATTCATTTTGGAAATCCCATCTCTTCATCTGTAAAATGGTAAACCCAACATCTCAAGGTTGCCATGGGGATGAAATGAAATACTAAATGTGAAGTATTTCACACTGAATGATTAAATTTGACCAAAAAAGTGTCTATCATAGATTGGAGACAGTGAGGGGCTAGATTTGCTCACTTGTGAGAAATTATGAATAAATTTTCAGGAATGTTGTCAGCTGGTTGATCACCCTCAGGAATGAGATATCAGCCACAGCATGGTGTGTTTCTACCATGGAAACACAGTAAATGCTGCTGCTCAGGGCTTTGCCACCAGTCCACTGGCTAAAGATGTCAGCGGGATGAATAACTGGGTGGTTCCAGAGGGTCCTTTGGGAATCAGACCTGGGACAAAGTTTAGAAAGCTGGATGCTTAATAAGGAGGAATCTAGGGATCAACACATGCTGAAGGGATGAAAAAATTAGGAGTTGGAGAAATTCAGCCTCAACTTGAGATTTCCGGCCATTCAGCACTGTCCTGAGTTATGCCTAGTAGACCAGGACTTTAAAGTCCTGTCTCCTCAGCCATTTGGGCTATCCCAGGAAGGGGTGTGACCCGGGTGAGACAGCCCTACTGATGAGGTCATCCCTTAGGCTGACTGTGCTTACACCTGCTGGGGCAATGAGTCTGCCCTTGCAGGGTAACAGGGACAGCAAATCACAAGGGGCCATCACAAGGGTGAAAAAGATCTGCTCCTTGAAACTCTTGCATCCTCAGATATATTCCACAGGTCAGTGCTGGGGCTGAGGAGCAGACAGGCTGCAGGGGACAGTGCAGGATTTGTGCGGATGTGCACACACAGAGGGAGGGGGGAGGACACAGAGGGTCAAGCTGGCAGCCAAAGTTGCCCCAACAGAGACGTTAAGTCATTTTCCACTCTGATGGACAGGGAAAAGTTATAACAAAGAACAGAATAGCAGGTTAGAATTGTGTCTGACACCTATTTGGGGGTTCATCAAAATATGTACCGATTGGTCAACTTTAGACAGTTACAACAAAGGTACAAGCCAAATAATCCCTTTAAGTGAACATGCATCTTGCTAGACGGATGGGGCAAATTTGTCACAATTTTTCTTTTCTTCCATGTTCCCTAATGGAAAACATCATCTTCTGCAACGTACCACATTGTGATCAGGCACAAGTACCCCCAACCTCCCCCCCAATTTCCCTGCCTTACCTTGAGCACCAGTGATGAGGGCACAGCTGCCATGGAGAATTTGCAACCCACTGGTAACGCCTGTCAATATAAAAGCCCAAATCATTTTCCTGCTCACACATTCCCCACTTTCCCCTCTCCTTCAGCTAGGAGGGGCGGATGAGAAACCTGACCATGGGGCACCTACTGATTTATACTTCTTTTCTGGACCAGGAAATTCATATTGATTAGTTGGATGAATGAGTCTGTCCCTATGTTTTAAAGGATTAGAGTGAGTGCCTGCCCTTGGAATATATCACAGCTCTACTGTGACATAACAAATAAGAACCACTGTGTTTTTTGTAAATCTCAATGCCTTTGCCATACTTATGAAATACACCTGCCGATGGTACTTAACCGGTATGGACAAATAGGTCTTTAGAACGTTCTGAAGAACGTACCAGTGCAGATATCAAAATGCGTTTTCATATTCTTTCTTTGGACTCTTTTAAGTTACTTAATATAATTATACTAAATTTGTCAAAGTGATGGCAGCCTATTTGTTACTCATCTGAGTTCCGTTTTCCTCTTGTTATTCTGTTGTGGAATCTCATAATTGATCAATGTTTATACAAATAACTTTCGGCTGAGCTTTTCTTCTGTAAGATTCACTTGCTTATTGGAGGGAGGAAGAGAGGAGGAAGGCTTGGGGTGATCACTGTGGGGTATACTTCTATATTTTAATGGGATATTTGTCCTTAGCACTTATGATTTACATGTTTACAAAAAGACACTCAATACTTTATATCATTCAGGAATTATCCAAGTGAGGTAAAGTGACTGTTTATACAGAGAATGCACCTTTTATATGAGGCTCTTTGCTGTACACTGATTTAGGGGGAGAAAGGGCTGAATTTAACAACGTTTTCTTTAATTTTAAATTATTGGAAGTGAGTTTCTCTCTTGAGACCCCTTTTGCCTCCTCAATTGCATCCTTGGTTTTTCTGGAGGGCCTTAAAACTAAGATTCATCCTCATCAGCTTGGTAACCCTTCAAGTGTTGAGGATAATTCTGATGTTTTCCATTGATTTTTTTCTTCCCCAAATAGACTATAGAGAGTTTCTTCAACTATTCATAAATTAGTGTTTCTAGGTCCTAAAGGTCCACCTTGCGGCGTTCCCCCTGGGGAGGTCCAGGCTCAGGGAAGGGGCCTGGAGTCCCCCAATTCCACCAGCTGGAGTTCATCTCTGCTTTATCTGTGCTCCTGAGAGGTGTGAGCTTTGGCTATGCATTGATCTTGTTTCCTGGGTGATTTGTGATGATCTTAGTTCCCCTTCCAGCAGTAGTCTGATCCCCTCTTTGTTTCCCGACTGACCTGGAGACACATCTAATCAATCTGACATTCCCAGCTCAGTAAATTCATACACGGACACGGGAGAGAACAGGGCGGTGGTGACAGATGTGTAAACAGTAGAGGAATAAATTTTGGAAAGGGATCATTTTTTTTTTTTTTTGCAGTGCTGAGACCTGCTGTCTCACATCATCTTTTGTGAGTGCAAAAATATATTTCTCCAGATATGATAACTGTTAGTAGCAATTGAACTACTATTTCTTCCCCACAATACTCATGATGTGAGATTTAAGATCTGTGCTTGGTAATTTCCTAGAAGCATATGGAAAACTCATAGATAGCCACAAAGTGTTCCCAACTCAGACACAAATAATCACACTGACATTTGATCGTTGTGACTACACAATGTATTTTTATAATTCGGGGACCTCCATTTATCATAACCTCGAATTTCTCCACTTGATGAGTGGATCCTGGCTCCTCCCACCACCATGTCAAGCTCAGAGCACCATTTACAAAAATCTTCCTCCTATTATTCTTAATTCTCATTATGCAACTCCGTCCCACCTCTGCTTTTAAGTGATCTTTTTAAGCAAATGTGAAAAGTTCATGCAATGAAAGCACATTGTTTGATTTCTAAATATGGTATTTTTAAGACAGCATCCTTTTAAAGAACAGGGATGCTGTAAATTTATAGATCCCTGCAGCTACCATCAGATCCATTTCTCAAAAGGTGTGATGATGAAGCTCCCTAGCCTCTTCCCCCTCTGACATTCCTGCTAGATCATTCTACCTGATGATATCTGCGGTATCATATTCAGTCACTAGATGGTAACTAGTAGTGTGAGGCAGTCACTAGTGCCACACAGTGCCTGGTGGGTAAAATAAAACAAATAGGATTGAGAGCAGGTGAAGCCATGAACCAAACACAGATGAACACTAAGAAGAAAAAATGAGAAGACACAGAAAGCAAAAATGATACGGGGCTGTCTCTGTCTTACCACGTGCTCTAGAACTTTTGAAATGAAAGTTCTACCCAGAGCTAGTGTCACAGTCCCTAAGGGTCCCCACTGGGCCTCCCAGATGTCCTGATGTTCAAAGGCTGTTTCTGCCCCAATTGCAACAATTGACTCTCAGATTTTCTTTGCCCACTTATCTTTCTTCCCCCAACCTGCTTGTGTTCTTAAAACCTAGGGGAGCCCCACGTGGCCTGCTCTGGAAGGTAATTCTTATTTCAGATAGCTCCTAGAATGATTATGCCAACTAATCACTGGAGTTGTCAATCTTACCATTACCTTCTGCTATGGCTTTTTTAGTGGGGTTTTATTGTTGTTATTTGTTTGAAACAGAGTCTTACTTTGTCATCCTTGGTAGTGTGCTGTGACATCATAGCTCACAGCAACTTCAAACTCTTGGGCGCAAGTGATTCCCTTGCCTCAGCCTCCCAAGTAGCTGGAACTACAGGTGCATGCCACAACGCCCAGCTATTTTTAGAGATGTGGTCTCACTCTTGCTCAGGCTATCCACCTGCCTCAGCCTTTTAGAGTGCTGGGATTACTAGCCTGGATTATTTGATTTTAATGCTGCTCTGGGCCATAAAGGGAATCCAATCCAGTCTCTGCAATGTGGTTTTATAATGGTGCCAGGTATCCTGGTTTATGCAGACACAGGACTGGAATTTGGGCAACCCAGGTTTCCTCACCCTGAGTAAGGCAACAATGCATCTTGGTCCACTCAGAAGTGAGCTATTGTAGGCGTATGACACGTGAACCTGAGTACTCTCATGAAAAATCGCAAGGAACCCTGGTTTTACACCACTACTACCATATGAGTGAGAAGAGTAAAAATATAAATTAAACCTAAGTGTAGGGGAAGCCTGTAAAGGGCCAGATACTGTCAGGAAAGCATCTGGGGGAGTGTGAGTCATGGTCCTCAGTCACCACTGTGCTTTTAACCTAGACTAGGAGAGAAGCCATGAGTGAGAAAACCAATAGCAATAGATCAGAACAGCAGTACTGGGAAGGTACGAAGGAGGGAGAGATATGTGGAAGAGTTATGAACCATCCTTACCAGTCTTATTTAACCCTGATTTATGAAAAACTGTTTATCTGTAGGAGTGAACTTTTTGCAGTCGGGCCGATGAAGGACTGGGCTTTGTGATGTTACAAATGTGCACTTTCTCAGGAAAGGATCATTAAGAGATTACCTTAATGTGAAGCACATTTTCCTATGGAAACAGATACTAAAAATGGCCTCCAGAAGGCACTTTAACTCAAAATATAACTGGAGTGTGGTGCTGTTGTATTATAGGATTTCATACCGTCTTTAAAAGACTCAGCATCCCATACTCCAAGTCAGCTGGCTGTGGTCTTGTCAGGAGCCCATCTCTCCTCCCTGGCCCCAGCCTTGGGGGTTTCTGTTCTTGTTTAACAACCATGCAACAGTATTATTGCTTTCCCTCTTACCTCCTACACTTGGTGACACACACACACAGTCTGTGAAGGTAGTGGTTGAAATGGTGTTGGTGTAAACACTAGAAGTAGTATTGTTTGGTTGTTAAAGGGCTGAGAAGGACATTTCGGAAGGAAGGTTCCAGGTAACACGATGTTAACTTCAACAGCAACACAGGCTTGGTTGAACTGAGAGCTAAAAAGGCAGGCTGCACATGATGCTCACGTATTTCAATGACGAACACTTATAAGACGTGGCTGCCTCTGTTTCACCATGTCTCCAAAAGTCAACACTTCTGTGGACTTATACTCGTGTTTTTCAACCTTTTTTATCTCACAGCACACTTGAACCTATAGTTAAACTTCCATGGCACACTTAAATTATGTTGATAAAAAAAAAAAGAGTAAAAAGAATATATTTACTGTGCTTTGAACGTCTTTTGAAAATAATTTAACAATCTTCAAAAATTTTCATGTCACACCTAAGGTCCTCATGGTACACTAGTGTGCCGTGGCACCCCGGTTGAAAAACCAATCTATACGATTCTACCTTTTTAAAAATGTAGCTTTATGTAGTAACTATTTTATTAACTCTTACAGTTGCATGGGTTGATTGGCTCAGCTGGGTGATCTTGACAGCTCTGGCTCGGGATATCTCACGTAGTTGTGGTCACATGGCAACTGAGGCCAGATTCATTCACCTGGAGGGCTGATGGAGATGCTGGGACAGTTAGGACCCTCACCAACTGTAGGAAGTATCTGAGCTTTTCCTCCTCACGTACCATCTTTACGTGGTTCCTCCACGTGTGCTGCCCCACAGAATATATTGGCTTCATAACGCTGTTTCTGGGCTCCATAAAACACCAAACGGAAAGCTGAAAGAGCTCTTGAGGGCTCTGGGCAGCTCCAAAGTCACTGATCTTGTCTCTGTGAAGTATCTAATCTGCTGGTAAACACTCTGAACTATTCATTTCAGATCTTGCAAGGTTTCATCTCTAGAAGTCCTACTCATTTCTTTACGTATTTTCATTATTTCTATGTTTTTCTTTCCATTCACAATGTATTTATAAAACATTTTAAAATTATTTTTAACAAGTTCTATCATCTCAGTTAATTTATACTCTTTCATTGACAGATTTTTTTCCCCCCTCAATATGGGTCACATATTCCTGTTTCTTTCATGGCTGGCAAGTTTTATGAGCCATTGGATGTTGAGAGATTTTTATATATTTTAGTGCTTAATTTTTACCTTCCTTTTTAAAAAAATTGTTGGACTTTGTTGGAGTTGGGCAGTCAAACTACTTGAAATCAATTTGGTTCTTTTAAGCTTTGCTTAAAATGAATTCTTGCATGGTTTAGTCTACAACAGGGTGATTGTGGTCCTGCTTTGTCTGAGACTAAGAGTTTTCCAGGGATGTCCTAAAGCTGGAAAAGTTGTAGGCAGACCTAGACAAGTGGGTCATTGTTAAACTCTGGAGAAGATTTTAATAGACTTCTGAAAAAGATATTTAGACAGTAAAAGTTTGAGACCATAGAAACTGAAAATCTCTTTATCCTACTTGTAAAAGTAATTAGTTGTAAGCTCACCACAAAACTTGGATTTTATTTTCTTTGATAATTTTGAAGTTTATTCTTTTGTTGCTGTTGGTTCCAGTGTTGTTAATAACCAGTTTGAGGTCATTCAAATTCTTGAAACTTCTCATATGACCAATTTTTTTTTATTTCTTTTTTTGCCTTTCTTGGACCCTATAGGGTCTTCCCTTCCACCCACCCCAAAGGGCTCTAAAGTTTTTTTTGTTTGTTTTTTTCCCCCGCAGTTTTTGGCCAGGGCCAGGTTCAAACCTGCCACCCCGGGCACATGGGGCCAGTGCCCTACTCCTTGAGCCACAGGCGCCACCCAGGGCTCTAAAGTTTTCTAATAATATCTGTCTCAGTCTGGATCTGTATTCTCACATTATTCGTCTGACAACACAGATCCTTCAGTTCTAGGAAATGTTTTTATGTTTATGCACAAGTTCTTTATCTCCAGCACTCTTGTTTATGTTAGGCCTCTTCAATTCCTCTGTTAGTTTTTTTTTTTTTTTATGGTTTTTAAAGTTTTCTTATTGAATTGTTCTAATTTCTAAATGACGTCCTCCACTAAGTTTCTAAATTTTCTATTGAGTTTTCCATAAGTCTTTTTATTTGAGGTGGGGGGAGCTTCCACATGTAAATATTTTCTGTTTTATACCATCCTTGCTTCCTGGTTCTACTGTTGTTTTTTCCTTGACTCTCTCAGGATAAGGATGGCTATTTTGATTTAAAATTTTTTCTCTCCCTTTATAATCTCCCACTCTTCTCAGAGAACATCAAGTGTCCTTCTTGTAGTGTGTGGTGAGATCCGGGCATCCATCTTTCACCACTTTCAGAGTTTCAAATCCTATTCCTACTTTTACCCACATACTCGCATGGTCATGTCCTGGCAATCTGGGGATTCCAGGTATAAATCTCATTCTGATTTTTTCCACTGCTGATGTAAGATTCAGCTTTCTCAAGCTTCCCAATTCCAGGGACACTTGTTCTATTTCCCAGCATCCAAAATATGGCTGTTGATCTTTCTCCTCCTATTCTCTTAGTTCTTGTAACTCAAAGTCTAGAAATATCTTTATTTTCATTTTAATGGAACTTGGGAAGGGATGCAAATCTTGGGGTGTGCAAACCACCATCTTTATTCCGTTTGTTTTTAATATTATGGTTCATAATTTTTTGTTAGGCAAATATTTATAACATTATGTTTAAGGGCAGGTGTCCTCAAACTTTTTAAACAGGGGTCCGATTCACTGTCCCTCTGACCGTTGGAGGGCTGGACTATAGTTTAAAAAAAAAAACAAAACTATGAACAAATTCCTATACACACTGCATATATCTTATTTTAAAGTAAAAAAAACAAAATGAGAAGAAATACAATCACACCGCCTCATGTGGCCCGTGGGCCGCTATTTGAGGATCTCTGTTTAAGGAAGTCAACTTAAAAGATATTTTATTTAAACACTGTTTGGGCTTACGCTGGATGGAAAAACAAAAGATTTCTAAGGGTCTTAAATACATGTTTAAAATTTCTATAGAAAGCTGAAAGTAATGATTATTTTTAACTTCTTTGAATTTATAATTGCATTATAATTTAAAATTATGAATCAATATTTAATTGAGAATGGAGAGTATTACGTATATTGCTGAAAAATACTACGATTTTGGTCATAAGTCAAAATATTAAATATCAAATACAATTTTTAGTCCTAATAGTTACACCTGGATTACAGGTATTTGTGCATTTTTAAGTTACTTTTCTTACTAAGAATCAAAACTCATTGCATATTTTCAAGTGTTAAATTCTTGGATAAAGTTAAACTGTTATAGTTGTGTAAATTAAACTAATCTGCTATCAGGAAGTATGCAAAGAAGCCTAAATGCATTTTCCAATTTGTTCTTTCCCCACTGTGGACACTGCCAGTAACACATTCATTTAGAAAGGGAAGCATTGCAATGTGATTTTTTTAGTGATTAAAATCAAAGAAGCAGGAGACAAAGTTGAAAGCTGGAGCAGGATGCATTTTGAGATGGCCAGACTGCTGAGTAAAATAGCTTATTGCTTTTTAAATTGCCTTATATTTTCTCCAAATTCTTAAACAGGCCCCAGAGAACAATTCATTCTATGTCTTTCAAAACTAGCCACTTTACAAAATGCTGATTTAGTTTTTTTCTTAAACATTGCAATGGTTGGAGAAGACGATGTAAGATTTGGGTCTTATTGTAAGCTACCAGACAGTGGGTGCCCCTGGACTGTTATGTGTGATGCCAGGACGCTCTGAACAGGCACACGGAAAACAATTCTGAGTTGATCATTCTTTTCTTGTAACTTTCTAGGTTCAATTTATTTGGTTCTTTTTCTGAGTGCCTCCTCCTTTTTTTAACGTTCTGACTTATTCTTTTTATTTCATTGGGGTCAATGTCCCTCTCCGATCCAAACCAATCCATTCTAATCTAATCCAATTGAGTTTTATAAGTAAGAGTCCATGGTGTCAGCCTGACCTCCACTTCCCTTCATGGAGAAAATCAGAGTGGGCGCTCAGACCCATCTGGATCCCAAGTGCTAAAACTTACTTTAATTTGCACTTCTGTCCTCTGCCTCTCCTGGGCGGTTACAGGAGCCACCTGTCTGCCCACTCCTCCCGTGGCTGGGGTATTTTGATCTCCGTGTTCTCCTTGCCTTTGTTTGTGTGTTCATTCTCTCCCATTCACCTGGATCCTTCCCACCAGCTTCTACCCGTGCCCGGATTTTTCGTGTGATTTAAACACAAACAGAACAAATACTCTTCCTCAACGCCACTCTTTTGATAGAGCTTTGCCCTATTGTCTTGAGGGAGTCATGTGGGGTTTCCCCTTCCTCTCCACTACTCAGTCCTCAGTCCAGTTCAACATGTCCTCTCTGCCCAGGGAACTCCACCGGAGCACCTTCACTGAGGCTACCAGCACCCCCAGTGGCAGACGCACACTCTCTGCCTGAAGCTCTGTTTTGCCTTGGTCGCCCTCTGCCCTGTTGCCCTTCTCTGTATCCTTCAGACACTCGTGCCCATGGATATGCCTGGAAACGTCCCCCCTGGCTCTCACTAGAACCCTTTCCTTCTTCTTAGCACACTGTTTCTGAGGGGTCTCACTTGTGCACATGGCCTTAGCTCTACACTGCACGCAAGATACTCCCACCTCCACCTAAAACCTAGGCTTTCTGTGCACAGCAGAGCCACTCACTCGGCTGCCTGTTTATGTCATGGGGAAAGTGATTCAGCATGCTTACAAAGGAACACTTCTCATCTTCACCGATTAAGTGAAATTCCTTCTTTCTATTGACCCATCTTAGTAAAAAGCCGCTCCTCTTCCCAGCTGCATGAATTTAGAGTCCTAGGCGTTGTTCTCTATACCTCCTTCCCCTGTACCTTCAAATGCAATCACCCAGGGCTCTAAGTATTTAATTGAAAAGCACACACACTTCTTTCCATCTTTGCTGTCACCTTCTCTTCCCCTACCATGCCACCTCATTGAAGCAAACATGGTCTCTTTTGTCTGGAAGGCAGCATTAGCCTTCTCCCTGTTTCCCACATCATCCCCAATCTCTTGTTCATGCCCAATCCTTGACTCAGAACAATCTTTTGAAATACAGATTTTATCATTGCTATCCGTGCATTTAAAATGGTTCAGGAGTTTCCCATTGTTCTTTGGATAAAGGTTTCGTGCTTACCTTTGCATGAAAGCTCTGGGTGACCGGTTGCAGCCTACACCAAACATCCACTTGGTTTTCTGCCTCAGCCGCACTGGCTTTTCAATTCCTCAAATACAACCTGTTAATCAGTTCAAGAATTATTTACAAGTGTGTCCTCCTCTCCCTAGAAAGCTTCATCACTCTTCCCTGGTGAAATCCTCCCCTCTTTTAGAGAGCCCATGTGTCCTTCTCATGAAACACCCTTCCTTCATCACTTTGATTTGGTAAATTTCCCCACATATGGCCCCACAGGCAGATGATGAAGGGGGGCACTGCTGTGATCACCCCTTTACCAACAGATTGGTTACTTCCAGCTGCTGGGAATATTGGCTGCTAATGGCTCCCAGGTGTCCCTTGTCAAGCATTGCCTTCAACCAAAGGTGGCTGCATCACTCAAGATTATATCCCACCCCTGCAGACAACCACACCCAATTACAGGTCGATGGAGGAGGGGGGTTATAAACTCTGGCTCCTTTCCCTCCATTCGGGACATCTTCATAGCGCCACCCTAGCTCATGCTCCCCAGTGCAGTCATTGGCCTTAGCTGCTGGGACTGCGTTGCTATTCTACTTTCTTGTTCTCGGCTTGGTCTCTCATAGCATTGTCATGACAGCATTCGCCAAAACCCCCCCCGCATTCACACTGTCACAGCAGTGTCCAACATTCATCACGTCTGTAAACACATTCAGGCAGCCTCCCTCTGAATCTCGGCTGTGCCACTCAACAGTTGTGTGACTTCTTACACTGCATGTATTTCAGTTTCCTGAAATGTGTGAGAATTCAATCCCTTGGACCAGTGTCTCAGTCAGTTAGGGCCTCTGTAACAAATAACCACAGGCTGGACAGCTTAAATAATGTTTGTGTCTTAGGGTTTTCTGGAGGCTGGAAGTGAGAGGTCAGAATACCCTCTTCCTGGCTGTGACTTTCCTTGATGAAGTGAGAGAGAAAAATCCCATAGTTCCCCCTCTTTTCCTAAGGAAATTAATAACATCATGAGGGGCCCACCCTCGTGACCTCATCTGACCCTAATTTTCTCCCAAAGGCCCCTCCTTGAAGGTTAATGGTCCAGTATATAAATTTGGGGGTGTGGAGAAGACAACTATTCCCTTTATAGCAAACAGTATCCACCATAATAGATTCTCAATGATAGCTATTGTTGTTATTATTATTCCAAAAGAGTTGTGCCCCTTTGGCCCTTTTATCTAGAGACAATCTAAATTGTAAGTGCCTCCAGGAGCTGCCACCTTAAACCAACATTTCACAAGTGTATTATTTGCAAGAACCACTGAACCCATGAGAACATACATAAATGAAGGAGATCTTTTGTTTAGACACATGTGAAAAAAATGCTCAAAAATCTCACACTCCGAGCTTCAGGCCATTAAGACCTCTGAGACGTTCAGAAAAATAATCTGCTTCACTGTAATCATATCACTTTAATATCGAGACTACAGAGACATGTCTTCAAGTCACCTCAATCAATCTTTTGGGGATCAATTAGAAACTCCTCATCAGGGATGATTTTGCAAAGAATAAGGCAGCTTTAATGTGATTGTAGGGCCAGGGTGGAGGAAGGAGGACAAAGGGCTGAGAGGCAGTAATTTGATTTCCTTGAGCTGCCCTGCCCTCGCCTGGCATTGCCAATGTCCCGGTGACCCACCTAAACGTGAGTGCACAGGCCACTACTAACAAAGCCTGCAACTAACGTTAGGTAGCTGCCCAAAGCAGGGAAAATTACTAGATGAATATTTGGTCTTCTAAAATCACAAATTGGCTGTGATCTTCTTTTCTCAGTATAAGCAGAAGCCCCCAACAGGGCGGCTTGCTGTGTCCTGCTGCAGTGGGCAGTGTGAGGTACCTGTTCTTGGCTTGTTAACACGATTTCCTGATCTCAGTGACTGATGAGGTGCTCAGTAGGAGTCTGGTCTGTGCTCCTGGGAATCCTACACCCAACTGACAAAGCTTTCTTGTGAAACAATTACTTTTAATGCATGCTACTGACTTAGAAACACAAAAACAGAACTTTCACTCGGATAAGCAAATCTCCTTTTTACTGAATAAGACAAAATACATTAGTAGTAATTTGTGTCTGTGTGTGTGTGTGTGTGTGTAATAGAGATGAAAGAAAATGGAAGAAAAGGAAGGAAATGTAAGGAAATACTAAAATACCATGAGTGGATAGGTCAGTTGCTAAGCAGCCTCAATTTTCCAAAAAGGCAGAGAGGCTCCTTTGTCCCAAAACAAGAAATAAGAATCACACACACACACACACCCCCCAATGAAGGAAATGTGTGTCTCTCCCCATCCATTCGTATGTTGAAACTCTAATCCCAGTGTAATGACATTTGGAGATGGGGTCATTGGGAAGTACTTAGGCCATGAGGATGGCACTTACATGAGTGGGATTAATGCCCTTGGGTGATCTAATACAAGGTGGGGGGAAGGGAATGAGGGATTCCAGGGAGGGGAGGTGGGCAGGGGATGGGAGGGTCACGGAGTACGGCACACTTCTTGGACATTCCAAGAAGGGACTTTACCTAACAACCACAGTCAGTGTAACCTAATTCTTTGTACCCTCAATGAATCCTAAACAACAATAACAACAACAACAACAAAAAAAAAAAAATCAAAAGCTACAAATGATTAAGCCTTGCAAGGAAGGCATGGCAGAAGTCACGATAGGCCAAAAGCTAGGACTCTTGTGGCAAACAGGCAGCCGAGTTGTGAAGGCCAAGGAGAAGTTCTTCAAGGGCTCCTCTTGTGACTACACCAATGACAAGAAAGTAAAGCAGCCTTATTGCTGATATGGAGAATGTTGGAGTGGTCTGGGTCAAAGATCAAACCAGCCACAATATTCTCTGAAGCCAAAGCCTAATTCAGAGAAAGGGCCTAATTCTCTTTAATTCTATGAAGGCTGAGAGAGATGAGGAAGATGTAGATAAAAAGTTGAAAGCTAGCAGATTCATGAGATTTAAAGAAAGAAGCCATCTTTATAATGTAAAAGGGCAAGGTGAAGCAGCAAGTTCAGATGGAGAGGTTGGAGCAAGTTATCCAGAAGACCTAGCTAAGACCACTGATGAAGGTGGCTGCACAAAACAACTTTCTGATGGAAGAAGATGCCATCAAGGACTTTCATACCTACAGAGAAAAAGTGAATGTCTGGCTTCAAAGAGGCTGATTCTCTCATCAGGAGCTAATTCAGCTGAGACATCATTTTGAACCCAATGCTCATTTCCCATTCCAAAAATCCTAGGACACTTACGAATTATGCTAAATCTACTCTGCCTGTGCTCTGGAAGAGGAGCAACAAAGCCTGGGTCACAACACATCTGTTTACAGCATTGTTTACAGAACATTTTCATCCTGCTGTTGAGATGTGTAAGATGATTGCTCTTCTGAGAAGACCGCAGCTTTTAAACTAAGCAGGAAACCAAACTGATATATGAGAACTCCAGTTCCCCACCCCGTTCTCCCCCAACCTGGGCTCAGATGACTGTTAGTATTTTTTGCAATAAATCATTTTTCAATTAAGATATGTGCATTTGGAGGGCTTAATGCTATTGCACACTAAACAGAGAACAGTATAGTGTAAATACAGCTTTCTTATGACTGGGAAAGCAGAAAGTGGTCTGGAACGAAATGTGTAATATCTTTCTGATGTATGCTTGGATATAGGCTTTTGTTGATGCCAGGCATTATATCATTTTATTGTTGGCACAATAGAGTTCTGGCTGAGCTCCCTCTTGTTTTCAGCCATAGATTCTCCTCTTTACCTTTCAAGAACCCAATTAATCCACATCCTTACAAAAGTCATTGTCCATCATGAAGAGCATTCTTCCTCCATTCTCTGGGATTTTATTGATAATTTTCTATAGGACACTGACTCTTGGTCTTGGTGGCACTTTGTGCCAAAAATGGACAAATTGTAGACCTATATCCCATTTTTTTCAGTTAGATTGATTTCTTTTCAAATACACTGCAAAAACAATTTGATTTTCCTTACAATAGGGCTAATTTCCTAACAGTTTCATAACTTTTTCTCTTCTTTATTCTTCTAGGGATAAAGAGTGATAGTCTTATGAATATCTGGAGATCAAAGAAATTGAAGTTTATAAGATTTCTTCCCTGATCCCAGGGAAACATAAGCAAATAAGTATGGGCCTTAAGGAAAGGGAAGTTTAGCACAGGCTGGTGGTATGCATCAAGATGAAAGAAGTTTCCAACTTATACCTCTTGGGGAATAAGGAACAGAAAAGTGTGAGGTGGGGAACTGGAGTTCTCATACACCAATAGCTTTCCCACTTAATTTATAAGCTGGGATCTTCCCAGAAGAGCAATCAAACCTATCTTATCCATCTATCCATCCATTTGTGGTCCCATCTGTCCACCTATCCCTTCATCTACTCACTCATTCCTTCTAATCAACATGGATTAAGGTCAAAAGCAAATAAAAACACACTTTACCCGGTCACCACTTTCAACTATGAAAGACTCATCTTCTACTTTTCCCCTGTTAAGTACCTGGTAGTTAAGAATGGTTAGCTGATAACTACAGCTCATTCCAAGAAAAGGGAAGATCTGCGAATAGTCTTTAGAAAATATTAGTCTTGGAACAATTGATCACCCACCTGCTGCCTTCAGGAGGGGGCTGAAAACTTTGGCATGATAGAATGGTAATGAAAATAATGTTTTGGGAAATATCAGGCATGGCTAAATGGTAATCCAAGCACAGAATTATTATATAACTTGACATGTTAGAGACAGGCAGGGATTAAGATGAAAACCAAAATAGAGTAAAAGATACGTCTTCCTAGGAAATTCTCCAACTTTCTTGACTATTATCAAATTTTTTTCTAATAACAGCAGAAATAATTGACCTTTCCAAGACTTACTGGCACTTCCAGGTGCTAAAATAATCGCACCAAGGAAGCTACAGGTTTCTTTCCATATCAAAGTTAGCTTGTAGTTTCATGAAATGTAGTTTTGCCATTTCAAGGCACAATTCTCAAAGTGTAAAGTCTCTTCAGGAAGGATACACGCACATAGTCCCCTCACCCCCACCCTAAAATCTCTAGATAGGATTAAGAAGCAGTGAAAATAAAGCCTTTGGAAAACTTTCCATTTTGAGAATACATGCTTGTCTTCCAGATCTTGTTAATTATGAACTTAAATACAGTAGAATCAACACAGTCAAGTACAGGGAAATAAACCATAAAAGATTAAAAGGGAAGAAAAGGAGGCCAAAGAGAGGACAGTTTTGAAAGCAATGTTATTTTTGATTATTTGGTGCAGAAAACTGTGAAGCCCATAAAACAATCTACAGGAAGTGAGAAAGATTTCTTCTCATTACCGGCCTTGAGGCAATTTTTTAAGCTGCCATAAACTGACAAACAGGCATGATAGATATCATTATAAAATACACTGAGTTGGAAAATGGAGCACAGAATGAAATGGTCCACATCAAAGGGGGGAAAAAATCAGTCCCATGGAGTTCTTCTCCGGGTGAACACCTCTAGGTCTGTTAAAGACTGACATCACAAAATTAGCCCCAACCTTGCATCATTTTTTTTTTTTTCTGGAAGATCACATGATCATTCTATTCTTTATTACTCAGATCTTGTGATTCCAAAATTCACATCAAGACCTGCCAAATAGAATTAAGGCTAGTAGCTCCAATCTTGTACTTTAATAGACCATTACTATAACAAATCTGCTTAATATTTAAAGAAAGCCTTTCAGGGGAAAAAATCATTATGCCAATTATCCCTGGGTTCAAACTCATTGAGGGTGTGGATGGGGTGTGTGTGAATTGATGCTTTTATGCCCACCAGGACCATTGCATTTGTGTGAATATCAAATTATTCCAAAAGAATGAACAGCAATTCTAACAACTCTGTGTGCCCCTTATTATTTTCTTAATTTTATTTTATTTTATTATTTTTTTAATTAAGTCATATACACATAGATCATGAATACATTTATGCATATGTGGGGTACAATGTGTTAATTTTTTTATACAATCTGACATGCTTACTGTTCTGAGGCCTCCTGGTAGTTGGTCAGGCAAGGGCCTGTCCTACAAAACTCACCCCTGACTGAGTTCCTGCTCAGACCTAGTTGGGACACGGCAGTTATAGCAAAATCAGGATATGATTTGAAGACAAATCTACCTTCAAACTCCAGCCCTGCCCCAGGCTAAACACTGTGGTCTCTGGCTGTGTCACTAAGGATACAGGCACCTGTATTTCCTCATCTTTAAAATGGGTATAACGAAGTCTACCTCACATGACCACTGCAAGCAAGAGTGAAAATAAGTTACATATATCAAGAACATAATTAATGATTACCATATCTGCATCTATTTTTTTTCTTTTAAGACAGAGTGTCAAGTTGTTGCCCTAGGTAAAGTGCTGTGGCATCACAGCTCACAGCAATCTCAAATTCTTGGGCTTAAGCGATTCTCTTGCCTCAGCCTCACAAATAGCTGGGATTACAGGTGCCCTCCCCAATGCCTAGGTATTTTTGTTATTGCTGTTGTTGCAGTTATCATTGTTGTTTAGCAGGCCTGGGCTAGGTTCGAACCCACCAGCCTTAGTGTATGTGGCCAGTGCCTTAACCACTGAGCTATCTGCCCATATCTGCACCTATTGACTGTCTTCCATAGGATGTCCCCGGTTAGGGATTGCATACAGTAAACAGTCCCAGAATTTTGGGATTTATGAAGTGTGGCTGCCTGCAAATTATTGGGCAGTCAAGGCTATAAAGTAGAGTTGCATCATAAGTGAAGGTTCCCTCCCGCATGTCAGAATGTCCCACTCCCCTCAGAGACTTCATCTTTTCCAGCCATAGAAAGAATGGCCCAAGGGAGAAGGAAGGACCTGGGGCTGGGGTGCCTTTCCTCTGTATCCCATCCTGTCTTTGTTTTCTTGAAACTCCTGCTTTTTCAGTCTTTGAAACGATCAGCAAAGCTCCACAATAGGTAAAACCTCCAGGTCTTGTTTTCCACTGATTCAAAAAGAGACTAATCACACCTCCCTTCTCTCTCGTAGTTCTTTTGTGATAGAAATAGCACCAGGAGTAAAAGTAGTTTAAGGAAGGTATGAGTTTTGCCAACACAGTCTTATTCAAAATAGCATTCACAGAACAGTATAAACACTGAGTTCCTAGATAGCTGATCATCCTGGACTTCCCGATCTCAAGACCTCCTGCGTCCTCAGTTGATAGAACGATCCCAAACAGATTTTAAACTCTTATTTTAGCTTTTCCCTTCTGGATTTGTATTAAGGCAAGTCCAAGAAATGTGCCCTTTTCATGGATCATCTTCCCGGAGCCTACAAAAATGCCCCATTCACACTAGACCTCCATAGATGCTTTGCAAATTGAATTATTCCCATTGGTGTGTTTTCTATGGAAATGTGAAACCCTCTTCATACTTCACAGAAAGCCTCTGGTCTGGAATATTGTTTCAAGGAGATTGTAATAGGTTCCAAGAGTGATAGCTACAGAATCATAGACGTTTTCAAGCTAGAGAAGAACTTAACTCCCATAAATTCTGCACTATTATTTTTTTAATGGGTCATTGAAGGACCCAGTGAAAAGGAGGGGGTCACTCAGTGTTATCCAACTTTATGGGGACAGAGCCAACACTGGGAAATAGCTCTCTCCACTGTCCTTACGGCCCTTTTCTTGTTACTGTCTCAGCTAAGCATTTAGAAATGTGACAGAGAAACTGTGAGACAGCTCTCAAGTATTTCTAGAAGAGAGTTATAGACAGTGAAAATGAAGCAAAAATGAGTGCAACCTAGTATATAAAATATTTTACTTTCAGAAAATATTACATCGTGATTAGAGAATACATCCGCGATTTTCCTATGGGCATACTTCATTGTCTGTGTTTGTTGGGCATTTTATCAGTTTTATGATTCATGACAATTTCCCTTGAAAGTACCCTTTGAAAATAGGGAAAATAAAGTCTCTGCTGCTTTCTTTAAAGCACACATGCATGCAAAGCACACACTTTTAAATATTTTTGTATCCGGCAGCATACAAACGGTCATTAAGAACAAATCTACAGATTAATCAGTTTTGGTTATTGTAATTCCATTTTAGGAGTTTCAATATTTCCAGTGTCTAATACCATTTGTTGAAGAGTCTACTGTTATCCCTCCTTTGAAATGCCCAGTGCACCTGTGTCTAAAATGGCTCTGTTTGTCTGCGTGGGTCTATTTCTGAACCCTTGATCCTGTTCACTTGATCTGTGTGTCTGTACTTTTCAGCAAGACCACACTCTCAAGATTCTCAAAGCAACATAGTAAGTCTTAAAAATGGAGGAATGTGAGTTGTCTAACTTAACTCTCCTTCTGAGAAAGTACTGGGGTTATTCTCATTTGTTTGCCTTTTCATAAAAATTTTATAATCAGCTTGCCTGTTTTGGAATCTATAGGATTAACTGAGATTTTCTTGGTGGGCCAGGCCTTCTTTTCCATAAGCGTAGAAGGCCTGTTTATTAAAATCTTTGCTGATTTATTTAATCATCGGTTTATGGTTTTCAGCATATAGATCCTGTACATGTTTTATTAGTTTTATGGCTATTTTATTCTATTTGGAGCTATAGAAAATGTTGTTTTTATGTGTTTTTGTTGTTGTTGTTGCTGTTGCAGTTTGGCCAGGGCTGGGTTCGATCTCGCCACCCTCAGTATATGGGGCCGGTGCCTTACTCACTGAGTCACAGGTGCTGCAAAAAATGTTGTTTTTAAATCGTGTTTATAGCTAGAATGTAGGTGTGCAATTGAGTTCTGAATGTATATTGCCATTGTATCAAACTTAAGTTTGTATCAAACTTTAAGTTTGCTAAGCTCACTTATTATAGCTAGAAGATTTTTGGAGTAGACTGTTTAGAATTGTCTGCACAGGCAATCATGTTGTCTATAGAGGAAGCCAATTTTATCTCTTTCTTTTCAATTTGAAGGCCTTTTATGTTTTATGACTTAGCACTTGGGTTAAAACTTCCAGTACAATATTGAATAGGAATGATGAGAATAGTAGATTTCTTGCGGTGTTTCTGATGTTGAGAACACATTCCGTCTTTTCCCATTAAATATGATTCTAGCCCTAAGTTTTTCTTAGATATTCTTCACTGGGCTCGAGGAAGGTCCCTTCTTTTCCAAGTTAGCGTAACCTCCTCCATAAGCAAGAAAACTTTTTGCTAAATATATTTTTGTTAATAGTTCTCTTATGCTTCAAGTTCCAAGCCAGTAAGATCTGCTGACCAGAACTTTGTAACTTTCTCCTGCATGGATGCATTTGCTTTTGAGTTTCTTTCCCAGAAAAGGCAGAACCTCCTTGTAAACACTGGCTAAATTTTCCTAATGGGATTCTTGCTGAAGACAGGCCAGGGTCATCAGACTTCACTGGATGACAGCAAAGAGGAGGGATCTGATTGGATGTCAAGGGTAAGGAATTTTTTTTTTTTTTTTTTTGAGACAGAGTCTCATTTCGTCGCCCTTGGTAGAGTGCCCTGGTGTCATAGCTCACAGCGACCTCAAACTCTTAGGCTCAAGTGATTCTCTTGCCTCAGCCTCCCGAGTAGCTGGGACTACACAGGTGCCCAGCACAATGTCTGGCTATTTTTAGAGACAGTATCTCGCTCTTGCTCAGGCTGGTCTCCAAACGGTGAGCTCAGGCAATCTACCTGCCCCAGCCTCCCAGAGTGCTGGGATTACAGGCATGAACCACTGCCCTGGGCATGGGGGATTCTTGCTCACTGACTCAGCAGGGTTTTTTGCTAAAATGGGATCATCCAAGGAAGTGTAGAGATGGGTTTTTGGGTGCCGGACTAAAGTTTGGTAATGCAAAGAATCTTTATAAGGGACAACTGCTTGCTACCTCTTTTGCTTTCTGGAGCAGATGCATTTGGCTTTTCCAGATCTGTGACTCATGGACACATCAACCCCAGAATCTCTCCTTGCTCCAGTGTCCTGAGTCTCTTTCCCACCACCCCAGGCTCCTGTCAGCCACATTGTCCTGCTGCAGCCTCTCGGCCTCAGTTGGCAGCTCCTTCCAGGAGGCCTGGTTATTGCTGGCAGTGTTAGCTTCTTTTCCAGAAGTTGCATCACATTTGCCAAATTAAAGTTATTGCCATGATACAAATTCAAGGTCTCTGGAGACAAAGCTTACATATTTTACTGGCACCAAAATGGTTAATAATATGTCCAAAATATACCCCAGTACTCCAAGCTGGTTATTGCTTTATAATCATAGTAGATATTTCTCTAGCATACTGACAGGCTGAGTGCTATGCACATGACATGATTTTTTTTTAATTTAATACTAAACTAACCCCATGAGGTAGGTACTATTGTACCCATTTTGCAGATGAGGCGGTACTTGAGGACTGCATGTAAAGACAATACAGTCTGAAAGTGATGAACTTAGGATTCACAACTATTTGTTCCACGAGAAGGTGGGGCAATCATAGTGTTTATTTTCTGATTCTTGATCTGTTATTTAAAGGATGATGAATGTTTCCTGGTGGGAGTCGTCTTGTCTTCCTTGGGGCAGAAGGGGTCTGGCCTGGCTAGGCAGGTGCTAATTATGGTGTCACAAACAGTAAGATGCTGACAGGCCCATGACCTGGAGGAACTCTGGGGAGCCCTGGAGTAAAGGTGGATCTCTCTTACTTAGGCTCCAAAGAGGGCATGGAAGCCCAGAAGGACATCAGGACTCCTGGGCATCATGTGGTCATTCTATTTTTCTCTTCAGAGAAGGTCATTAGTCGTGTGCTCTGCACCTGGCAGCCAGGGAGGCAGGATATTTTGCAAGCTCAGCTTTGTTTTGAAGCTTGGAGAAAACTTCTCTCGATTCTCTTCATCAGGATGTTTGTGGCCCTATAGATATTATTTTCCCCTCCATTTTTGCAGCTCCTACTGGCTGCTCTCAGGGAGATGACCCTGAATGGCCAATGTCAGAACTGGGCAGGATTCTTTCAGGTCATTTTCATGTACAAGGCGCACTCACAGGCTTGAACGTGCCCATGTCCTGGTGCTTCTCTGCACAGCACGGGTGCAGCGGCCGGGCATGCTCTAAAGCTCCCTGGCTGGCTGGCACAGGACACGTGGTAGGAAGCCCACGCTGAGAGGATGGAGCATGGGCCCACCTGGGCACAGTTCTCTTTCCTACACTCAGTAAACACACAATCACTCTCCTTCCCAAGGATAATTCTACTTATGGACAAAAGTCTTTTGTTTTCCCTCATCTTCCCATTCCACATATTTTCAGGGACTTCAGAGCAGCATTTATCACACCTTGGAAAAGGTTCCTTTTAAGTAAGATCAGACAAGGAGCTCGGAGTGAATGCATGCCCTGGGCTCTGTATATAATGTCTCCCCCCAACACTGTAGCAGCCGGACGGACAGAGCTGGTCATCACATCAGTTATGGAAGCTGACCCCTCTGGTCATCAGCCAGGCCAAAATCCCCAAATCAGAGTGGATTCAGGGTTATCCCTACAGAATTAGGCTTTTAAAAATATATATTTTATTTTGAATTATCATGGGTACATAAGAGTTCATATCTTTATAGGGTACATGCAATATTTTGACAGAAGCATATGATTAATCAAATTAAGGTAATTGGGGTATCCCTCGTCTCAGGCATTTACCATTTCTTTGTATTACAAACATTCCAATTTCCCTCAGTTATTTTAAAGTATAACCTAACTTGCTGTTGATTATCGTCACTTTGTTGTGCTAAGGTACAAAATTAAAGTTAGATCACTAGAACTGTGCTCCTAAAATATGCATAGGGCGTTAGCTACCCTGGATCTGCCTGTGGGGGTGATTCTATAGGCGCGCTCTTGTCCAGTCTGTGCAGACTGCAGTGAGGGAAGAGAACAGATTGAAAATAACTGATATGCCCCAGTGACAACACAAGACAGAGTGAGGCACAAAGAACCTGCCGTGAGACCACGGCGAGAAGAATGATTAATTCTGACATGAACCTTATCCACAAAAGGAAAACAACAAAAATAAAACCTAGATGGAATCGACAATGTACCTGCAGCAATAAATAATACATATCAACGAACAATCTTTGTGCCCGTCTTCGCGCTGTCCCTTTGATCTGTGTGCCTGATGTCACCAGGGAGAGTCAATATTTAGAGCTTGAGGAATCCGCTGGTGCTCCGTAGTCTGTGGACTCTTTCTGGGGGTGCCCTTGGATCTAATTTTCTTATTCCTCAGTATTTAGCTAGATTTCTCTTCTCCGAAGCTTAAGAGTTAAAGGATTTATCTTTTCGTGGTCAGGCTTGAGTGTATGTAGCAACAATAGCTCACTTCCTCCTGTTTATAAAATTGCAACTAGAAAGCGATGCCCCCATAGCCGGCTGGAGAGATTGATGAGGACGCAGGGGGATCGGCAGGGGCACGCAGAGCTGAGAATCCTTAATCTTCCAGCAGAGCCACGGGCTCCTTGGGTTTTCTGCATCTAGGGTACCGAATGTTCTAGCAGCAGCAGCGCTGTTAACCTCTCAGGAGAGGCATTTGAATAAACGCTTTTGAACTCATGTAGTATATTTTATTTGTAAGGACGGAAGCACATAGTTCACCCTGACATCCTGCGTATTTCAAATTACTATCGATAAGCGCTAAGCTGACATTTTTTTGGGAGGATAATTTTTTTTTCAGTAGCTTAAAATAATATCTGGGATGCTCTTTGTAACCGTGTGTGAAATCAGGCCAGGTATTATCCTTCTTTCTATAAGATTGGGAAGCAATGGCCTCGAAGGAAAATGTCCTTATAGTGGCTTCCCACACAATTTCTCACACTCTCTGATAGCACCATGGCGTGTTTGCATCTCTAAGCCCACCTAATGATGGCTAGTGTATTTTATTTAGGAAAAGGAGTAGTCTGGCTATTATTGGCCTTTTCTATAGGCCGAAATTGATTAGGCAGAGGGGATTCGTGATGGGAGAGGCAAGACAGAACGCATATCTTGTTATTCCTTTGCCAGCCACGATACGGGAGGTAGCACAGGTGACTAAGTCAGCCACACTCTCTCTCCCTTGCACAAATGAAGCAGCTTCTGTAAAGTGCTGGGGAGCACTTCCAGGAAGACTTGTGGCCCGAGGAAATCTGTACACAGCCCCCTGAAGTCCATTGTAAAAGGGAGATCTAATCCAGAGACCTTGCTCAAATAACAGCAGGACTCCGCACGAGAGCAAGTGTGAATTCTCCTGCACTTCGACCACAGAAAATGATACCCGGTGAAATGGAAGCAGATTCAGAATGACTTAGTTTTAGTTCGGATGGAGCCTGGTGCCTTGTCATTATTTTTTTTGGTATTACCTTCCCACACTCCCACCGCTAGAGAGAACAAATACTCTTCTGAAATAACGGTGCAATTACACTGTCCTTAAAAAAAAAATTTCATGTGTTTAAAAAGTAATTCAAACACATTATAGAAAACTTGGAAAAAGAAACAGTAAAAGCCACCATATTCACGCTATTTTCCTTAACATGTCATGTCTGGACCATAAAGGTGCTTAACAAATATTCACTGACTGAATCAAATAAACCCACAAATCTAGCTAGAGGTCACTTATTCGTATTTAGTATACAGTGTAAAACGAAAATAGTTCTGTGTTTGGAGTTCAATTAATAACACATACACACCTTGATCTCTGTGCGTACATGTGTGTAATACACATCTACAGTATATATACAAATATATTTTATATGTACACGTGTATGCACATATACGTACACTCACAAAAGATAACTAGACTTATCCCATGACTAGTGTGGCCTACTTTCTACCCTTTTACTCACAGTGTTAACCCGGTAAAACTTACCAAAGTAACTATTCCATTCTCTGACACCATGAATGGCAGAGTTAAAATGTGGTATTATTTAGTTATTTATTTAATTTTTAAATGTGGTATTATTGACCGAGAGAGCATCTCTTTCTCCCATGCTCAATCACATCTTTTATTTATCGTCATCTTCAACATATATTCTGAATCTTAACAGTGTGGGAGATATGTATTATAAGACTTATTGCAAGAAATTGGTTTATGCAACTGTAGGGAAGGGACTGAACAGGCTAATTGGAAATGTAGGGTGGGCCATTGGGAAGAACCACAGCTGCTGTTCATGGAGGAACAGCTTCTTTCTCAGGAAGCTCCAGCTCTGATCTTTAGGGTGATCAACTCATTAAATTGATGGCTACACGGTTTATCTAGAATAATCTCCACCATTTAAAGTCAACAGATTATGAGCTTTCACTACATCTCCAAAAATACCTTCACAGCAATACTGAGATCCATGTTTGATGGAATAACTGGAGACCACAGCCTAGCCAAGCTGATAAGTCAAAAATACCATTGCAACTATTAATACCCTATTCCAGCCAGCATCACCACCTGTCACCTGGATGGTGTGATGCAAATTGATCTTGGGGCTGCTCCTTTACATAGACATCCACCATCTATAATCTTGTCAATGGACCACCATGTCTCGATGATGTGACTGCACTGTTCGTACAATTCCCTACTTGGGTAACTCAATTTCAGCCACTTTGAGCAATTTTGCTGTTTCTTAGATGTGCCAAACCAACCCTTGATCGGGGCTTTTGTAGCTGCATTCCTTCAGTAGACTTCCTTCAGACAGTCACATGGCTGACCCTCTCCCTTAACTCAGGTCTTCACTCAAAGTCACTTCCTCAAGGTCATGGGTCAATAGGAACACGACCTTTGAGGTAGAGTCTGCAGTTCTCCATTGTACAGTGACTTGTTACTAGTTTCCTTCCTTTCCTATACCATTTGCTGGAAGAAAGTTGCTAAACCCAACCCACAGTCAAGGGAAAAACAAACTACCTCCTGTGGGGAGTAGTATCAAAGGATTTATAGATTTACATTAAAGCCTAATTAATAAATATTTGGGAGAGATATGTTGAGGCTATGCAGGCACCCCATTTCTTCTAAAATGGGTTCACCCATTGACTTTAGCATCCTTCCCTGGCTCTTTCTTGCAGCAATTATTACTGTGGCGTTCTAAGGGCAGTTTTCCATTTAGCTGGGATTCTTCTGGGAGGAAGATTTGTCCCCTTTTCCTCATTTATTTATTTATTTATTCATATCAGTATGGGCTCATGGATATTTACACTATGCAGATCATAATCTAAAAAGCATAAATATTTATTTTTGCTGCAAGATGCCCTCATTCTTTTCTTTTTGTTCTGGCTGTGTTTGCTTTTTAGTACTTCCTTACTTGCCGGCACCGCAAAATGTTCCAGGCCCACTATGTATATTTCTTGCCGCAGTTGAAAACCAACTATTTCTCTAAAAACTCCTCATCCTTTTATTAAAAAAGAGGCATTTTGGAACTAAGATTTGGGTATTAGGCATGCTCATTGCTACTAGGGTATCATTTATTTCAGCCCCACCCAATGAACAGAGCTGAGAAATCAATCTTTGTGTACTAACTCATGTGTACACACACGTGGATATTTATATGTATATAAATATATGTATATGTAGGTCTCTGCACATCAAGAGACGGACTGTGTTATGGTTTATTATTTCACAACTAAGATACACAGTCAACAGAGTTCTTTCTGATTCACTTGTGCAAGTGTCACCTGAGTGCACTATTGGTGCTGCTTGGAGGGCTTTGTTTATTTCCATCTGCGTGGATTTTATGTTTTTTGATTTTTGTGTATCTCAAAACTTTCATAATGACCCACATATGAATTTCTATTTATAGCGATGACTCTAACCTTCTAGCTTTTCTCTCTTGCTTTTTTTTTTTTTTTTTTTAAGACAGAGTCTCACTATGTCACCCTTCGTAGAGTGCCGTGGCGTCACAGTTCACAGCAACCTCAAACTCTTGGGCTTAAGTGATTCTCATGCCTCAGCCTCCCAAGTAGCTGGGACTACAGGTACCTGCCACAGTGCCCAGCTATTTTTTTGGTTGTAGTTGTCATTGTTGTTTAGCAGGCCCATGGTGGGTTCAAACCCGCCACCTCCGGTGTATGTGGCTGGTACCCTAGCTGCTGAGCTATAGGCACAGAGCCCTCTCTTGGTTTTTTGAAAGTTCTTTCTGGGATTATAAAAACCTGGCTCCCATGATGTATAAATTATAGTCTTCCCTCAGTATAATATGGGAATGGTCCAAATCCTTACATATCCAACCCACACGTACACAAAAAGTCTTCTGTATATGTGGGTTTTGCATCCCACAAACATTGTATTTTCTATCTGTCTCCGGCCAAAAAATGTCCCAGTATAAACACAGTCCAAATCCATGTAGTTCAAGGTTCAACTGTGTTTATTTACTTGCTTAATCCTTGTATGCTTGTAAAGTAGTTTCACAATTGCTGGCCTGCAGCTCTGTAAGAAACAAAACTCATAATCAGAGTACATGTTTGTGGACAGTTCCTTTTGTCTTTAGTCTTCAATATTAAGTCCCAACAGTTTCCCAAAGGTACAAAGTCAGATCATTTTTTCTGTTCGCCCCCAATAAACATGGGCCAGACATTTCCAAAGCAGTGCATTATTAGTTTTCTATTGTTGTGTTAATTTGCCACAACCTAGTGACTGAAAACAATATCCATTTATTCCCTTATAGTTTGGTAGGGGAGAAGTCGAGATGGGCTCTGCTGGGTGCTTTTTTATTGAGGGTTAAGTCACAAGGCAGACATCAAGGCAGAGGCTGGGCTGAGCTCTCCTCTCCAGGCTGCGAGGAAGAACCCGCTTCTCACCTCATTTAGGTTGCTGCCAGATGCCTGTTCTTGGCAGCTGTATGAGTTAAGTCTTCATTTTCTTGCTGGCTGTTGATCAGGGTTACCCTCAAATGCTAGAAGTTACCCTCTGATCTTTGCCTGTTTTGCTTCTGTTTAGAATCTGACTTCTGCTGCCAGCTGGAGTAAACTCTACCTTCAAACCACTCATGGGATTAGATGAGATTCACCTGAAAATGTTCTTCTTTGACTAACTGGAAGTCAACTAACAAGTCGTCTTAAGGATACGTGAAAAATTCCACTAGACAGGTGATATATTATAGTCATGCATGTGGTATCTTGTCACAGGGATCAGGGTGGAAAATTTCAGGGACTGTTTGAGAATTTTGCTTACTACATGCAGTTACATTCCTCTGTCACCATCTGAAGTCCATCCTGGGACCTCTGATACCCAGGTTGACATTAAAAAGTTTGGAAGGTGTGGTATTACATCTATGACCTTGATTGTGGGGATAGTATCGTGAGTGTTTACACCCAAACGCATCAAATGGTACAACTTAAAATATGGGAAGTTCTTTCTATATCAATTATATCTTTCAAAACTGTTGAAATTAGAAATGAAAATCTGTGTATGGTTAAGTTCATTCTTTGTGGTGTGTGAATGCATAGCATTGTATATAAACCATCAAAGTACAACACGGAACAGTTCCACCATTTTGAAAATTCCCCTGTGTAGCCACCTTTTAAATAACCCTTACTCCCCCAACCAGTTCTTGAGAACCAGACATATGGATCTGTTGACTTTTTGTAGTTTGTCTTTTCTAGAATGTGACATGAACAGTACAGTGTGTAGATACCATTTGGGCTTGGCTTCTCTCCCTTAGCAAAATATATTTAGGAATCAATGATATTGTCCCATGAGTCAAGCATCCCTGCCTTTTCCATGGCTGGGTAGTATCTGTTGTAGAGTTGTGCCAAAGCCTGTATTTTTAACCATAATTTTATAAAAATACTATAAGGATTGCTAAAATGATGGGATTTACTTTATAATATTGTTTGTAGCAACAATAGACTTTGATTTGTCTTGTTATGAAAATAAACTTCATGAATAGGCAGTAAGAGATTCCATAAAATTATATGAATCACAGTGACATCTTCATTTGGACTTGAAGAGAATTTTTGTATCTTGGGAAATAAGAAAGTGATTTTAAACCACATATTCACATTCCTACAGCCAGCCTCATTTATTTCCTAAAGGTCAATTGTGATTCACAACTTTTCTGTTTGAAGAGAGTCAAGCTTCCAAATACTTCCTTAATAAACACCAAGTAAAGAAAGAACAATGAAAAAGCAAACAAAAACATACACTGGCGAAAAGAATCCCTACTGTACAAATGGTTCTGAGAAAACTGAATAGACACACGTAGAAGACTGAAACAGAATCTGTACCTCTCAAAAATCAATTCATCTCAGACTTAAATCTAAGATGTGAAACTATAAAAATCCTAGAAGAAAATGTTGGAAACAGGTCTTATAGATATCAGCCTAACAAAGCATTTATGAAGAAGACCCTAAAGGTAATCATAACATCAACAAAAATTAACAAAAGAAATCTGATTAAATTAAAAAGTTTTTGTACAGACAAGGAAACAATCCAAAGTGTGAACAGACAATCTACAGAATGGGAGAAAATATTTCTATGATATACATCTGACAAAGGGCTGATAACCAGACTCTATAGAGAACTCAAACAGGCTTGGCACCTGTAGCTCAGAGACTAGGGCACCGGCCACATATACCAGAGCCAGTGGGTTCAAATCCAGACCGGGCCTGCCAAACAACAATGACAACTGCAACCAAAAAATAGCTGGGTGTTATGGTGGGCACCTGTAGTCTCAGCTACTTGGGAGATTGAGACAACAGAATCGCTTAAGCCTGAGAGTTTGAGGTTGCTGTGAGCTGTGACACCACTGCACTCTACTGAGGGCAACATAGTGAGACTCTGTCTCAAAAAAAAGAACTCAAACAAATCAGCAAGAAAAAATGAAATCAAACAACCCCATAAAAAAGTGGGCAAAAGACTTTTCAAAAGAAGATAGACTAATGGCCAATAAACATATTAAAAAATGCTTAACTTCTCTAATCATCAGAGAAATGCAGATCAAAATTACAATGAGATATCACCTAACTCCAGGGAGAATGGTGTTTATCACAAAATCCCCAAACAACAGATGCTGGTATGGATGCAGAGAGAATAAAACACTCCCACATGGCTGGTGGGACTTCAAACTAGTACAACCTCTGTGAAAATAGTATGGCGAGCCCTCAAAGAACTAAAAGGAGGCCTACGATTTCATCCAGCAATTCCACTACTGGGTATTTACTCAAAGGGAAAAAGTCCTATTTTTGAGGAGACACATCTACTTGAATTTTTATTAAAGCACAATTCACAATCACAAAGATGTGAAATCAACCCAAGTGTCCATCAGTACATGAGTGGCTGATAAAATGTGCTATGTGCATACCAGTATACTCTGAGTACTACTCAGCCATAATAAGAAATGGCAAATAAGATCATCTGTAACAACCTGGATGGAACTGAAGACTGTTCTTCTAAGCAAAGTGGGGCAGAAATAGAAAAACATCACATGTACTTGATTGGACTTGAGCTGCACAAAAGCAATCCATGTAACCAAAGTGTTTGCACCCCCATAATTTTGTAAAATTTATAAAAGGGGGGAAAAAAGAACATTTTTTAACCTTTGGACGATGCCTCCAAAAAAATATCAATTCAATTAGAAACAACTTTCTAAGCTAAGAAAAAAAAAAATTAATTAAACCCTTAAATGACCAATCGTATTTTTCTACCGTTTCATAATTACAATCCAAATGCTCCATTTGTAACAATTTAAGGGATATCTGATAAAAAGTAGAATATTTTCCATGAAAACCATTGAAAAGATGGAGAAAATTTGGACTTAACTGGAAATGCATAATTTATGTAGAGTTAATCAAGATAAAAGCATTCTTTTTCCATACAATTAAAATCTTACCTTTGTCTTCATATAAGTGAATGGCCAAAAAAATGCATCTTATACAACTGTTTCACTTAAATATATTGCTTAACCAAATGCTTTATTTAAATATAATTCTCTCACAGATAGTGGGTCTATTTTCTAAATGTATGCATGTAAGTATGAAAAAGAAAATAATAAAGGAACACACCTAATGGGATATTACCTTGGTGGAACTATCTCGCAGATTTGAACATAATGCTTTTCATTGTGATGATTTTAAAACATTTGCATTATGTGTGCCTTGGAAAAGTATTTAAAAAAATAAGTTTATGAAACAGAAAGTCAATATGAATTTTGAAGCAATATTCATGATTGAGGGCAACATAATTTTAGAAAAGAAAAAGATTTCCTCCTCTAAGAAGCTTATTATTATAATCATACCACAGATGTTAGAAAATAAGGCCCAAAACACACTTAGGTGAAGTCATTTTCGTGATGCATTAAGTTAATAGCTAGATTTGCATTTGTTGTTTTTTTTTTTTTTTCTCTTCCTGGTTGAGTCTAATTTTTACTGGAATTCACTTTTTTTTTGGTAGTGGTAGGGAGGCTGGGATGTCTCCTAACACATATACACATATACAAAAACACATACAAAACAATATTTGTACAGAAGTTAATGCTTTATGGAGTTAATGAGTTACAAATTATATATCACACCATTACCAAAACCCTCTACTCTCTGTTGAATTATGGAAAGGTTAAGCCCTTTTTATAGATAGATGCAAAAGTGTTTTTTAGCAATTACTAAAGACTCGATGTTCTTTTTTTCATTTTTTGTTTTGTTTTTTTGAACTAGCATGAGTTTATTAAGAACAAGTCAGGTAAAAATGAACTCTTTTCCTTTTTTTTCTGATTTTGTTAATTTTTTTATTAAGTCATATATACATAGATCATGAATACATCTATGCCTTTGTGGGATTCAATGTGTTGATTATTTGTACAAATTGGGGTGCTTACATCCTGCTAATCAACATAGCCTTCACCTCATTTACCCAATTGCAGCGTTAAGACATTTGTGTTCTAAGGACCAAAAATCATTTGGCAATAAAGATATTTTCACTAGATTGTTCATGGCTCCTAATTCATAATTGCCAAGTCATGGAAGAAGCCCAAGTGCCCATCGACCCCTGACTGGATTAATAAATTGTGGTATATGTATACCATGGAATACTATGCAGCATTAAAAAATGGAGACTTTACCTCTTTTATGTTTACATGGATGGAGCTGGAAAATATTCTTCTTAGTAAAGTATCTCAGGAATGGAAAAAAATATATCCTATGTACTCAGTACTACTGTGAAATCAATTTATAATCACTCACACTTGCATATGAAAAATGAAAGACAACTATAGCCTAGGATGAAGGAGGGAAGGAGAGGGGTAGGGGTAGGGAGGGGCGTGGGTTGATAGAGGGAGGGTTAGTAGGGCGACAACTTGTACTTGCAATATGGAGCATATTGCAAGTACAAGTTGGATCTATCAGGTGTAGAAGACTCCATGTTCTTGAACTATATTACCTCTGTTTGCCTTACTGAAGGATACAACACTCACTTTGCACCTCACTCTTCAAGAGAAGTGAAAAACCAGCAAAAATCCACCCAAAACCAAAGCCACGCAATTTTAAATGGAAACAATTAGATTCTCTTTCCTCTCTCCAGAGGACTTGTCCAGTTCCTCCCAGTGGACCCACTCGAACAACATATGAATAATATTCAGTTGTTTCATCTTTAAATAGTTTATCCTCCTTTAGGCTCAATTTCTTCCACTCCACTTAATATGCAGGCAGTGTATTTTGGGAAATGATCTCAGGGAAGGCGAGTAATAGACAAAGGAGGGTGAAACATGGATACTAGACCAGAAAAAAGGTCTGTTTTTGAGTTGGCCATCACTTTAGGGGGAGATATTTAGAATATGCCTCAATTTCCATCCAAGTGGTGATAGGAGAAACATTGATTTGTGGGCTCACATTCCCACCAGTGAAGGGCTGCCCCGAGGGACCTTACCCTCCCTTATTCCCTCATATGAATTAGGCTGTGGCAATATGAGGAGGAAGCTGATCTTTGGAACTCCCAGAAGGCTGGAGCCCAGAAGGAAATGTGAAAGATGAAAAAGCTGACTGAGGTCAGGTGTGCCAGACAAACCCTAGAGGGAGTGGTTGTCCAGGATGCAGTTGTTGGCGTCAAGGAGGAGCAGAGGGGTGTGAGGCAGGCGGTGCACAGCAGAGACCTGTGGCCATGGGGTTTGGCAAGCAAAGCTCTGAAGGAGAGATGATACAGCCTGTGGAGCCATTTCCCCCCAGACTTTCTGATTCATCTGGGATGCGGGCTGGGTGAAGCCAATATTGCTGGTCAGCTGATTGCACCATAGATTTATGGGTCCCAAAGCTCCTCTTGTTCTTTGAGGTTACGATGGGGGCAAGACATGATTGCAAGAGGGACTTTACCTAACAATTGCAATCAGTGTAACCTGGCTTATTGTACCCTCAATGAATCCCCAACAATAAAAAAAAAAATAAAAATAAAGTAATAAACAAATAAATATTAAAAAATAAATAAAAATAAAGGAGATTAAAAAAAAACTAATGGAGAAACTTCTATGGACAGAAGAGGACCGTGGAAAATGGCAGATATATGCTAAAACATAGTTTATTGAAAACAGTTAAATTAATATTTAAGAAGGTTTGAGAAACAAACCAGGGCAACTTATGATGATTAACATTTTTAGCATTTTGCTTCTTTTTATCTCTTTTTTTTCCATCCACATCTCTCTTGTGCTTTTGATTCTCAACTCGTCTGATTGCCTCTGGGAAAAAAGAAATAAGGAATTCTTCTATGTCACATGTTTTATATTGGGATCAATGTAGGTTTTACCCATTTGTTTTAGTATGTATATAAGGTTTCTAATTAAAACCTATGGAAATATCAAATACAAAATAAAATTAATGGCACTCAACTGCAGTATTATCGTGAGGCTGAAAACCTCCCATTTGTGTACCAAGCTGTATCTTCTGGATGAAAAATTTAGAAGCTTAAAGTCATTTATGGTAGTATAATGTAAATTACAAGAGAAGAAATTATAGTCTCCCGCCTTTGCTGGGTGTTGGACTTCAGCAGCATACATAATTCATAGAAAAGGACTGTGTGAAGGAATATGGGGTAACCTTCAGGAATAAATCACGGAAAACCAGTTACTAATCTACAGAGTAGTTTACCTGGAGGAAGGTAATGTGAAGGAAAACGGTCCATCATTTCACGTAGCTTAATGCGATCCCCTGATGAAAGTTACCCAGGGCCACATATTACATATGGAATAGAAAATATTTATGCCTAAATATCTACTGCTTGGAAAGAAACCAGCCAAACATTGATAAATGAATTGAGCAGAGTAGGTATTACATTAGCAGATAAATTTTACTTTGATTGTGAAGTTCAGCCAGAGGGGGAAGAGTTAGAGGGAGATGTCATAGCTGGGAGGACCGAAGTCTGTTGTTGAGGGACAGTCACACACACACCTCATCAGGCATTAGGACTGAGATGACCCCACTGTCCATTCCACTGATAAGCAACTACAAGGCAGTCTGGTTTTCTTGGCAGTCTCCAGAAGGTGATGGCAAATCATGCTCAGACCTCTTACTTGTGTAAAGAAGACTCTGCCTTAGAGAGATGACCACTTTTGTGTTAACTTCTGGTGAAGTTTATAGATTGTGGAAGTGTTTGCTTCCAAACCTTCAAAGGGCATTGATCTAGACTTCACATGAATCTCACCTGATGTATGCAAGTGGTAGTCAACCTAAGTTTTTCTAATTTCCACTTCTCTCATTTGCAGATGAGTCTCTATGAAAGTGGGACCAGGCAGGTTGCAGGAAGACGTGAACGATCTGAGGATCAAACGCAGTTTCCACTGTACACTGAAGAACATGTTTCCTACAACCATGCGAAACACGTGGCTTTGATTCGTGTCAGAACACACTCATGGTCTGCTTTCCAGGACCTGATGGAGCACACACGTGTGGCCTGCTTCTGATGCCAGCTGGACATAGGAAGGGTGGATAGGGAACATGCACAGCATGGCATCCCAGCTATATACACAAGGATCTTCTTTGGATATGGGAGAGAAAATTCACAGGACAGCACATGTACGAATCCCCTATAACCTGCCAGATTGCTTTCTACCTATTCAAAATTCTATTGTCAGAGCAGTGAATGGGACGAGGCAGGCTCTGTACTCCCTGATCTGTGGGTTCCCTGCCTTTCTCCCATGCACTTACGTTGTAACCAGCTATTTCGGTTCACTACAAAGTGCACCTTAAATGCAAGTAATTTATTTGGGAGGTAATTCCGGAAAGTATTGATAGGTGCGAGAGGAAGTGTGGCAGGGCAAGGTAGGAGGCCAATAAAGGTTCAGTTTATGGAGTGACCTGTCTCTAGGCTGTAGAAGCTGAGTCCTATCTAGAAACACTAAGACTCAGTCAAAGACCTCAGAATTATCCGTCCCAGGGACAAGAAAGATGAGATATTTGTCCTCCAACTTGTTTTCATCGTTCTTCCCAAGCACTTTCCCTTTATCTTCTACGTAGGGATTGAGAGCGATTTCTCAGACAGGGTCAACAGGATACCTCCGCCGTGTACGGCACTGGCAACTTCCATGGGCCCATGAGCTGGGCACAGACGGCGTTTGCTATATGCATGCATTCCTGTGTTCACTTGCAAGCTTCCCTGACGATTACAATTTTATACCTTCTTTAAGGGTTGACTTGAACAACAGGGATGAAGGCAAAGACAAATCAGGGCAACTCTGTCCAGTAATAGAGAGGAAATAGGTAGAAGTAGGCATCGTTTAACCCCAAAGGTAGGATTTGGGTCAAAGATTAGATTTTAAGAGTAATTTCATGCATTGATCCTAAAGCTTGGGTTTATCTCCGATTTATCTAAACTTTCGTGAATGCTTAGCAATTTCAATTCCATCGAGAAAAGCCGATACCCATAAAAGCTTTCCTGGATTTTCAGAGGTTCATTGTAGAAATTAGAGGTGCTGATTTGCACAGTGATTTGTTCGTTTAAATTGCATTGACGCCACTCCCGCCAATGGGGTCAACTTCCCAAAAATACACCTCTTGGAAAGAACTTAAAGGACTGTGGATGAAGACGGTTTGATGCACTTTATGAGTCAGGCTCTCTCTGGATACCCATCAATTAGAGGGGAAGGCAATAAAAGGAAAAAATTTGCCCCATCTGGTTCTACATAAAACTCCCCAAGAGCTTTGACAAAAAGTCATCTTTGCAAAGAGTGGCCTGATCTCTGGGGAGGCATCTGTTTTTCGGGCTTGTTGAAATGCTTTTTCTTTTCAGGGATGTTATTTCAGCGGAGCCAGATGAGAAGCACATGCTATTTTTATAACTTTTTAAAGGCTTAAGCGGGCAAATATGTCTCTTTGAGCTGCCTTCCTCAATAAGCCTGATGCTAAAGCAGCTTTATGTCCCATAAAGAGTATCATTAACCTCGTGGAGCTACACGGGATCTCTGATAATCTTGAGCATGATTCCTTAGTATCAGATTAGTGAAGGAAAGGCTCTTATTATTTTCCAATTTCTAAAAGCTACCAGTCTAAAATAAATTTGTTCAGAACACTTTGGCTAAGTTAAGCTTTTATAATCAGTGATTTTCAACTTGTATACCACAATTTTTTTTAAAGATCATTAATTATTTTTGAAAGAAGTTCAAAGCACATTAATGTATATCCTTTTTTTTTTTTTTGCTCTTTTATTTTTTTTGACCAATGTCATCTAAGTGTGCCGTGGAAGTTTAACTATAGGTTCATATGTGCCATGAGATAAAAAAGGTTGAAAAACACTGGTATATTTTTCCTGGGTATAGGAATTCAGGCATTTGAAGACCATTTTTTTATATTCAAAATATGTTAATCTCCTTCTCATATTTCCATGTCTGGCCTCAACCATTAATGTTATAACTAGATTTTTATTCTCCTTCCAACCTGGGAAACCTGACCTTCATCTAGAATAAGGTTTACTAAAAACAGAGTTTATTTTCTTCTTCCAAAATTCAAATTTCTGCTACCAGCATATTACTTGAATTACAAACATATGCTCTCACATTTTAAAAAATAATTTCTTCATCCTTGAAGAATGCCTCAGACTTATTTTTCCATGATAATCCTTATATGATTTCTATTTCCCAGTTGTACATCTAGTCTACAGGAATAGCCCTATTCTAGCTTTTCCTGCCTTGCAGGAGCCAGAACTTTTTTTTTTTTTTTTTTTTGAGACAGAGTCTCACTGTGTGCACGCCCTGGGTAGAGTGCTGTGACATCATGGCTCACAGCAACCTCAAACTGTTTGGCTCAAGTGATCCTCTTGCCTCAGCCTCCGGAGTAGCTGGGACTACAGGTGCCCACCACAGTGCCTGTCTAGTTTTTCCATTTTTAGTAGATACAGGGGTCTCACTCTTGCTCTGGCTGGTTCTGGCCTGAGTTCAAGGGATCCACCTGCCTCGGCTTCCCAGAGTGTTGGAATTCTAGCCTTGAGCTCGGAGCCAGATTTATCAGCAAAATGAGTTCTGATTATGTGAAGCACTTACTATTTGTTTCTTTTTTGGTAATCTTGAAGTGGCTGCCAATTGTGTCTTGAAATTCGGAAATGTAGTTCTTCATAAGTTGTTCACAGCACACTTCTCCCATCATCCTAATTTCCTAGGTTTTCGCCCATCCTCTCTGTAGTTACGGAACAAATCATGACGTGTATCTGACATGTCTTTGGGCATGTTGGAGACAGTATTGGCCTATCGCTACCGTGTCTATGACACACAGACACCCACACACCTTCTCTCTCCGTGTCCTTCTGAAGGCTGCTTCAGATCTGACCTGTGCATTGCTGACGCTCAGAGCCCCTGGATTATAACAGCAGCCCTGTCTCTAATTTTTTTTTTTTTTGCTTTTATGTCTTTATTTTTTTATTATTGTTATTATTCTTTTTTAATTTTTTATTGTTGGGGATTCATTGAGGGTACAATAAGCCAGGTTACACTGATTGCAATTGTTAGGTAAAGTCCCTCTTGCTATCATGTCTTGCCCCCATAAAATGTGACACACACCAAGGCCCCACCCCTCCCTCCATCCCTCTTTCTTTTGTTACTATGCAATTGGGGAAAGCCCTGACTTGGGTTTTCCTCACTCTCATTGCCAATGAAATGAAGGAGATACTTCCTAAGGTGGATTTCATATTGAACTTTCATGACTTCCCCTGCAATGAGAAATCTGGTTTCGATCAACCGCATGTGGCTAGAACCCCACCAGTCACTTGCACCATTTCAGTGACCGTTCGGTGCCCGTCTGTTGGTGTGGAGAGATGTATGTCTGTATCACGTATTTGTTCCCATGTAAAACGCAAACTCTCCTGGACTGTTCCTGCTTCCGTCATGCAGTGGGCATCCAAGAAACGTCCAAATCCTTAAAAGAACAAGTAATGACTTTTCCTACGCAATTTAGTTGTGTTTCTAAAAGATTTCTGCCTCCAGAGAAATACGGGTATGAATAATTATCATTTCCAATAATGACTGGCTGGCCAAAAAACACGAACTTGCATTTTTAAAATGTGCTATTTGCTTACCCTTTAAATCCCAAGAACAGTTCCTATGAATGAGGGCTCTTCAACAATGTCTTTTAAATGTATCCCAGCTACACCCCCCTCCCCGCCCAAAAGAAGCCAAATGATACATGTTGGGAGCTCAGTTCTCCTCCACATCTCTGCCATCCCTTACTTAAAAAAATTCCACATCATACAGCAGTGCCCAATGTGATCATTAAATAAAACTGTAATTAAGGTGACATCAGCAGTTTCGGTAATGAGAGTCTTGCTGTACCAGTAAGAGTAAAAATAACATTCCCTGGCGCTGAGATGGGGCAGCTGTGGTTCATGCTGGGAACGTACCTTGGCAATTTAACATGACTAATTGTACGAGCTATTCTTCACAGGGGATTGCATTCATCTCCAAAAGTTCTTCCATCTCCGTGGTGCATCCAAGGGCTGCTGTTTCTCCCTTGCTTCGTAGCAGCCCCCTACATCCCATTTTCATAGTCCTCAGCTGGGTATGATGGGAGTCTTCCCGATGGCTGCCTGGATAAGCTGCCAATTTCTGACTTTCCAGTTGTGAACAGACTAAGCAGAAGGTGGGCAGCGCATGTGAGCTGGTTGTTGAGTGGGGCCCGCCAGGGCCCTGGTCAACTCTTCCATTCTCACTGGGATGTTCTGAGTGTTAGAATTTTTATGTGTGTTACTCGAGGGAGTAGAGCTAGCCTGAATCTAGCCATCTGTAAAAATCATAAGGGCCAGGCATGGTGGCTCACACCTGTAATCCTAGCACTCTGGAAAGCCATGGCAGTAGATTGCCCAAGCTCATGGGTTTGAGACCAGCCTGACCTAGAGCAATACCCCGTCTCTAAAAATAGGTGGGCATTGTGGCAGGTGCCTGTAGTCCCAGCTTCTTGGGAGGCCGAGGCAAGAGAATTGCTTGAGTCCAAGAGTTTGAGGTTGCTGTGAGCTATGATGCCACAGCACTCTACCCAGGGTGACAGAGTGACACTCTGTCAAAAAAAAAAAAACATAAGAAAAGGGCTTTTTACCCATTATTTTGAACCTATCTAGAGATAAAGAGCTTTTTGTCCTTTACTTTGAGCCTGTCTGGAGATCACTCAGCACGAATAGAGTGGCATGACTACTCATGACTTCTAGGCACGTCGGTGTGGTTGGCCAAGGGTTTCAGCAAAGCAATAGCAGCCTGGTCTGGGAAGGCAGCAGCATCTCCGGAGAGAAGACATTGCAAAGTCTTCTTTGAGCCACATAGTAAATAGTAACTCAACATTTTGAATTATAGTGTGTCTTACATTATAGTTCTGTTGGACAGTGCTGCTATAGCATTCATCAGAATGAATGGTAATTATTTACTTAACTGTATCTCTCACCTACCAGACTTTAAGCTCCCTAAGGGCAGGAACCATGTGCTCTGCATCTTTAAACAGAGCTTGGCACGTAGCAAACATGGAAAAGAGAAAAATGGTCTAAACATACATTTATATCTTTAACATTTCTGGTAGAAACATTAATACCACAAGAAAGTGAATTAATAATACCACCTATTTAACTGGACATACAAATTAAAATTTCAACATGTAATCAACACAAAAAGACTGAAGGAGCTATTTCACATCATTTATTTCTTACACCTACTAAGTCTTCAAAATCTAGCATCTATTCCATAATTATAGCACATCTTAACTTGGACACTAAATTTTCATTGCAATTGAAATATAATGGCGCCTGTGGCTCAAAGGAGTAGGGCACCAGCCCCATATGCCGAAGGTGGTGGTTTCAAACCTAGCCCCGGCCAAAAACTGCAACAACAACAAAAAAATAATAATGATCAATAGTGATCCCTATTAATGTTTTATGAACTTCACAGTTGAAAAATAGATTTGTATACTCAGGCTCTTCCGATTATACTTAAAATGCTTCCAATAACATGAGGGCGTATTGGTCTTTGAATTTAAGTTTATCTCCTCTGACCCTATTTGGATAGCCTTGATCACTTTCTCTTGCCTGATTGCGATGGCTAAGACTTCCATTGCTATGTTGAATAGCAGGGGAGACAGTGGGCATCTTTGCCTCATTCCTGATCTGAGTGGAAATGTTTTCAATTTTACACCATTCAATATGTTATTTATTTTGTTAAAAATTAAAATACATTTTTGCAGTCACACTAGCTACATTACATGAGCCTCATAGCCATGTGTGGCTAGTGGGTAACAAAGTGGCAGCATAAATATAGGGGGTGTTTATAAAGCATGGTGGTGGAGGATGGGATGGAAGATTAACTCGGTTTATAGCAGAAGCCCCACTCTCAAACTCTTCTTGGGCTAGAAATTGTGTCTTCTTCCCTGCAACATCTATAATGTCCAGGAGGAAGTAATCTCCTCAGCTTAGACTATAACTATATGTGAGGTTGAGCAATCAAGTTCATGAACTCATCCTGGAAAACATGCTCCCTACCTCATTGCTGAACCATGATTATCTTCCAAGTACTCTGCTTGGGAAGCTATGCACTGATGCCAGGAAAGTCTGATTCTTAAATACGACTGCTGCTATCAGATTTACTGTTTTTATTTTAAGCCAATAAGAATGCTGTGATTGATTTCAGCTGTTTTTTTTTTTTCTCTGAAACAAGCAAAACCAAAAGATATCCCTTGCTATATCCTTTTTCTTTTTTTTCTTTTGCAGTTTTTAGCTGGAGCTAGGTTTGAACCTGCCACCTTCGGCATATGGGGCTGGTGCCCTACTCCTTTGAGCCACAGGCACCGCCCCTTTGCTATATCCTTTTTATATAAAATATGATATATTTTATGTAAATACATATTTTATAATTTATAGTTATATAAATATATGAAAATATACATAATATATTTACATATTTTATAAATATAATTATAAAATATAAATTTTATATCGTGAAAATAATTTCAGATTCATCACAACAACTCATTGCATCTGATGTCTCTTAAAACGATTTAAAATTTCCTAATTTTGCTTTCCTCCCCAGGACATCTGCTAGTCAAATTACTGTACTCTAAAAATCTCTTGAAGTCAATACTTCCTGGGCTGTTAAGCACTGTTAGTTAGGTTTATCGGTTTCACTTTGCTTTTGACTTTCTGGAATTAAGATACTTGGAGCAGTTTGATCCCTTCAGATCAGCTTTTATGCTTTGTTAGGTGAGAACACAGCAGCATTTAATATAAAACTCATTTTATCCCACCAGTGAGGTCAAATCCTGCAATTAAGTGTTGATGAGGTTACGTGATATGCGTCACATGCTAGGTTCTCCTCCGCAGGGAAAGGTTGCACCATTTCTTTTCTCCTCTCAGTATTTCATTTCATCATGTTCATTCATCTCGACCATGTTTCTTCAAATCATGGTAGCTGGTATATTGTCAATAGCACCTGCCTCCATAGGTGATGAACAATATCTCCAAGTGTTCTTCATTAGTGTTTCTCGTATTTTGAGTAAGGTTGAGCATCTTTATTATGAGGGCCAGTTGCATTGGCTTGTCTGTGAACTCCGTGCATGGCCCTCGCTCACTCTTTCTGTAGAATGGCTTCTATGCGCCAGGTGTGGTGGCTCACGCCTGTAAGCAGAGCACTCTGGGAGGCCGAGGTGGGTGAATTGCTCGACCTCAGTGAGACCGCATCTCTAAAAACTCCCAGCTATTGGGGAGGCTGAGGCAAGGGGATCACTTGAGCCCAGGAATTGAAGTTGCTTTGAGTTGTGATGCCACAGCACTCTACTGAGGGCAACAAAGTGAGATTCTATCTCAAAAAAAAAAAAAAAATAGAAAAAGAAAGAAAGAAAAAAGAAAAGGAAAAAAAAACCAGAGGACATTCTTTTTCTTATGTGTTAGGGATCTTAATCCATTGGCCCAATATAAATCACAAATATTTCCCCAGTTTTTCACTTGTCTTTTTATTTACTCTGGTATATTGACACGATTTTTTTAACATGGTCAAATTTATTGATCTTTTCTCAATTTTTTAATAGATTTTGAGTCAGATTTATGAAAAAGTTTCCTATTCCTTTTCATTCACCCATGAATTCATCCGTACTTTCTTCTAATATTTTAATGCTTTCATTTTATCCTTTCCTATACTGCTAAGCAATTATTCCAATACCATATTTAGAAAAGAATTAACCTTTTTTCTACTTCTTTGACATGAAGTCTTTATCACATACTACATTTCCATATTGGTTAGCAACTTTGTGGTCGCTTTTTATTATTTGGTAACATCTAAAATGAAACTAAAAACTTTGAAAGGGAGCATTAAAATAGTTTAATAATCAACAAATATTAATCTAGTTAAGCTTAGAATCGATTATATTGATAAAGTCTGGGGTTTCTTTTATTCCTACGTTTTTATTCCTATATAATAATTATTAGGAAGTTTAAAATGGTCATCAGCCGAATAATATTCAAATCCCCTATTTGCAAAATGACATTTATCGCTAGTATAGTTATGAAACAACACGGCATTATTCAATGCAGATTCATTGAAATACGCTTCTTCAAGTAGCATGGTTAAATTAAAATACTGCAGAAATAGAACTCTTTGGCCCTAAATAAACTTTTAAAAAGTTTTGGGGTATAAAATATACTTTTCTTTTTGAAATTTAGCTTGCTATTAAATCTTCCATTTTTTTCAGGAAAGCTCATTATTGCATCCACTTCGCTAATCTGCAGATAACTCTAAGCCACAAGACCGGTGTAAGATGTTGGATTTAGCAAGAACACTCTCAGATCTCCTGGTCATTGGCTTCACGGGGTTATAATCTGCTTGCCTTGTGATTGCAGGCTTGGTTTCATTCCAGATCCTCCCAAGGCAGTGTCATCACTGAAGTGAAGTGTTTTGCATTTGCACATTAAAACTCAAAGTAAGATCACATTTTCATATTATCAATTTGAATTTTTTTAAGTGCTCATTATTTATTTATATGTTGAGTCTAAAGAAATTGGTGTTCTTAATGGGAAGCTGGAAGCAAAAATGTCTAGAGCATCCTGAAGGAAAATTTGCTCATTTATGAAATGACCCACATCCACCCATGCCATTTGTCTGATCTCTGCTGATCCTTCTCGCTTTGCTTCAAGCATCACCTCCTCCAGGAAAGCCCCTTTCTGACCACCCTTCACTTCATGTTCAAGGCCTCCCAGTTTATCCCCTTCAGAACAATGACCTTGTTTTACTCAAATGCTCTTTTGGTGACTTTGGTCCCCATTTGGCTGTGTGGCTGTGCACTTCTTGATAAGGGGGGTGACGTTTTATGAAAAGGTATGCCTTTGACTGTCACAGTGCCTGGTACAGAGGCAGCACACAATAGTTCACTTTTTTCACTTGCTACATATTTGTTGGCATGTCAGAGAACATGTAGTGATTCTATTATTTTGGTACATTCCTTGGCACCTGCTACGTAAAAAATAATTCATTAATTTCTATGTTTTTGTTTGATTTGTATCCCTGAAGCCAGAGACTCTTAGGGCATCTTTTACCTGTGCCACTGTGCAAAATCCTAGCTGGTGCTCAAGATATATTTAGTGTATAATAAACCTGAGTGGTACCCTAACAGAGTATGCTGTTGCTGAGATCTGTGATCCAGGTAAAACAATTAACACATCGTGACTTTTTCAGAATAGTCAAAGACACCACAAATTGCACAGTGAAGATATAATAAATCTCTGTGTGATCGAAAGTCTCCCAGAATACCGAAGAGCAAAGGAAGAAATGCCCAGGTGGAACGACACGAATAAAAAGAAAAACAAACTAACAAACCAATTGAAATAATTCCTAAAGTAAGAAGTTAACAAAGAACCAGAATGGACAGAGAACTCAAATTAATCAATAAGAAAAAAAGCAAACAATCCCATTTCTTTGTGGGCAAGAGACTTGAACAGAAACTTCTTCAAAGATGATAGACAACTGGCCAAGAAACACGTGAAAAAATGTCCATCGTCTTTAATCATCAGAGAAATGTAAATCAAAACCCTTTCCACATATCACCTAAGTCCAGCGAGATTAGCCCATATGACAAAGTTCCACAATTGCACATGCTGGTGTGGTTGTGGAGAGAAGGGAACACTTTTACAATCTAGTGGGATTGCAAACTAATGCAACCTTTATGGAAAGAAATATGGAGAATCCTCAAAGAACCAAAAGTGGACATTCCATTCAATCCCACAATCCCATTACTAGATGTCTACGCAGAAGAAAAAAAATTATTTTACCACAAAGATATTTGCACCGGAATGTTTATTGTGGCCCAATTCATAATTGCCATCTCATGGAAGCAACCCAGAGGCCCATCAACTCATGAATGGATTAACAAATTGTGGTGTATGTATACCATGGAATACTATTCAGCCATAGAAAAGATGGAGACTTTACATCTTTTATGTTTACCTGGATGGAGTAGGAACACATTCTTCTTAGTAAAGTATCTCAAGAATGGGGGACAAAAGTATCCAATGTACTCAATATAACTATGAAACTAGTATATAAACACTTACACATTCATTTGAATGATAAAATAGAAATACAGTTTAGCAAGGAGGAGGGGAGGGGAGAGGAGGGGAGGGGAGGAGTAGTGTAGGGGGAGAGTGACTGGTGGGAGGAAGGAGGGCATTTTGCAGAATCTCACCTAATGTGCACAACGCAAGAGTAAATTTTAAATGTCTTACACAAAAAATAAGTTAAGTGAGGTGACGGCTGTCTTAATCAGTTTGATTTAAGCATTCCATATTATGTATCAAATCATCCCATTGTACCTCGTAAATGTATACAGTTATGATTTTAATTAAAAGTGAATAAAAAACTGGGTGTGGTGGCTCACACCTGTAATCCCAACACTCTGGGAGGCTGAGGCAGGTGGACTGGTTGAGCTCACAAGTTCAAGCTCAGCCTGAGCAAGAGCAAGTCCCGTCTCTAAAAAATAGCTGGGTGTTGTGGAGGGTATCTCTAGTTCCAGCTACTTGGCAGGTTGAGGCAAGAAAATTGCTTAAGCCAAAGAGTTTGAGGTTATTGTGAGCTGTGACACTACAGCACTCTACTGGGAGCAAGAAAGTGAGAATCTGTCTCAAAAAAAAAAAATTAATAAAAAATAAAATAAAATAGAAAGCAAAGCCAAGCATGGCTAAAAAGAAAAAAAAAAAAAGGAAGAAGTAATAATACTAGATCACTGAAGTTTATGAAAGTACTCAGACTGGCAGCAGTGACTCTTTTTAAAGTACACTGAGGTTGTAAAAACTTGCTTGGTCTGTAGTAGACCCTAGAAAGAATTATCTGGGTTTATTCTGTTTTAGTCCCTGGGGCTTCTCCAAAAAGGTTTTTGAAATATTTGTTCACTTACTTTTGCTTCCTGGTATATTTCTGTGCTCACCGAGCCTTTTCTGAATGAAATGCTTCCCGTCAGGTTGGTTACTTTGTTTAGAGGCAGCATTTGGAAAAAGCATCTGTGTATTCGACTTTAGAAGGCCTGGGTGCAATTCCCTGCTACAATCCCTTACAAAATGATTCAGTCCTGTTAATGAATTTTACCTAAGTCCATGGTTACTAGTCAGTAAAACATGTTGGGTTAAAATAAAACAGTGAATCTGGTGACAGCAGACCTACGTTAGCACTAAAATGACAACATCTCCTCTGCTAACTGGAAGGAGCTGTCCCCAGGGGCCTGACATGACACCTGGGACAGCACTTGGTATCGGCCACAGAAACTCAGGCCCAGGCGAGGTAGCATAGCATGACGTCCACTACACGCAAAACTTTCGCTGTCAGTCTATCAGTAGCAAAGTCAGTTATTTTCCTTTTTATTTTTCTTTAGTGTTTCTTTTGAATGGGAAACGTATTGAAAAAGCCAGTGGAACAAAAATACAATTTCTGCTTCTCCCCTCTTACAATTCCAACCCCCGTAAGAAACTATCATTAGCAACCTGGTAGGTCCACTTCCTGACACTTCCAGAAAGTTATACTTGTGCACACATCTCTGTGTGTGTGCGCGCATGCACTTGAGCACGTGTGTTCACAAGGGTGAAATCACGGCACATTGGTTTCATACCAGATATCAATATAAAGAACTACACACCACACTTGGAACAAGGCATGAAATTGTGGCCATACGTATCACAGGAGCATTCCTCTTAGGATCTGGCCTATCTCCACTCTTTACGTTGTTTTTAGCCCTGTTCACTCCAACAAGGAAGGGAGAGGGTGTGGTTAGCATCTAGGTTTTGGGAATCAAGAGGTTTAGCATAAATTTAAAGCAGGAAATTTTACCCTTCGCCACAATGCATTTTTTTTTCACGAGTAGGTGTTAAGTATTGTGGATTTAATTCATTAGCCTTATATACTTTTAGACCTAAGGGCTGGAAAAAAACAGAACAGCTGAAGTCAACCACAGCATTCACGTGGGGTTAAAATAAAAATAGTAAATCTGTAAAATAAATTTACAAAGTAAAACAGTAGTCCTATGTTAAGAGTCAGACTTTTATAAAACTTAGATTGTTTATACACGCATCTGAAATTTGTGCTTTAAGATGCTATTTTCGAAAAGATTGGAGTAGCAAAGTTGTTCATTTGTTTCTATTCATGCTCCCTTTCCCTTTTTTTTTTTTTTTTTCCTTTTTAGCAAATGGCACCACACATTTCCCTGGGGAAGTCATTTATTTCCAGGTGTTTTCCTATCAAACACTTAAGTAACATGAACAGCTGGCCACCGCCACAGAGAGACATTAGGGAGAACGCAGCAACCTCTGAAAATGAAGGCGTTTATAAGCAGAACTAGTTGGAATGGTAATTTTAATTGTGCAGTGGGTTAAGAGCATTTGTATTCGGTAAGCACATGTACTTTTTATATTTATTATATCACAATTTTTAAACACAAATTCAAGGGTAACCCTACATCTTCTTTTGCAAAGTATTATGAACATTCTTATTCAGAACATGAAGGATATCTTCTTCTAAAACAAAACTGGCATCCAAAACAAAATTGTTTGTTTTTCCAAAGTGTAAGCGCAGCTCATACCCAGTTAAAAGCTTCAGTTCTAAACGAAGGATGTAAAGAATTAACCTGGATGGAAGTGGAAGACATTATTCTTAGTAAAGCATCACAAGAATGGAGAAGCACGAATCCTATGTACTCAATTTTGATATGAGGACAATTAATGACAATTAAGGTTATGGGGGGGGAGCAGAAAGAGGGACGGAGGGAGGGGGATGGGGCCTTGGTGTGTGTCACACTTTATGGGGGCAAGACATGATTGCAAGAGGGACTTTACCTAACAATTGCAATCAGTGTAACCTGGCTTATTGTACCCTCAATGAATCCCCAACAATAAAAAAAAAAGCTTCAGTTCTTTTTCACAAACATTGCTACTTCATTTTATCCACAGATAAGTGGAGTTATGACTCTTTACCTTAAGATAATTAAATTATGAAAAGGCTCCTGATTAATGTGACATTTTTCTTTGCTCACTCAAATTTCATATATGGGAGGATTAAGCATTAACATCCAGCAAAGGGCTAATAGCCGGAATCTACAAAGAACTCAGCAAATCAACATGAAAAGAGCAAATAACCCCCATTAAAAACTGGGTGAAAGACATGAAGCATCTTTTCTCAGGAGGACCAACGAATGGCCAACAGCATATGAAAAATGTTCATCATCTCTAATTATTAAAAAATTACAAATCAAAGCCACTATGAGGTCTTATCTAACCCAAAAGAGAATGGCCCACATCACAAAGTCCCACAGCCACAGTTGCTGGCATGGGTGCAGAGTGATGGGACACTCATACGCTGCGGGTGGGACTGAGAATTAGCTTTTATGGAAAGGAGTGTGGAGAGTCCTCAAAGAATGAAAAGTAGACCTTCCATGTAATCTGCAATCCCATATTAGGTATCTACCCCAAAGAAAGAAAGTCATTTTATCAGAAGAACCTTTGCACTCAAATGTTTATAGCAGCCCGATTCACAATGGCAAAGCTGTGGAAACAACCCAAATGTCCTTCAACACATGAATGGATTAATAAGCTGCAGAATACTATTCAGCCATAAAAAGATGGAGGCTTTGTATCTTCTGTAACAAGCTGGATTTGGAGAAACAAGCATCATGCATGTTCAATACTAAACTGAAACTAGTAAATGAATGACTACAGGCTCAGCTGAGTGAAAAACTCAAATTTAAGAAGGATGGGAGATGGAGAGAGGGTTCAACAAGTTCCCACCCTTAGGGAACAATACATAAGTAGATGGCACACCTCCTGGGGAAAGGAATCAACAACAACTTGGACTTTACCTTGCAAATGTGGACAGTGTAACCTAATCACGTGTACCCTCATATTAATCTGAAAAAAAAAAAAAACTATGAAAAGCATTAACATCATTCTTCTAAATAAAACATTTTTAATGCGCTTAAATAAGTTACGCGTAGGTATAGAATCACAAGATTGGATGTTTAAAAGGAAAATTCCTTACAAATTTTAATACAGTGATTTCCTTTGTTTCATGGAGTAGAATCAGAGGAAATTACCCAGGTCTTAGTCTGCCCTGAGATTTGAAAGCCTGGAAGACCTCTAGCCCTCTTAGTTGTAATAAAACAGCACAGCTTTTTTAGAATTGCAGCTTAAGTGCTGTAAGAACACCATCAACATTTCAACACGCTAATTGGCTCCAAATATGGCAAAATTTTAATGTTTTTATGATTTAGGTACTGTTTATTTTGCTTGTGACCGGGATCACCTATTAAACAGTTACATTTCTTAAGACTTAATATGCCCATTTTCTTTTTAAGATGGATGCTTCCTTCTTAAACAAATAAAGGAAGAACAAATAAAATTAAGTGTACTTGTATTACTCTTGTGACTGGATTACAGTTAAGTGAAATACACTGTCTGTCCTTGTTACAATGAAGCAATGATCTCATATAAATATCCAAAAATACTTAGTAACTATAAAATTAGTAAACATAGAATATTACTTACTTCTGTTAAAATCTGAAATCTTCTCTGCTGGTGTTTGAATGTTTATAGAGACAAAAATAAGACTTTAATAGAAATATGGAGCCACCTCCCAAACTACACAAACACACAATCCTCCATTAACATAAAGACTGACGTGTGTGGTTGGCTGATTTTTATGAAGATAGAGAATCCAGAAGGCCCAATCACAGCAAAGAAAAAATAATAATTGGGAAGATAATGATAGCTCTGTGTCATTTTTTGGAGTTTGCTTGCACTCTGTACATTAGGCCTTTCTCTCTCTGTAACAGTGAGTTTTTAACTGGTGTGCTATGAAAGGACCTTTGATGTGCCATGAAAAATTGTAAAGATCATTAAGTTATTTTCAATACAAGTTCAAAGCAGAGTAATTGTATTCCTTTTTTTATTCTGTTTTTTTTTTTTTTTTGATCAACGTAATTTAAAGATACCATGGAAGTTTAATTATAGGTTCAAGTGGGCTATGAGATAAAAATAGGTGAAAAACACTGTTCTATAAAATATATATGTGTATATATACAAAATATATGTGTATTATACACCCGTATATACGGGTGTATAAACACACACACATATACAGGATGGCCATAAAGTTCATGTGCAATTTAAATATATGTATGCATATATATGTGTGTATATATTATTATACATATTGTATTACCTGTGTATTATTATATATATATCTGTGTGTATAGGTAATATATATTGTATTTATATACATATTAATAATTCAGGTAATATATATATTTATATACATTAATTATATATTAGTTAATTATATATATAATTATATATATAGGTAATATATTATATATATTGTATTACCTATGTATTATTGTATATAATACGTGTATTATTATATATACACACACAGGTGGGCCTTTTGAAAATTCTAGTGTACTTCACCGGGAAAGGAGAGGCTCTGGGGACTGAGAGGGAACAGGGATGTCCTCATATATTGGGACAACTGTCATTTGGAAAAGGGAATATATATGCTGCCAAAGTGGTCCCTGGAAGAAGAAATAATTTTAACCCATGTGGATGTAAAAGGCCAAACAAAGAAACATGATTAGAAATGACAGAGATGCAGATTCATAGCCAGACAGTAAAATATTTTCTAAGAAACCATCCACTGTCCTGCAGTGGACAGTATTCTTAAGAGAAGGGCCTAGGCTTTCCCTTCCACCTCATGCCACAGCCCCTAAGACAGCTGATTGTTCAGCGAGTCCTGGGTCAGTCCTTTGGCCACAGGGGAGTTATTCTAAGCAAAGAAGATGGTTTTCCATGGGGGGAAGTGTGGCGGAGCTCAAAGAAAGTCTTACTATCTTCTGTTTGAAAATGCTTTGTAGTATCATGATATTTCCATCTGTCAGGAGATACAGGAATTCAAATGAGCTTGGGGAAAGAAAGAGAGAGAGAGAGAAAGAGAAGGCACACTCAAGTCCCACAGTGCGTAACACACGGCATCAAACTGAAATTGATGTTGATAACTGACGTCAAAACATCTTAGGGTCCTATTGACAGGAGGTGTGGGGATGAAAGTTAATCCGAGAGGCTTCATGAAAAATGCAAAACTGACAGAGGAAATACAGAGACTGGACCTAGAGGACGTTTTAAAACATAATGTGAGCAACATTTCGCTTATATTTCTAGGCTCTCTCAAATGCATTTTCTAGGAAGAGCAATGCCCAGAAATCAATAGCAAACAGATTCTGCTCATCCGTGTTCGTTTTACTTCAGGCAGGAGGCCACCGAATGCCTCTGACGGATGACCTAGTTACTAACGTTACTGTAACTGTACTAATTTTTGAGACTTTGCCTTGTAAACTCAACGAGCTGGAATCTCAAATGTTCCTTTGTGGTGGTGTACAAATTATCTCTTCATCGCACAAATGGATTTTCAGACAATGCCAAGGGAATCATGGCGCATTTCTTAATACGCTGATATTCAGCGTTAATACAAAGCTGCATCCTCAGATTAATGGTCCCGTAACATCCACGCTAGGAGTCATGAACTTCCTATAATTACATTCTTGCAGAGATTCTTTTTTTTTTTTTTTTACAAGAGATATTAATGCCGAAATTAAAAAGAGAAGGCTTCTTTTGACCTCACACCGTCTGGAATAAACCTGAGAATTCGTAGCCACGGTCACAGGAAGCTTATCTTCTCACTGAGGATCACCCAGGGCAGACCACACCGGCCTCTGCACACCTCAAAGGAAGGTTTATGAGTTCACATTATCCACTGGCAGTTACACAGAGGCTAAGGAGTTTTATTTTACACAGTGCTTTATTTATTAGTTTTTATTGTGCCATATTTTCAAATTTGCAGAAAAGTTAGAAGGGTAACGCCAGGAATTCTCCTCTAACATTTACCCAGATTCACGATTGTTGATTGTTCTGGCCCTATTTGCTTGCTCTCCCCACCCTACCTTGGTCCCCCCAAGCAGATCAGTTTTCTATTGAAATATGTAACTAAATACACAGGGATCTAAAGCCGCACAGATTTTTTCTCTCGCCTTTCCAGGGGATAGTCAGGGTTCTGCTGGGATTTCCACTTCAGTCTCACGAGAAAGAAACCCAGGTGCCAACAGGGCAGCCTTCCTTCCTGGAGGCTCCGAGGAAAAGTCCCCTTCCCAGCTGCTGTGGCTTGAATGTATTTTCTCCCCAGTTCAGCTGTGGCCAGTGTGACGGGATTAAGGGGCCTTTAGGAGCGGGCCACGAGGACGCCTCCCCGCAAATGGAATTAGGTGCCCTTGCACAAGGGCTGGACTGAGGGTGTGGGTTCTCTCTCGTCCTGCCTTCTGCCATGTGAGGCAGACACCTCAACAGACACCACCACCTTGATCTCAGACTTTCCAGCCACCCTAACTGTGACCAAAAAAGAAAAAAAATTGTTTCTTATAAGTTTGTGAGTTTGTGGTGTTCTGTTACGGCAGCACAAATGGCCTCAGACGCATTCTCAAATTGTTGGCAAAATGCAGTCACTTGCAGGTGTGGACTGAGGTCCCTGCCTCGCTTGCGGGCTGGTAGTGGCTGGAGACCCTTCTCTCCACTCTGCAGACCATTCCTTCTCCTGTGACCCCTCGGTCTCCTAACCAGCTTCACTACTCTGGGCCCTTCTCACACTTTGCATCTCTCTGACTCTCTCTTCTCCAGTAGCTGAGCATTCTGTTTGTTTAAAAAGACCCATGCTGTGCTCCCAGGTTACTTCCTCATCTTAAACTCAACTGGACCTTAGGGCGTAACAGTCACCCTGCTGTGCTATCCCAGTGAGATGGTGAGAGTGTTTCATCCTATTCATGGGTTCCAGGAATTAGGATGTGGGCTCCTAGGTGCCATTTTTAGAGTTTTGCCCAGCACAGAGAGAAAGAAAGTAGGGCTTAGCACCTACGGTCTCAAGGATACAACTCTGGGCCTACAGGTTAGGAGGTATCTGAATGAGGGTGTGTGTCTGCAGGCAGCAGGCTGGGGTTAACAACAACCAGCGCCACTGAGAATTCAGAAGAACCAAATGTTATCAGTTAGTTTCTCAGATAGGTATTGGTCCTCATTTAAAACCAAGAACACCAAAGCATAGCCAGAACTATTAAAAACGCATGTAATGTTGTACAGATGACAAGCCCAGGTGTCAATTCAGGACCCTTGACTGCCAGTGCCCTCTGCTCAGACTCCAACCTCCATTTGGAGCCTGAGATGTCTTATTTAGGGAGCAATGATGGGTTCTGGGATTTTCCTGGCCTTACCCCCCAGGAAATGTTATCAAAACTTATCTGTCTTGGGCGGCACCTGTGACTCAAAGGAGTAGTGCGCCAGCCCCATATCCCAGAGGTGGCAGGTTCAAGCCCAGCCTCTGCCAAAAACCACAAAAAAAAAAAAAAAACTTATCTGTCTTATATCAAATCTCTTTGAAGAGTCGCTTCTGTCCAAATGACATGTTTGCTAACCAGAAAATGTGCCCAGGGAGCTATGGTCTTAGGGAGAGCCTCTGAGTCTTTTTGGACCCAAGAGAAAACATGACTGATTCTCAGGATGCTATTCCTGTCCCAGGACTGACTGCAGAATGCAAAATAGGAATTTGGACACATCCAAAACTCCAGGGGCAGAAACGGCCTCATTCTACTCACAATCGCTTATGTAGCAGTTAGTGGGTTTAGATGGTTTAACATATCACTGCTTCTTTACACAGAAGAAGTATCCATTTAAAACATCCCGTCTCCGCTTCCAATTTTTAGAGCCAGGTGTATCAAGAGCAAACTGGAAGCATCTACCTTTTTTTCTTTCTGCGAGATTCTATATTGAGACTTTATGCTTTCTATTTAGAGAAACCAGACACACAATAGAATCCATTTGCAGACAACGGATCAAAAGAAAAAAAAAAATCAAATTCGGCCAAGAATATCTACTCACTGGTTTCTCAGGCAAGGACTATTTCCGAGGGAAAGTATGCAGTGGGACCAAAGACCTGTTTTCTCCCCTGAATTTGGCAGCTCCTAGCACAAAGAAAGCACGTGGGGTACCAGGGGGATGCGGTGACAGAGAAGCAAACGATCACCTGGGCACGTTCTGAATCTTTAGCAGCCTGTAAGGAATTTAACTACTGGGAGAGGGGCTGGGGTATGGTGGGAATGTGAACACATCTGCTGTGATCCCATCTGGCCCATTTAGCGGAATCCTGTACGTAGCTTTCTAAAAGACTTTGTAGACCAGGGCAGCTGCAGATGTTTCTGAGGGGTGGATGGTGTAAGACCCAAGGGAGTAGGTGTTATCTTTACTTGACTGTGACAAAGAATGTGACAGGGAAATATTATTCATATCTATCTAAAGGGGAAGGATGAACTTTGATATGCATAACAAATTTTGCAGAAAAATACAATTTGTATGTATCATAGAAGTTACAATCACATAATTCTGTATATAATACACAGAAGTCATAAGTGCTCATTTTTATGTACGTAATATAGAACTGTGCGTGTGTGTGTACTGTGCTAGGCATGGGTGTATGTGTACATACCAACAACATACTATACATAGTATTTTTGACAAAAACTTTTATGTAAGCGGAACTTTTAAATACATATACTAAAAACTGTTCAGAAGCCATCTGGTTAAACTAAGGGATCACACTCTGAGACAACTCTCGATTTTACAGTCACATTTTTGAGTTAAAATCAACAATTTTCCCCAGTTTTAGAAATAAAATCACCTGCCCTGATGCTATGCACTTTTATTTACCTTTCAAAGTATTCCTTAAGATTTGAAATGTTAGTCTATGGGGCCAAAGTGATCCGTGGCTACCTAATGTCCCAGAATGATTTGTTTTGGTTCAAGCTAATTGATTATAGCTGAGGTTTAACTTAATTCGATTATGTGTGTTTGAATATTCTCTAACCTGCCCCATGTTTTCTATTTGGGATTTTATAAAGCCATCTATTTTTAAATTTTTAAGAAATGGTTTCATGCAGCAAGGGAGGTGTTGGAAATCTGAGGTGCTGTGGTTAGGAGCACAGGCTCTAAGAATGATGGACCAGATTCAAACTCTAATGCCTTACAAACTAGGAATCTGAGCAAGTTGCTTTCCTCACCTTCCTTAAATATGTATAAAATGGGGTTAGGTAGATAGAATGAACAATATTTGATAGCAAAACAAAGATTATTATCTATATTCTACAATAAGAGAATATATATTAAAACAAAAATGTGGAACTGTAGTGTTCCTAACAAAGAAATGTTAAACAACTGAGGTGATGGATACCCCTATTACCCTGATTTGGTTGATGCACACTGTATGCCTATATCAAAGCGTATGTACCCTATAAAGATATACAACTGTTATGTACCCATAATAATTTAAAATAAAAAATAAAAAAAAAATACTTCCCTGGACTTTTGGCAAAACTTAGTGAGATAGCCCATGTAAGTAGCAATGTCTACTAAAACCAAACAAAGGAAAACTGCCACCGAGCTCTGATTGGTTTAGAGAACATACCAGATTTTTTTCTTTTTTTTTTTGAGACAGAGTCTCAAGCTGTTGCCCTGGGTAGAGTGCCGTGGCGTCGCAACTCACAGCAACCTCCAACTCTTGGGCTTAAGTGATTTTCTTGCCTCAGTCTCCCAGGTAGCTGGGACTACAGGTGCCCACCACAATGCCTGTCTATTTTTTGGTTATAGTTGTCATTGTTGTTTGGCAGCCCAGGCTGGATTTGAACCTGCCAGCTCTGGTGTATGTGGCTGGTACCTTAGCTGCTTGAGCTACAGGTGTTGAGCCATAGGAGATTTATTGACTATGGATGTGAAATATTTGAAGGTAGTGGAATTCAGGCACGATTTGGTCAGGGCTCCATGTCCACTTTTCTGCGGTCGAGTTGTTCTTGACCTCCTGTGGACTTTGTTTTCCATGCTGAGTTGCCTCATGGTCATAGGATTGCTACAAGAGGGAATTGAGGCATCCCTATTGCTCTTTTATCTCCAAGAGTAGAGAGAGAGAGCTTCACTTTTACAATTACTGAATGAAACTTGAATGCACCATCCCTGCAAGAGTTCTGTAGCCAAGGGAATGTCATGTTGATTAGCTTATGCCGGGCTGCTGACGGTATGAGGCAGCTGCTGTGAGATTGGGGAGATTTCCCAGAATGGCTCAAACACTTCACGTGTGACTCAACCCTCCAGGTAGAGCAGGGGTCATCCCCGCAAATCACAAGGCTGCAAAGCAGTGGAAGAGGATGGAGTGGACTTTGGAAGGTAATTATAATTGTTTTCCATATGTCATGGATATAGATTACAATTATGAACACAGAGGGTATCCAAAAAGCATACACATTTTATGAAAGGAAAAAACTGTATTAATGCTGTAATAACATATACAGACAAAACATGAATACAAGTCATGTTTGAGCATCTCTTATAATTGGAGAAGTCAAATGTGCCTTGAGTGCCACAATGTTAATACCATTTTTTCCTGTCTTAAAATGTGTATACATTTTTTGGCACCCTCCATATATAATAATTATAGGCAATAATATGCTAATCATGGTAATAACTGTTATTCTTTTGCTCACAGGGCAGGTACCCTGGCTTTTTACCTGCATGTCAGAGGATGCCAGAGGGCAAATAGATACCTCTTTGTTCATTTCTCTATTTGACTTCTGGATCACCTTGTGAGTTTTAGGACTTTGGGGGGCCGTTAGATGATTTTTATTTAGAATGCTGTTCTGTGCCAGACACGGTTATCTCTGTCACTCCACATATTGCGATGTGTTTTTTAAGGTGTAACAATCTGCCCCATCGGTGTGGTGGTTGTCGGTCTGTTTGTCCTGGGAACCTTTTCCAGCCCTTCACTGACCTGCCCAGTTTGCAGGAGTTTGCAGCTCAAATTATCCAGCCTGGGCTCTGTGGCCAACCAGCTGCCGATGGGAAAAGCCAGGGGTGTCTCCATCTTCCTCTTCACTTCACGTGGTGTCGTCAGCTGCCCGGGTGTCCCCTTTGTGATTCTGGTCCCAGCCTGTCAATATTGGCCTCCTCTTGCTCCCTCCAGTTCTGAGTGGAGTGTATAGTGCGATCCCAACTGCTGTTCTGTTCACCTGTTCAAATCTTTGAACCCCAATGTGAGCAGTGTCCCATGTTTATTTCCCCGTATTGAATTACTTGGGTGGCCTCTGTATACCTGCCTTGACCTTAACTGATAAAATTCGCTAAACTCCCCAATCTTGAAAATCTAATCTTACTAAATGACTTTTCTTTCCAGGAATAAATCCTACTGTCTATCATGTTGACGCAATTTATTTTTTCTAAAAAAAAAATACATATATATATAGATTTTTTTTGGTTAAAAAATAAGGGCTTTCTTTGAAATCTATAATTCCCAGGATGATTTAATTTCTCAACTTCACAAAGGTGTGTGCTGAGATATATTGAAAACAATTATAAGGGGGTTATTTGAAAAACACTGCATTTCAACTCATTTTGATCAAATTCTGTTACTGGGTCATATTTGAAATAAAACTGCAGACATCTGCGTTTTATGAAAAGCTTGTGATTGAGGTAGGAAACCATACTCTTCTAATCAAAGCTCGGGAAGTTTATTGAACAAAAAACACTTTGGTAAACCACACAAACTACAGAACTTGACAACCACCTGCAGCCGTTGTAGCATCGATCCTTTTTGACGGCTAGATTGTTTTTCAGATGGCTGAGATTTCATCCATTTGTCTGAGTGATGAAGTGTTCGGTCACAAGGAAGAGAAATTCACTGCAAGAGGGTTACGCCAAACTAAATAAATGAAATGAACCGATTGGAAGGATGCTGGGGAACTCGGAGAGTGAAGTCCCCCCACCCCAGCTTCTCTGTAGGGAGTAGGGTTGAACTCTCAAAGATACTAGGATCCCAACTTCTGTCTGACACTTGGCTTCTCCTGGGGAGCCCCTTCATCATCTTCTCTGTGCCCACAGGCCTGGCCCAGGAGCAGTGACACATCCCACAGAGCAGATACAAATGTCCAGGGAGGGTGGGCTCACGGTCCATTCCCTTCTCAGCAGGAATGCTGTGAGAAGCCCAATTTGCCAGCATTCCCACTATGCTGTGTGTATACCCAGTTTCATTATTTCTTTTCAGTTATCCTTTTCTAAAGATGTAAAACCTTTCTACAGTGTATTATAAGCTCATAAATAAAGATTATTCTAAATACAACTCAGTCATTTTTTTCAGCAACATATAGTCATATTCATCAGTACAACAAGATCCGCCTATGAATGACTTTTGATTGCCACTTGTGCACTTTTATCATTTTTTTCTTACTTCTTTGTTGCAGATGTCCCTTTGTCATTGTTGATGGGTGTTTGCCACTTCTAATTTGTCACTGCTGGATTAGTTTGGCCTTCAAAACCAAGTAACTTTCATTGCCATCACAGATAAAATCAAGTTAATTAAACTTCAGTGAGAAGGTCTTTCCATTGAGAAAGAACTCACGAACCTAGGGGCATGCACTTTGTAATCTTACGCTCCTCGCCATGTGTGAGAGGGGAAATCACTTGTTTAAACAGATGTGCTTAATGAACATGGAGTTACTTTGTGGAGTCCCTGGAATCACTGAATTTTAATATCAATTTCCTTAATTCCATTGCCACGGTCTCTCTTTAATCATACAAATTATGCCTGTGGTAGGGAGAATTATGGTTCCCTGAGACGCTCAAGTTCTAGTCCCAAGAATATATTACCTTACAAGGTAAAAGGGGCTCTACAAATTTGATTCAGGTTACAGATCTTGAGATAGGGAGATTACCTAGATTTTCAGAGGTGGACTCAATCTAATCTCCTGAGCCCTTAAAAAGCAGAGAATACACGTATTCTCCATCAAGGGTCAGTCGGGGAACTGTCATGAAAGAAAGCCAGGGAAGATGAGGTGTGAGAGTGAGTACAAATCACTATTGCTGTTTTTTTTTTTTTTTAAATTCTTCATTAAATCTTACCTGTGTACATTAATGCATTTACAGGGGACGATGTACTGATGTGATATGCAATGTGGAATGCTTACGTCTAACTGATTAACATAACCATCTCCTCGCTTACTTATTTGTTGTGGTAAGATATTTACACTCTATTCTTAACAGTTTTGAAATGTATCATTGCATTATGCACATTAGGTGAGGTGCCCCCAAATACCTCCTCCTGACCTCTCCCCCCTCCTCCTTTTCCCTCCTTCTTTCTGGATTATAGTTGTTTTACCATTCCTATGAATGTGTAGGTGATTATGTACTGATGTCATAGAAGTATTGAGTACATTGGTTACTTTTTTTTTTCCATTCTTGAGATACGTTACTAAGAAGAATATGTTCCAGCTCCATCCAGGTAAACAGAAAAGATGCAAAATCTCCATCTTTCATATGGCTGCATAGTATTCCATGGTATACATATACCACAATTTGTTAATCCATTCTTGGGTTGATGGACATTTGGGCGCTTCCATGACTTGACAATTATGAATTGCCCAAGAGGGACTTTACCTAACAAATGCAATCAGTGTAACCTGGCTTATTGTACCCTCAATGAATCCCCAACAATAAAAAAATAGGAAAAAAGAATCATGAATTGGGCTGCAATAAACATTCTGGTGCAAATGTCTTCATTGTAAAATAATTTTTGATCATCTGGGTATATACCTAATAGAGGAATTGCAGGATCAAATGGTCTATTCAAAGTTCACTTTTAGTTCCTTGAGTGTTCTCCAAACTTCCACTGCTGGTTTTGAAGGTGGAGGAAGGAAGCCATTAGCTGAGGAATCTCAGGCCTCTAGAAGCTGAGAATGGACCTCGCCATGAGCAATGAAATTGGACTTCAATTCTATAACTGCAGAGATCTAAATTCTGACAATAATGTGAATGAACAAGGGCCCTGTTTCTTCTCTAGGGCTTCCGGGAAGGAGCACAGCACAATGGCACCCCACGTTTAGTTGAGTCAGACTCACCTGGATTTCCAAACTCCAGACCCACAAGATAGTGTGTTCTTACGGCAACTCACCACAGAAACAAACAAAAACTAACACAGTGCTTAAGGCTTTATTTTATCTCAATCAACTAGAAATTATTTCTTAAAATCATTGGGGCCTTACCCCAACCAGCTTTTGGCAGACGGCATTTTCTAAAAATGCCTACAGCAGTATGTCCTATCCCACCTGCTGACCCTCAAGCTGACCTGCTCCCTTCAACTTGGGTGTTTTCATGACTACCAGCAGGAAAGGAATTTGACAGAAGTGATGCTGCATGATTTTCAGAAGTAGGTTAGAAAAGGCCAATCGTACAATTTCTCTTGTGTTACTCACTCTGGGAGCCTTAGGCCACCACCTAAGACTCTGGCTACTTGGAGGCAGTCATGTGGAGACATGATGTGGAGTGACCACGTGAAGGCAGATGCCCACAGAGTCCCAGACATTCTAGTCCACAACTGTCTAAGTCTTCCCAGTTCTAGCCCCAGATGTCTGAGTGAAGAAGCTTTCAGAAGACCCCACCCCCAACCACCATCTGGCTACAGTTATGGAGAAAACCTGAGCAAGAACTTTCTAGATGATTCTAGACAATTCTAGATTAATGAGTAACAGAAATTACTATTATAGTCTTCAGTCACTTTGGGGGGGTAATTGGTTATACAACAATAAAAAACACCAGAAAATATATTTTTGCTATGAATATACTTTTAATAAATTTATGCAAAGAAGTCTCATTTAAAGATTAGGTGTAAGAAAATCCATATGCCCATTATTCAGTCAGTAATTACACTGTATTTACCTCTAAGACAACATTTGTTTACCAATATTAACCGATTTTGTTCTCAGTTATTGCATATTCTTTGCTTCTCTCTCTCGTTTTTCAAACTATGGAGAACTTCCCTGAATTTTCTCCTGTGTTCCTCGAGCCCAGGGACATGTAGCCTTCAGACGGCACATGCCCTTAGAGCAGGACATGTCTTCAGGTTTTAGAGAAAGTCACAGTTCCTTATATACCTCAGTGTCATTGACAGGGCAGCATTCACGCTCTGTTTTTGCTCAATACCTGGGAGACCTGGAATAGGCTTTCCAAACCCATTACTATGTTCTTGAAATGAATTAGATGAATCTGTTTTCAATTTATATTGATTGAGAAACAATGGAACAATACTTAAAACTTAACCAAACTAAAACTTGCTTTCCTACTCCTTGCTGTAGCTAATGAAAGGTGGTTTATAATGTATTCCTGCAGTTTTTGAAAATTCCTTGCAGGTATGGAGTACACAATCATTAATAACAATTGAAAACATACTTCTCTGTCATTTGAGGATCTATTATATGGTAGAGTGAGAACATTAATAATCCCTTATTTTAATTGCAATTTATTTTGAGAATTCTGCTATCTCCTTCTTTCTCAATCCACACTCTTATAAATCATACATAAGAAGACTGTGGGAGGTGTGGAATATTTTAATATCACTGCGAAACAAAATAATGAAAATTAGAAAAACCAAGGGAGAAAAGAGATACCAGGGAACATCTAATCTAATCCCAGCGTTTTTAGATGTGGCATCATTAATCCAAAGAAACCAAATTAGCTGGTGTCAGAGCCAGAATTGGAAAATGAATTTATCAGACTGGGTCCAAGACATTCTTCTGAGAGGCAAGTCAGGCCTCTGCGTCGATGGCACGGCTGCCTTATTAAGCTGCAGAACCCAACAAACAAAATTCTCTTCAAGACGATTTGTTTATTGGGTTCTCAAGAGAAGCCATAACATAATTGGCTGTCTAGAAAAAAAAACAGATCTTTTAAATGAATGAATCTCTCTATTCATACGGCTAGATACTATTCTCGGAATGCAGTTCTTTTTTAAACCATTGGGTTCTTTTGTTTCTTCACCTATAACCCTTTTCTACTTCCCTTTCAAGCAGTGGTTAGAGGATTATTGGCTCACTGGCTCACCAAAAATATAAATCTTGTTCTGTCTTCTAACTTTCAAAATTCCAGGCTTTTCCCAATTACTCTCATTTAATTAATACATATCATATGCCTGTTTAACCCTTCAAATGCACCCTATAAGTATATACAATAATTATGTACCTGTATTAATCAAAAATAATTTAATTTTGTTGACTCTTTGTCTTTTTAACATCTATGCATTGCAAAAGGAAAACAAATTTTTTTTTTTTTTTTTTTTTTGTAGAGACAGAGTCTCACTTTATGGCCCTCGGTAGAGTGCCGTGGCCTTACACAGCTCACAGCAACCTCCAACTCCTGGGCCCAAGCGATTCTCTGGGCTCAGCCTCCCGAGTAGCTGGGACAACAGGCGCCCGCCACAACGCCCGCCTGGCTGGGGTCAGGTTTGAACCCACCACCCTCGGTATATGGGGCGCCCTACCGACTGAGCCACAGGCACGGCCCGAAAACAAATTTTTTTAAACGTAAGAAAATCCCAGGCTTTCTTTTGCCACATGCTAGGATTGAACTTCAAATTGAGAATTTGTTGTGACCATGGACTTTCCAAATCCAGTATCTTCTTTTGAGCAAACAATGTATTAGGACATAAGGAAGATGTCTATTTTTAGGAAAATCAACCTCAGGCTGTATTTGCTCCTGCAGAGTTAAAATATATGCAAACATATGTGCATTTTCCTCTTAGGGACTGATTTATTTGTTAAGGGACTTCATCTCTCTGCGCTACACTGCTACTTTCTCTTTTTTGAAAGTAACTTTTCAACTGTGACCATACTTGAGTTTGTCTCAAATATTGCATGTTTCGTAGTGATTGTGTTGTTTTTATCTTGATTGGTGGTGCTTTAGTATCTTTTTTTTTGTTTTTTCCAATTCTTTTAGCACTGTGAACTATCTCAACATACTGATTTGGAAGTTTTTGCCTCATAGTTCTGCAAAAATGAATGCCACTAGGAGTGATTGCTATCGAGAGTGCTGGCCATGTTGGCTGTTGTCTCACCATTAAATTTCTTCCTGTGATTTTAGAGTCTGAGTTTGGAAGCATATTTTGTACAGGACTTTATTTTGTTTTGGCTTTTTTCTCCCCCTCTCTCTTTCATTTCTCTCTTGTGGGCTGATCACCGTGAGGATCACGGACTAGGTCCTTCCAGGCTGCTTTTCTAACTCCAGGCATCTTCACAGCCATGGGGAATGATTGCTTCAGAAGCTGAAGGGGATATGGAAACTGCATCCTCTGAGCCAGGAAGTGACTTTGCTTAAATTGTGCCTGTGTCTCCTTCTCCGCCTTGGCATGAGGAGCGCCGATCCCAGTTGGAGTTCAACTACAGTTGTGTTCAGCCTCCTCGAATTAAGCCTGGATATGTCTCTGTTCCAATGCCACTATAACAAATACCACCAACACAGTGGCTCGAAATACACAAATTGATTTCCCTACAGTTCTGGAGGTTAGAAGTCACCACCGGAGACCAGTGAACAGGGATATTAAAACATCTCTTGCTGTTTTATAGTTTTGTTCCATTTCTAATTCAGAGAACTATTTTGTACTTTGGACCTCATGTGTCTTTTTTGTGATTTTCCATTTTTATGTTCAATTTTTCTTTGTAAGAGTGTGGAGCAGTGAGGGTTATGAAGTATGATTCCGCCTTGCCATCTCAATAAAGTAGTCCCAAATTCTAATAGTGGCTCAGCTTGGAGTACTCAGATGCATCATTAGAAAAATTTAAATTCTTGACAAATTGTTAAATAGAGCAAGGAAGGCTATATTAGTTTCCCAGGGCTACCAGTGGCCTAAACTAATAGAAATTTGTTCTCTCACAGATAGGAAGGCTAGGAATCCAAAATTAAGGTATTGCCATGGCCATGCTCCTTCCAAAGGCTGTAGAGAAGAATCTTTCCTTTCTGTTCCCAGCTGCTGGTGGCTCCTGGCATCCCCTGGCTTGTGGCAGCATCATTCCAACCTCTGCCTTTATCTTCACATGCCCTCTGTGTGTCTCCCCAGAACTCAGCATCCAACTCTCCCTCTCCCTTCTATCATGAAGCCACCAGTCATTGGATTTAGGGCCCACCTTAATCCAGCCAGACCTGTCTGAACACATTGCTGACTAGTCATGGGTTACCCGGCAACATGGATAGTATCTGAGTAAAACTGCCAGTCAACGTGTGTTATGATGTCAGAAGTGCTAAGCGATTCTACATTACAAGCAGCTGAGAGATGAGGAGGGGAGAAAGAATAAAATAGGCTGAATTGGGAGTGACTAGGAATTAAGACCGGGAGACATGAATCTGAGGACACCTGCTATGTTAACACACTGCTGACCAGCAATATTACACAGAAGCTATCCATGTGACTGGGTAACTCATGACTGGTAAGCAATGTGTTAAGTTGATTACATCTGCAAAGACTCTATTTCCATACAAGGCAGAATTCTTCAACCTTTATCTTACAGCACGCTTGAACCAATAGTTAAATGTCCACAACACGCTTAAATGATGTTGATCAAAAAAACAAACAGTAAACAAAAGAATATACTTACTGTGATTGAATGTCCTTTGAAAATAATGAAAGATCTTTAAAAATGTTCATAATAGACTCAAGATCCTTTCATGGCACCCCAATGTGCTACAGCACCCCAGTCCCATTCATGGATTAGGACTTAAACCTGTTTTGGGGAGGACACAGTTCAACCCACAGTAGATGTGTTTTTATAAAAAAAAATCTAACGCATTATTTGTTTTCCTTCTCCATAGAAACTGGGTCCATTTCCCTTCTGTTGCCTCTGTGTTTTCTGGAGAGTAGCTGCTCCATGCAGCTGACTGACAGGGTGACTGTCTACCAGTCTTAACATGTTGACCCTTCCAAGATCTGCTAAAACCAGAGGCAGATGTGGAATTAGCAATATCCCCCAAAGCAGCTGTGTTTCTAGATTCATACTGAATTGAAAAACTGTCTCAAAGGGAGCTTTAGTGGAGCACAGCATGACATAAAGGAACAAGACAGAACCAGAAGACATTCTGAAATTAAATAGAGTTGGCTCTGCCTTGGAGGGCTGGGGAGGCCTTTCCTAAGCCTGTTATTAAAGGTGAAAGCTGTAAAGGAACATCTCAATAGATGGGATTGTCTCTTTATAATGCATTGTGTCAAAGAAGATAATTACCAACCTGAAAGTAAAGGACAAGCCAGGGAAATAAAAGCAGTTAGGAGAATGGATGTCTGCTTGGCTCTGAGTGATACAGTCACAAAGTGAACTTGGGAATTTTCCCAGTACAGCACAATGGATATTGTTATAGTGTGAAGGATGCTCATTAGGGGTTTAATAAAATGTGATGCATCATTTGGATTTGGTGAAAAATAAACTAACCAAGGTTGTTTTGTGTGTGAGTGTGTGTGTGAACTTTATCATACCTTTAAAAACATGACTGTTCTAAAATCTAGATTGCATTTCAAAAAGTCATATAGTGTGTGTGCGTGCACACGCATGTGTGTAGGTATAAAACCACATTATATACAACTTACACTCAGGTAAGATAAAACAATAAATCAATATTTTTATGAGAGTGTACAGATTAGATCACATTTCAAAAGTTATTTATGCTATTGGAATAAATAAAATATCACCACTTTATGATAGAGCCTGTTTCCTTTAAAACAAAACAGCAATATTTCTTTCTTTTTACTCAATTTGCAAAGTATTTAATTTTGGCTGTAAGTACTCTTTACTTGCAAAGAAACTCGCAATCCCACAATCCCTCTGGAAAATGTCTCAGCCTCCTGCCTATTTCCCTCCTCTATTTATTACTTGTAGGTTTTGTTGTTGTTGTTGTTGATTTGTTTTGCTAATTGCCCAGCTCCTTCTCAAGGGCACAGCTGCTGCATTTGCAAAGCAGAGATGTTATTATGAGATATCCTCTAGCTAATGACTTCTCTATTTTTTTCTCCCCTGGGTATCATCTTTATCAATATCAAAAATCCAGAACCTCAGGTTTCAAACAGATACCACAACAAATTGTGGGATGCCTGGTGTTCCAGGAAATGGGAATAGTCATTTGCCTTTGGAAACAAGGGTAAGGAAACTTCCAGGGATATTTTGATTTCCAACTGCATCTAGCACCTGCTGTTAAGAATCAAGGCACATGGTTTTACACGTATCTCTACCTAAGATTTGATGAGTGGGTGGGATGAACATGTAGATATCCTGCTTTCAACATCTAGAGATTTTGGCTCTGTAAGTCTGGAATGGACTAAGGAATATGCATCTTTAAAATGAGTGCACACTTACCTTACCCTGAAAATTCTGATGTTGGTGGCCTGGGATAGAATCGAGAAAACTCTGATAAGAACAAGCTATCTATTACCCCAAAGTTTCATTCTCTTCTCTTCCTCTCTCTCTCTCTTAAATCTACCAATTCTTCTTCCTCTGGTGGGTGTTTCTTCCTTGGTCTTTTCTCCTTTTGCTCTCACATTCTTCCCTTTTGCCCATCTCCTCATTTTCTTCTCTTCCCTGTCACACTAACATACTTGCACCTTTGGATAATAGCTGGCAGGCCATTACAGTAACAGAATGATAGGGATCATTTCTTGAAACCTCACCATGAACTACCCATTGGGCTGAATGTATGACTCATTAAGTTCTAGGAACCATCTCATGAGGAAGTTGTGATCTCTCCACTGTCCAGATAACAAAACCAAGGCTTAATATGATCCATTAATGTGTCTAGGGTCACCCAAATAGTGAGGAAAAGAATCAAGATTCCCCTTCAAATCCATTGCCAAAGCCTGTGCTATCAGACTATCAACCATAGTGTATGCATGCAGATTCTCTTTTGTGAACTTGGAAAGCAAATATGATGTAAGAAGGGACATTTATGATGAGCCTTAAGCTGTACAGATGTACTTGACTTGGGTGGCTCTGAGCTCGGAAGATCTGACAGAGGCTGAGGTATCAAGTCTCCAGGCACCAGCAGGAGGAAACGGAGCTATCATCTCTTAGAAAACTAGAAAGAATCAGTAGAAGGAGAGAGTGGTGGTGAGATGTCTGTGCTCTGAACTCAATTATATTACTTGGATGCAATCTAATAGACTGGACAGGCGTCTTCATCTGTTTGAGCTGCTATAACAAAATGCTTCAGACTGGGTAATTTACAAACAGCAGAATTTTGTGGCTCACTGTTCTGGAGGCTTGGAAGTCCAAGATAAAGGGGGCAGCAGATTCCATGTTTGTGGGGAGCTTATTCTGTGCTTCAGAAATGGTGCCTTCTTAATGCAGTAGAACGGGCAAAAGAGCTTTCTAGGGCCTCTTAGGAGGGCACTGATCCCATTCACGAAGGCAGACCCCTCAATACCTAATTGACTTCTAAAGGTCTTACCTCTGTTTTGTTTTGTTTGGTTTGGTTTTGGGGGGGTTTTCTTGAGACAGAGTTTCACTCTGTGGTCCTCAGTAGAATGCTGTTGCCTTGTCATAACTCGCAGCAACCTCAAACTCTTGGGCTCAAGCTATCTTCTTGCCTCAGCTGTTTGAGTAGCCAGTACTACAGGCATGAGCCACCATCCCTGGCTACTTTTTTTTTTTTCTCTCTTTCTCTTCCTATTTTTAGTAGAAACAGGGTCTCGCTCTTGGTCAAGGTGGTCTCAAACTCCTAAGCTCAAGCAATCCACTTGCCTCAGCCTCCCAGAGTGGAAGGATTACAAGTGTGAGCCAATGTGCCTGGCCAAGGCCTTACCTCTAAGTAAAATGCTAGGGAATTAGATTTCATTGTGCACGTGTCAGCAACTCTCAAACCACAGTAGGTCAAACCTCCAGCAGTTGGGCCAGGCAGACTCCACTATAACTCATCCATCCTAAACCACCAAGCCCCAGTTTTATTTTCTCTGACTTTTCTTGGTGAAGCTTGTGGGTTTTGACTTATCTCACCATTGCTTTGCTTGTGGTGTTGGAGATGGTCTACACAGGGCCCAGTCTCTGTCATGTCATAACACTTCCGTAAGAAGATGCCTCTCATATTTTAAAGTAATTATTGGAGCGTACTTTAAAATATGGCTGTGTTAATTCACCTGATGAATCATTGGTTTCGTGACAGGTAAAACTGAATCTAACTGTTGGAGGCTTGAACTATCTGGGCTCCTGATGGATCTCAGCCTAAGATGACATGAGACTTCTCTGGCCTAGTCAGAACAAGAATGTTTTAAGTTCATGTAATTTTTAGTGAACATATTTTAATGTTCACAGCTTTAAAATGTTGCACTTGTTCCAGAAATTATTTCTAGTAGGTAACAGATACCACCCTGGCAGGGTCACTTAAATATATTATTTTGCCTCTTTTTGGTGGCAAAATTTAGGAAGCATAAGAAAGCTCCCAGAGAACAGAAAAACAGCTAAAGACAGAGGTTATTTGTGCTATGAAAGGCACAGAATGGAAAAATGGAAAGCTTTTTTTTTCTTCTTCTTCTTTTTTTTTTAAGGTAGTAAATAGCGATCAGAATGAGACGGAGCTTTCAGTACCTTGTGTGAGAAGGATGACCCATGGCCTAAACAGTGACTTGTCACCAAGGTCTGTTAGGAGCGAGGGCCTGGGCGAAAAAGCACGTTCCCCGTGTTGATAAATGGCTCGCGCCTCACCAGTGAGGATGTCATGTTGTCCTAGTTTTATGAAACCCACAGAAACAGTTGTTCTAAATGGGCAACAACCACAAAAATTACAGTAATTAATTCTCCTCTAATAATCCTACCTGCAGGCCCAGGGGATGAAGTAACAGCCCTGCTCCATCTGGTGCTGGAAAAGCTGTCCCGGAGTCACCAGAAGCAGAGCTCACCTTTCCCTGCGGTTTATCCAGGTGACATTCTCTTTCTTTTCAAAGGCAATGTGCCACTCCCCTCGTGATCAAACAGCCTGAGGACACAGAGGGGAAGCTGGGTGTTTATTTAGAGTTTTAAATCTTTACCTTTTAACTGTATGTGGGATTGAAGCTAAAGAAAAGGAAAACCAACTAGATTTTTAAAAACACCTAACTGTGCACTGCAGTTTCTCCCCAGACAATTGTGTGAGAGGAAAAGAGCTTCAAGTGTGTTAAGAAGCAGTTTTGGACGACTGGGGTTTGTGGGAGTTGGGAAATACTGAGTGCAGGGATTTGTATGAATGGCAGGAGGTGATGTATCCCTTTAATCAATGAATGAAGCTCATCTATAGGAACGATTGGTAATTGTTGGAAGTGATGTAAGAGTGGGCGTGGTGAAACTGAAGTGTGAGCTCTCGTCTGGCATCAGAAGGCCTGTGTTTGTGTCTAAGTTCTGCCAGGGCTCCTAAATTTAACCATTCTGAGCTTGGAGTTATTTTATTCTAGCGAATGGGAATAATGAGCCCAATCTTACTAAGATCATGCTAGGTCATGGGGACACAGTGCTAAGCACATCGCATCCAATCTTTGCCATCATGGAGCCTACGGTGCAGTAGGAGGAGGGAGAAATATAATAATCAAATAATTTAATGAAGGGCTATAAAATGACGGTTCTGGTAAATGCCATGAAGAAAAGGTACACAGGGCACATTGCAGAAGGATGTGAGGATGTGATATTTAAGATGGAATATCACCCCCCATGTGGAGGGTGGGGGGAGGGCATTCAGACACGTGCTGAGGGGTCACAAGCATGGGGTGCTTGCAGGGACTGACAGAAAGGGGTGGGGGACAGAGAAGGAGGGAGAAGGTAGGGTGAGTCCAGCTCGTGGCGGTGGGCAGGCGCCAGATCAGGTCAGTCTGTCCGTGGAGGCAACAGTGATCATTTGTATACTTGTCCTAAAACAAGCAGGCAAGTGGTACGGACAGGTTACCCTTCAGGAGAAGCTCACTCTGGCTGGGTATGAAGAACTGAGTGGAGGAGAGAAGGGCAGATGAGAGGAGCTCATTAGTGTTGATGCTACTTTGGGTCAGGAAAGTGTTGATAATCAGAAAGGAAACCAAATGGATTTAACATGAGTTCAGGGGGCAGAATCTGGGGTGGGCAGCTGTGTCAGACAGAGCTCCCGGGTCTCAGGCTGGTGACCAGAGCTGTGATGATGTTGCTCCTGCCACAGGAAGACCTCAGCAAGCGAGCACAGGAGTTCTGTTTGGGATATTTTTCGTGAGATGTTAGGAGGCATTGGATCCACGCAGGGGAATGCACATGTCCTGTTCTCAGAAAAATCGAGGCTGGGCGCAGTGGCTCATGCCTGTAACCCTAGCACTCTGGGAGGCCGAGGTAGGTGAATCACCTGAGCTTTACAAGTTCAAGACCGGCCTGAGCAAGAGCAAGAGCAAGACCCTGACTCCAAAAAATAAAAATAAAAAAGCCAGGCATCGTGGCAGGCACCTGTCATCCCAGCTACTTGGGAATGCTGAGGCAGGAGGATCACTTGAGCCCAAGAGTTTGAGGTTGTTGTGAGCTATGATGATGCCACACACTCTACCGAAGGTGACAAAATAAGTCTAAAAAAAAAGAAAGAAAAAGAGGCCAAGCCTGAACCTAAAATGGTGAATCACTAGTTGTATTCAGAGTGCTCCAGATAAATAGAAGGAATAGGACATATTGCTATGTTTAATATAAATTGCATATCACATTGTTATATATCTCCAAGAATACCTGTTGTTATAAAATATGTAAGATACATATTCTATGGTACTACGTATTGTATATAGGAGGCCTTTCCAGAAAGTATCTACCCGAGCTGGAGATGAGGGAGAGCTGTGCAGGGGAGGTACTCTAAGGAAGGAGAGGGACACGTGTAGATTGCTTCTAGATCATGAGGAGAGAAAAAGATCTGCTCTTGACAAAGGCAATCGGCAGGTTTATCTATAGAGCACTTGCCACTGTGAAGAGATTTCAACTCGCCGTGAGAGAAAGAGACCGTGTCCCAAACACGTCACTACCTACACTAACAGCATCGTGATAATCCTAACAGTTCTTAGATTATTCCAACAGCTTTACAATCACAATTTTGCATTTGAAAATTCTGAACACCAGGAAATTAAGTATCATTTTAAACTTATCTTCGGAAATCAGAATGATTTCTTAAGACTCATGCTTTAGGAAAAGGGACGTCTATGTTATATACTTCACCTTGCTGGGAGAACATCACAGTGTTAAACCATCCAGTTTTGCTTTTGCTTCTGGGTTTTTTTTTTTTTTTTTTCCTCTCTGCTTCATGTTAGTGCCATACATCAGTAGGTGGGTGGAAATTTTTATTCAAAGACACTTAGAGTTCAGAATTCAGGCAGTGTGCCTTCACTCAGATAACAGTCCTCAGAGCAAGCCCCACCAGTCTCCTATTATGCGAAATTTTAAAGCAAAAAGGCACAGTAGTAAACCAAACAAGCAGGTGGAGGTTGTTCCATGAGGCTGGCATTTCATGACTGTCCCTTTGATGGCCGCTATCAGGCATAACTCACAGGCTGGCCAGGCTCCCAGGTGCTTGGTGTAAAGCATTTCTTGAGATATCATCTCGGGGCTGGAATCAGGACCTAGGAAGGTCTTGCTCCTGAGTTCTTTTTGCAACTGAGCAAAATGTTTAAGAGAAAATGTGAAAGTGTGCAGGATAAAAGACCATAAAACGAAGGCCTGTGGATGTTTTGATGATTTACTTAGTCTATTTTTCCCTCCTGTTCATGCTGTAGTTTTTAGCGATCTTATGTTTGAGGGTTTATCCGGCACCACCTCACCTTTGTTGGACAATTACATCCCTCATATTCTGCTTCAGCCACGCGCCATCATCGAGATACTAAAATATGTTTGATTCAGTGTCTTTATTAGGAGCATCTGACAACATTTGTTTGTTTGTTTGTTTTTCCCTCAAGACCATCCTGCATTAGGTAGTTGGCCACACGGCCAGGTGAATTTCCCTGGTTTCCTCTTCCCCGGGAAGACATTGCCATCAATCAAAACGGACTAAATTTACTCATGTTCTTGCTGGCAAATAATTCCCTTTCCACACTTTCTAATAGCCTTACTCCATTTTGGGGGGCACACGGTGAGATGAGGAATTTGGCCACATTACCCATTTTCAGAGCACGGAAGTAAACACTTTTTTGAAATGTGATTGCAAGAAAGAAAATTCTAAGGAGCGCTCTTATCTGAAAAGAACCAACCGCAAAATCATGTGGCAAGCCACATTTGTAGGAGAAAAAAAACATCCAGTACGTTGCTGAATGCAGTTCCGTAGGGATTCTGAGAGCTGCCAAGGACTCTTCTCAGAGTTTTTGGTGCTCTGGGTTAAAAAGTCTCCACAGTTTATTTTAGGGACCGCTTTTCAGTAACCCTATCCATCCACACCGTCATCTGTTTTTCCACTCTTTGTTTAAAATATCTATGTTGCAAAACATAGGTGGGGGCATCAGAACGTTCTCATTATGATATGACTAGTTCATCTTTAAAAGTCTTACATTCTTTCTTTAAAAAGGTAAGAGAATGTCTTGGTGATGATATATAGGGCATCTCATGCCTTAGCCAGAGAGGGTAATTTTTCCAGTAAAGACCTTGATATCACAGCGATTCTTGGTCTTATCTTTTCTTCACCTTTAGCACCTAATTGATCAGAAGTTTCCCAGATAGAAGCAGTTAGATTCTCCCCCCAAAACGTTTGGAGTTAGATCCTCCAAAAAAATCAGTACCTGGAGATCTCTAGAGGGTTTCCATGGGAAAAAAAACATTGGCAAGGACTTTGGAATTACACCATTTCAATACATTCAAGAGGAAGTTTTTCTCCCCCCACCCTTTTTCCTCAAGCTGCTTTTCTTTTTATTTTTGCAGAAAAAAAAGCAAGCAAGAGTGGCGCCTGTGGCTCAGTGAGTAGGGCGCCGGCCCCATATACCGAGGGTGGCGGGTTCAAACCCGGCCCCGGCTGAACTGCAACCAAAAAATAGCTGGGCGTTGTGGTGGGCGCCTGTAGTCCCAGCTACTTGGGAGGCTGAGGCAAGAGAATCGCTTAAGCCCAGGAGTTGGAGGTTGCTGTGAGCCGTGTGACGCCACGGCACTCTACCCAAGGGCGGTACAGTGAGACTCTGTCTCTACAAAAAAAAAAAAAAAAGCAAGCAAAAGAATAGTTGCCTTTGTCTCTGTTCCATGACTTTTCCTGTAATGACTAAAGCCCTAGTATTTGTTAATGATGGTTATTATTAAAATGTCTTCCCCACAACCAAACCTACAACTAAAATGTGGCTTTTTTTTTTTTTTTGAAAGATGCAACAACAAAGCTTACAAAACAAAGCACAGAAAAATCTTTTTTATGACCTTCAGGTAGACAAAGATTTTCTATAATAGGACATATGCAAAAAAAGAAAAACAAAAACAAAAACAAAAACACTAGCTTTAAAGAAAAAATTGATAAATTGAACTACTGAAGAACTTCCATTCAGCAGAGGACGTTACTAAGAAAGGGGAAAGCAAGCTATGGATCAGGAGAAGACATTTGTAGTGTGTTTATCTGCTATAAATGACCCACACTCAAGCTATCTAAAGAATTCCACAGAAAAGTAAGGAAAAGGAGAACCCTTAAAAACGTACCAGAAGCTTATGTGCTTTATAAGGGCAAATATCCAAATAATCAATAAACATGTGACGTGTGTCCAGTGTTTTTTATTCAGTGTGGAAATTAAAAAGAGAAACCTTAACATTGCTAACACCAGAATGGGTAAAATGGGAAACTCTAAAAAAATAAAATGTTGATGAAGAAATGGAGCTACTGAGATCCTCCTATACAGCTGTGGGGAAGGGGCCATAGCAATCAGCACCTGTTTGAAAACTGTTTGACAATGGCTACTAAAGTTAAATCACTGCACACCCTATAGCTTGGCCCTTTCATTCCAGAAGTATATACACTTCTCCACGTGGAGAAACATATTTATAGAGGCATTATTTGATAGCCCCAGCCTGAGAACAACCCAAATGTTTGTCAATACTATAAGGGGATATTTATCTGATGGAATATTATATAGCAATGAGAAAGAATAAACCACTTCAACACAAGGTGAAACCATTTCATGTTCATTGTATAAGTGAGATGAGTCATACAACAAAAAGAGGACATGATTGCATGCTTCCTTTTCTGTGAACTCCACAAACTGCACACGTAATCCATTATGTTAGAAATCAAGAAAGTGGGTACGCTTAGCAGAGTATTCACTACCAGAAGATCTGGTATCCTAACTTGGCTTCCGAGTTTCATAAACTTTGTATGAAGGGCTTTGGATTTTCATTGACTATTATGTTAGAAATCTCTCTCTCTCTCATTTTGAGGCAGACTCACTCTGTTGTCCCCAGCTAGAGTCCCATGGCATCAGCCTAACTCACAGCAACCTTAAATTCCTGGGCTCAAGAGACCCTCTTGCCTCAGCCTCCCTGAGTAGCTAGGACTATAGGTGTGCACCACAACACCTAACTAATTTTTTCTATTTTTAGTAGAGACAGGGTCTTGTTCTTACTTAGGCTGGTCTCAAACTTCTGGGCTAAAACAGTCCTCCTGCCTCAACTTCTCAGAGTGCTAGGCTTAGAGGAGTGAGCCACCGTGCCCAGCCTACGGTAGAAATATCTGAAATATTTGAAATAAAGTCTCTTTTGTTTGATAAAATATAAAGGAAGTAATCTGTTGCATTTATAATCAGTTTCAATAGACAGAATGAACAACTGGCCTTGATTATATGTACTATAATGGAAAAATGAACACCATATGCATAAATACTAAATTAGAACTGGTCAATCAACACCTGTGTTCATATAGAGAAGTAAAACTTGAGGGGGATCAAGTAGGTGGGGGGGGGGAGGAGAAGGATTGGGTTAATTCACTCCTACCCGGTACCATGCACACAATCTGGGTGAAGGGCACACTTAGAACTTTGACTTAAGATATACAAAAGCAAAGTATGCAACCAAAATGTATGGACCCCTGTAATATTCTGAATTTGAAAAAAACTTTTTTAAAAAAGTTGCCTTTTAATTACAAGGAATATGTGAGAATTGAAAAGGCAAATTAAATATGCACTCATTTCAACGTACAGAAATGGGGAAGGGGACTAACATATCCTCAAGTACTTGAGTACATTTCACAGATATTTTAAATTTACTAGTAGTAAAACAAAGCTAAAAAACAGAATGTGTGAATTCAGCAAAGAAGCTAGTGTATATGGAATTTCTTAAGGCCAACCTGAGCATTTGAGTTTCACAATACTTCAGTGATTCCAACACATTCTCTGCAAATTGAGTTCTTTTAATAGGTATTATAGTTGTGGGTGGGGAGTATGTTAGTTAATGTTAGCTGACCTTGACCCAGTTTGGCTGACCTTGCCTTGTGCCCATGAATCTTCCAGTATGGTGGATTCTCTGCTCTGACTGCTCAGGTAACAAATCATTTCTTCCGCTTTTCTGACTTAAATACTTAACTGATACACTTTTTTAAAAGCTGAAATCAAGATGATAAGCCATAGAAGTGCAACTGTAAATAGCAAAAATTCTAGAAATCCAAAGGGTTAAGCTACTATTTCACAGGCTCCCCTGCCAAGGAACGCTGGTGTGTTTTCTTATATGCTGTACATACACACACACAAATATATTCAACATCTGTATACAGAAGTGTGCTTATATTTGCCTTTTATTTTTTATTTATGCATAAAATGTGTCCATATTTATAGGGCACATGTGATATTAGGAAGTAACATTTTTATTGATTTATATTGCCGCTAAATTTTAAGCCTTTTTATTGCATGTAGGTGTGGAATATTTTGACCACACTGTTATATGAGCAAAATATATTTCTGGTCACGACTGTATTTTATTATAGGGTCTCATTCAACTTTTGCTTTTTTAGAAGAGCCATCTTCCCTGATGTTCCTTCTCTATACGTCAGCAATTCACATGAAAATCATTACCAAACCGTTGTATAATTCTATAGCCTTAGAGTATTTTTGTATCCATGATAAAATAATAGCAATTAGAAGAGAAAAGAAAAATCTTGATCTGCAATCAGAAAGATTGTGAATTTCCTTCCCAAGTGACCAAGTGGTGTGAACCAGCCATTCAAAACTTAGATCTTGGGGGAAATGTGCGAAATGGCTTTGGGTCTTTAAAAAGAAAACTATTTTAAAAAAGAACAAACTATGATTGATTACACATTGATATAAACATGCACATGGGGCTAGTGCTGCAGTCCAGAGATGGAAAACTTCCTCTTGGAATCACAGAAAAATAGATGCATTTGAAGGGAGCCTAAGGCAGTAGGCGCCAGAGAATTGAGAATTGGGGAAACAGCTTGAATTGCATTATTCGAATATTATTAGAAGTGTGTTTGTCTGGGTGCAGTTTTTACTAGTTTATTTTAAGGCAAGGTAGGCTGTGGAATGCAAAATAAAATCAGTAGAAGCCAGTGGCATGTTTTCAGCCTGGAGTCTTAGAGCACAATGTGAACTCAGGGAACATGCATGCCTTTCTGAGCTTCTCCAATATGTTATTAACTAGGAGGAATCCAGGCCTGAGCACAGCGTCTAAGATTTTAGCTCCGATTTGTCAGTGAGCTGGTCACTTCACTTCTCTGCTGGACCTTATTTTTGTCAGCTGGGAAATAAGAGGGGTCATCCCCCACACATTCTGCAAGGAAGCTTCCGATTCTGACACCCTGAGACTAGTGGTGGGCTGACTTTTTACCTAGGAGGAAGGGCTTTGTCAAAGAAGGTGTTTAAACAAAATCAGTAGAAGATAGGACGTTACAGTGCTCAGCACAAGGTCTGCTGCAAACACTGTGCATTCAATTACTCACCAACAGGTAAGTATTGGGCAATGAGCAACCCCACACTTGATCCCAGGCATGGAATGTCAGAGTGAAGGAAGGCTCCTGTCTGTCTGTCCTCACAGAGCCTGAGCACAGGGGAGCAGTCCAGCCAGTGATCAGGCAGTTATAGTGCAGGCTTGTTATGAAAAGTTAACTTCAAGGTTAGGAATAGGCATCACAGCTGAGAGTGAGAGGTGTCACCCAAGGGGGCTGGCAGTGGTCGTGATGCCCAGGGTATAGAAAAGGGAATGGCTGTGTGAAGGGAAGACACTGTGATGACGTCAAAGAGGGCAGGAGACAAACACAGGAAGCTTGTGGAAGGCCTGGGTGTTTGTCCCTCAGCAGGTGGATGGGGGATATGGAAGAACAGGTGTTGGGGACAGGGGCCTTGTGGATGTTATCTTGCTCTTGGCTCCATGGGCAATTGGCACCTTGCTAGCCTCATCCCTGCTCCCTCCTACTGGGTAAGGGGCATCCCTGCCAGCCCTGGAAGGGTAGCAGATAAGTAGCTGCTATCACAGGGAGGTGGAAAGTGTAGGGTCCAACCATGTGCTGTGCCCTCTGTGGCCTTGAACAGAAAAGCCTTCAACTTTGCAGCCCCTTTAGGTGGAGCCCTCAAAGCTCATTTCTACCCAACGATAGGACCATAGCTGTGTCCCATGGAGGACACAAGTGAATGAGTAGTACTTAGGACCCCTCCCCATTAAAAAAAAAATTAAATAACGAGCACCTGGAAAGATGCCTCATCTTTGTATAAATGAGAGAGTACTAAGGGAAAGCCAGAAAGATAACTTGGAGTTGAATTGTGGACTCCTCCCCACCCAAATCCATGGAGTTCAAGTCTTAACCTCCAGTACCCCAGAATGAGACTTTAATTAGAAATTAGGGTCGTTGTGGATATAATTACTTAAGATGTGGTGATAGTGGGGTATGGTGGCCCCTAATTTAATTGGTGCCCTTATACAAAGGAGAAATTTGGGTACAGACATGCAGACAGGGAGAACACCTTACGAAGATGAATGTAGGGATGAGGCGATGCTTCTACAAGCCAAGGAACGCCAAAGATGGCCAGAAAACCACCAGGAAGCTAGGAAGGAGGCATGGAACAAATTCTTCCTCACAGCTCTTAGAAAGAAGAAACCCTACCTTTGCTTTGACTTTGGACTTCTCATCTCCATGACCATAAGAAAATACATTTCTGTTCTTTAAGCCACCCAGATTGTGCTATTTTGTTATAGCACTCCAAGCATAGTAATACACGGGCAATTCAAATTATTTAGACCTTAAGTGTTTCATGGGTTCTATTTTTGTCAAACTGATTAAATTTATAATGAAAATGTAACTATATGCCTCTAATTGGGCCACTGATGCTTTGTGAATGCCTGGCTATAAAAATAACATGATATAAGATATTAATTTAAATCCTGATTTGGGATTACATTGATAGAATTGATTTGCACATGAATGTTAAATGTAAAATTAATGTCATCATATTTTTTGAGCCTCAAAATAATGATATCAAGGCCATCTCTAATGTACAATTTAGAATTATTATTAAATAAATATAGGCATGTCTGTTTATCCCTAGAGGAAACTACTTAGAAGCATTCAAGTAATGTTATTACCTACAAGTGATTTTGTTGGCATTTTATTGTTAAGTCTTTGGGAATTAAATAAAATGGTGTTAAAAATCAGCAGAACGGAAATTAAGTCTTTGACTTCATTTCTGACTCATTAGTAACCTAGAGGCACCCATTAAAATTAATATGTGATATTCCACTTCTCCAGATGTAAGCTAAAGGTGAAAAATTACCTGTTATTTTATTCTCTTTTGATTTTGTTGAGAAGATTAGGGATAAGTCATTTTTTTCTTAAATACAAAATGTTATTATTTTGTGTACACAGTACAATTCAAAGACAACATATAAGTATGTGCTGGTAGATGCCTAAAGGAGAACTTACCTATGTAATTATGTGATAAATATTACGATTGCTTATACCTAGGGAAGTGAACATAATTATGCACTGGATTTTGTTATATTACAAAATAAGCCCCAGTGTATGTGCTGTGTGTTGAATGTGTGATGATGACACATTGCAAACAAGTTAGAGTAGGCATCTTTGAAATCATGAATGTAGAGGTCTATCAGTCAGAATATTCCAAAGAAACAGAACCAGGAGGGTGTCTGTAGATATGGAGGAAGAAGTTCCTTATGACTGGTTAGCTCAGGCAGCTATGGAGGCTGAGCAGTCCCATGATCTTCCACCTGCAAGCTGGAGGACCATGAACACAGGCCTGAGAATCAAATGCCCTGATTTCAAGAGCAGGAGAAAATGGATATTTCATCTCAAGCAGAGCACAAATTCCCTGTTCTTGCACCTTTCTGTTCTCCTTAGCCATTAGTGAGGGCTGTCCTCTTTACTCAGTCTACTGAACATTTTCCAGATGCTAACCTATTCCAGAAACACTTTCATAACTACACCCAGGAATAATGTTTTACCAACTATGTGGGCACTCCTTAACCCAGTCAAGTTGCCACAATAAAATTCATCACAAGATGTGTAAGTAGGTAAATTTACTTATAAGATTCTTTCAGTGTTTAAATCAAATCCATTAAAGCATAATTTATGTATAACAAAATACTCTAAAAGTATACAATGAGTTTTAAAAAATGATATACCCATATAACTGCCAGCGTAATGAAGAAAGAGAACATTTCCATTGCCTAAGACAGTTCCATTTTGTACCTTTTAAAACCTCCAGCCATAGGCAATGCCTGATCTGATTTTGGTTAGTTACTATAATGAATTCTGCTTTAAGGAATTCTGCTTTAATTCCACATGAAATTCTACAAAAGGAATTCCGTATGGATGGAAACTTACAGGATGTACTATATTACATCTGGCTTCTTTCAATCAGCATGACATTCTTGCAATTCATACATTTTGTTGTGTATATCAGTAGCTGCCTTTCTGTTGCTGATAAGCATTCTATAATAATAGTCCACATTTGTTTATCAACAATGTTGATAGACATTTGAGTTGTTTCTAGGTTTTTGGCTCCTAGAAAGGTGATCTGAACATAATTTTACAGCTGTTTTAATTAACGTGTGTTTTTGTTTTTCTTGGATAAATACCTAAGAGTGGAATTTCTTCACTGTGTTATTTTTAAATCTACTTTCTTACCTCACTAAAATAAAATAAATTTCTGAAGTATATTGATGGCATGCTGCCTGGTAGCATATTAAAATGTATTACGTATATATTTATTTGAGCCAGCTTCATTCCAAAATGTGTTTTTAGGCAGACTACAAATACTCTGTAAAAATTCAGAATTTAAACTATTCAATTTGAGTGAAAGGAAAAGAAGAACATTGTGTAGATTTGTATATTTTTTTTGGAGAAGGGTATATGTAGTTTTTATTGGATTCTCAAAAATAAGGGTAGGGTTGGGATCCAACATAGGGTAAGAATTCTGCTTCAAATTCTCCAGTTTTTATTGCTGAATTAAGAAAGGCCATCTGAGCTTTTATGTTTTACACATATCCTTTCCTATATGTTTCATTTTCTGATCTTTTCTGATAGGACTAATCACTACTCTAACACATAATTGGCCTCATCCCATTTCTTTCCCATGTATTCTTCTTAACAACTTTTTAAGATTAGCCATTCTTATAAGCAGATAATGTATCTCAGGGTTTTAATTTTGATTTTCCTGATTACGAATGAAGCTGGTTATCTTATTATGTGCTTGTTGGCCATTCTTACATTTTTGGTAAAGCACCTGTTCGATTTGTGACAATTTAATTTTTTGCCTATTTGGTTGTTAGCTATTTATATTGTTCTGGACACAAAGATGGATATGTTGTGAATATTTTCTCCCATTCTTTGTCTTGCCTTTTTATTTTCTGAATAGTATCTTCTGAAAAATGAATATTTTAAAATTTTATTAATAAAATTCAATTTGTCTTTTTTTTTTAAATGCTGTGAGTCCCATGAAATCGTTGCTTCTTTGAAAGTCACAAAGATCTTCTATTTTCTTTTTTAAATTTTATAGATTTTGCTTTTACATTTAGATCTAGGATTCATTTTGAGCTTTTACCAACTTGCACCATTTTCTTAAGGAGCTTTCTTTTTCAACTGAATTAAATCTAACTCATTTAGTATTTCTATTGTTGTTAAAACTAGCTTGTAGATAACAGTTTTCATTAAAATGATTTTATATGGAGTCTTAGGTAGAAACTTCATAACAACATCCAGAAACAACATTCGCTTTCATCTTGAATGTTTCTAGTCCCATGAAACTCACCCTCCTGGGAGTGCTCATTTCATTTCTATAAAATTCTCAGTCAGAGAAATTCAGGCCTCCAAGAAGGTCCTTAGGGAGCTGGAGGGAAGCCTTTGGCTTTGCCATGCAGAAGAAAAAGAAAGTAGCACATTTTGTGAAAACAACTTCCATCTTTATTAGGTGATGAAAATCTGAGTTTTGACAGTCAGACCTTTTGGCTCAGATTGTTTATCCTCAGGTCAAACACTTCTGGGAGGGGGCAGTGCCCAGCTTACGCCCCAGGATTGACTTTAAACAGTGCTGCAGACAGAATAGTTTGCAGCAGGAGGCCAGCGCAGCACCTGTGGTTAGTACCAAATCTTCCTGTCTCGTTTTTAATAAACTCATTGCTGGTTTCATCTTCACTGCACCAGCTGTTATTTTCCTATTGCTCAAATATGACCTGGTCTGTACTAAAATGAGTAAAGCAGGAAGATGCCAGGCCAGGAAACAATATATGAAAATGCATGATCCTGTCTCCGCACAATCTCAGGTCTAAGCTCTATCCAGAACAGGGTTGGCCATTAGTGTCTTGGACTATGATTTGCCATAATTGACCAACTTGGTTAAAAACACGCAACAAATGCCCAATGCAACCTTGGCTGCAATGAAAGGTACTAACATTTTTATAGCATCAAATGGTATTCAAAATAAACAGGAACAATTCCAGTTAGCTGAAAACAAATGCGTGTGTATGTTTCTATGGGAGAGGGTGAGAGTGGTATGCATATTGCTGAAGGTATATGTTTGATTTTTGTTTTTGTTTCTTTCCTATCATTTTATTTTTTTGGACACTGTAGCCTTAGAATAAAGGATACCTATATATCAATAGAAGATAAATTTTTCAGTGGCTATGAAGATCAACAGGAGAGATTATAGTGGAAATGCGATGTCATAAAATAATGATATGTCTACATACAGGTAACTAGTTACTTCATGAACCAGACGATTTTGCTTTTGCCTAACATACAGCTATTTTTCAGAGTGATCTTGCTTTTCCTTTATGTAAGTCTCGAGAGGTTTAGTGTAACAGAGGAAAGGATTATTTATTCCAAACTACTACTGGCCATCAAACGGACTGCTGTGCTATAATACATTGATGCACAGGCAGGATTTAGGAGAAGCAGCTCATTTGTTCCATGTGACTGTCATGGGCATAATAATGCACCCCCCACCCCCACCCCCCCGCCTTCGAAGACCACACACTAACCCCTGCAACTGCTAAGTATGTTATCTTGCAAGGCAAAAGGGATTTGGCAGATATGAATAAATTGAGGTTCTTGAGATGGGGGAGATTATCCTAGATTCTGCAATGTAATCACAAGGGTCCTTTGAACCTTTGCTGGCTGTGATCAGAGGAATAAGGGGCCATGGAGGAAGGACACAGAGACAAGTGCCATTGTTTCATTCGAAAATGTAGAAGGAGGTTTCTAGAAGCTGGAAAAAGCAAAGAAACAGATTCTCCCCCAGAGCCTCCAGAAAGGAAATGCAGCTCCACCTAGTGTTGATTTAAGAGAAGGAGAACCACGTTGGCCTTGTGACCTACAGAACTTTATAATAGTACATTTATATTGTTTTAAATCATTAAGTTTGTGGTAATTTGTTACAGTAACAATTTAGCCTACCTACCTCGGCTGCCAGGAATGGAACCAAAAAACCACAAATTAAATATTATTACTGCCCAGTAATTTTCCAAAGAAACTGATGATCTATATGCCAGAGGTGATATACACATGCATGCATGCACATCCACATACACAGATAGATATATTTGTGTATTTTATGTAATTTAAAACTGTTAATATAAAAAACTTTGTTGAGTTGCTACCTCCATTGAGGGAACCCATACAACAAAGTATAAAAGAAATAAAATGGGGTGATTCCTTCCTTCATCTATGAATAGCAATGCTGAAAAAGTGGTCTTTTTGAATATTTATCAATATCTTATTAGTTATGCATGACATCCAGCTTATTACAAATGCCTCTGAAAGATTAACACTTTATGAATGCTAATGATTCTGATTCAGAAAATATAAATTTTTCTTCCTCCCTTTTCATAAATGACAATAAAACAATCAACTATAATATGTATTTCATTAAGATAAATGAGATAATCAATACTGGGCTAAAGCAGCAGTTATCAAATTTTGGGTTTCAGGACCACTGTGTAGTCTTAAAAATTATTGAAGACCCCCCCCCCAAAGGAGTCTGTTAATGTGGGTTATATCCAGTGATATTCATTGTACTAGAAATTTAAACTGATAATTTTTTAAAATATATATTTAACAATCGTTGCACTAATTGGTTACCATAAATTTTAAAATACATATTTAACAATCGATGCACTAATTGGTTACCATAAATTTTATTTCATAAATAATTATAATTCAAAAATGTAAAAAATAGAAGAATTGTATTGTTTCACATTTTTGCATATTTTTAATGATTGGCTTAATAGAAAAATGGCTTGATTTCCCTAACTGCTTCTGCATTCAATCCACTGCAATACGTTTTAACTGAAGTATATGAAGAAAATCCAGTCTGGTGCCGATGTGTAGGGGATTATTTTATGAAAGGGGATTATTTTAACAGCCTTTTCAGATCATTGTGGATATTCTTCTGTAATGCTGTATCAAAGTTTAACAAGTAATTTCTAAAGGTTGGTTGCAACATAGAATCTGAAAACACATAAATTAACTTTTGGACTTTTTTCCATTAAGACTCTGTTCTGTCTTGCACCATACCTTTTATTCATGTATGATTTTATAATACTGTGAATTGGAGTTTTGGGAAATACAGGGTCACTTTTCCAAATTTTGTCTCATTGCATACAATATCAAGAAGCCCTATTTGTTAATATTATGAGCATACTCATCAGAAAAGGTCTTTAGGTTTTAGAAAGCTGTCAAATTCATGGTGACAGCTACAAGTTTCCTAAATTCTATTTCTGTTGCTGAAGAGCTCAGATTTACTATTGGCAACAAATACTGTTAGTTTTTTTTCTAAAGTGACAGCTGACTTTATTAATTTTCAAGAAAATATCTGCTAAATACTCAGAATTTAGTTTGTTAGTTGTTCTTTCAAGAAAAATGATGCTTCATGAAAAATGGAGCTACTTCAGCTCAAAACTCAAACACGTAAGTGCTTTTTTGGTGGCAAACATCCTACGTAGACACACAACTAAAGCACTTTCTGTGCAATCCCATTTTGTTACACAATTATTTGAGTTGCATACTCAAAGGCCAAGATCTAGTAAAACTTAGCTTTATTAAATAAAATGTATTGCTTCATCAACGATATTTTTACGTGAAGTGGATTTATTTTATTTTAGGAGCATGCGGCGTTGAAAAGTACAACTGCCATTCTTGTCTGACGCCACAATCTTGATTGATGTTAAAGCTCTGCTAGTTTTATCCCCATTGTTTTTGTACCACTAGTGCAAATGTGGACACAATAAAAGTCAATTAATATCTTTATTAAAGAAAAACAAACAGTTTTGACCTGGGATGCCATGGCAGGATCGTGAGGACCCCAGAGAACCACTGGGGTAGAGATAAGGCTCTGTTGTGTCCACAAATACCCCTGCTCACTGTAGATCAAGGCATTTTGCACAGTTTTGGGCCACAGTCATCAGGATCACAAAATCCTATGTTTACATGGTTATGGAGAGTAAAAATATGCCTGCTGTCGGACAGAGGAGGGAATCAGGACTGCAGCAGACCAGAGCACATGCTGTACCTGGAGGAAAAACAGACATTTCTCCACCCCAGCTGATGTTGCTACACATAAATGTAGTCTTTGTATGGCTATACCTGAATTTTTAAGTGATATTAGAAATATGCCTTCTTATATAATATTTTCTGATTTTAAAACATGCCAATCATTCAGGTCTTTGAAACTTGAAACACTAGCCAAGTCAAAACAAAACTCCTCTTCCTTCTGGATTTGCTGGATTTGGCCTGCAGGAAGTCACAGCCACCCTCCATAGCACTGGTCCCCAATAGTTTAGACACCAGGGACTAGTTTCACAAAGACACTTTTTCCACAGACTGAGGTGAGAGGGATGGTTTTGCACAACTCAAGTGCATTTCATCTCCACTTCAGAGCATCAGGCATTAGATTCTTATAAGGGGTGCAACCTAGATCCTTCACATGGGTAGTTTGGCGGTAGAGTTCCCCCTCCTAGGAGAATCTAACTCTGTGGCTGATGTGATGGGAGAACGATCTCAGGTAAAGTGAGCTCTGGGGAATGGCTGTAAATACAGATGACATTTTGCTCATTTGCACACTGCTCAGCTCTCCCTGTGTGGCCCAGTTCCTGATAGGCTTTGGACTGATAACCAGTCTGTGGCCCGGGGTAGGGGACCACAGCTCTATAATATGCACATAGTAACAACCTATCAAAGAAATGAATTAAATTAAGAGACACCAAACTGAAGTGTAGGCAGTTCATAGCCCAATATGTAGGTTGTGACAGCATTTGCTAGGATTAGTGAGGAAGGAGAAATAAATCTTATATTTCTTTCTTTCCTTCTTTTTTGCAGTTTTTGGCCAGGACCAGGTTTGAACCTGCCACCTCCAGTATATGGGGTCTGCACCCTACTCCTTGAGCCACAGGCACCGCCCTTAGTGATCCTGAGAAAGCATGAGGCAGCCACAGAAGAACTCCTCCTCCAAAGATAAGAACAAACTTTACACAGAGCTAAAATAACCTTGAAAAGAAAGACTTTGTAACTAATAACAATACCCTGGTTTTGAACATCTGTAGCCATAACTATGGAGCTAATATTGAACTTAAAGGAAAAAAAAAGGCATAAAAGAGTTTGGAAAAAAACTGTTCCCCGGAACTCAGCATTTCACGCCTCAAGGCACCTGAGTTCTTGCTGGCAATTAAAGTTCCTTCCTCTATATTGTCAATGTAAGTGTTTGTTCTAATTTGCTGTTTTCCTGCAACATTAGGACCTCTGAGTCTTCATTTGTCATAGATAGAAGGAAAAAAAAAACACAAATCCACAGACAACAGAACTGGGCAAACGCACGCTCTTTTCATCATCTGCTCAGGTTTTAGCCATCTCAGGTATAATGTTAGCCAGTGCAACATTATAGCACTTTTCCTTGTGAGTGAAGGGAGAAAATTTCGACCCCCAAAGTAAGAGACAGCGTTGAAGGGCAGCCAGGAGAATACTGTGATAACTGCAGTTGCAGCCATCGGCCTAGGATTTATAGTGCCATGGATGCCCACTGTCACATAGCTAAAAAAATTTAGCGTCAGGAAACACTCATTCCTTGGATTCACTAGATGTGTTTGCCAAGAAATGAACATATTACAAATGGTCTGTGATCTTTTAACATTGTTCCCATACCTATGAGGGGTCGACTGGCTACCACATAATTTAACTGGTGGGATAGTTGGTGATAAATGTTTTGTATGTTCAAATCACCGTGTGAGGTGCTGCAGGGATCAAAAGACCAGATGTAGATTTTTTTTTTCTTCTCAGTCCTTCCTCTGTGGCAGTGGTTCTCAACCTTCCTAATGCCAAGGCTCTTTAATACAGTCCCTGTGGGTCGCGACCCCCAGGTTGAGAACTGCTGCTCTATGGCAAAGCAGGTTGTGGAAAGTACCATCCTTCATCCCCCAAAGCATGTCCTGAGCACCTGTGCTCTTGGCCGACCGCTGTTCTAGGTGAAGAGGACAGAGGAATGAACAAAACAGCTTATGTCACCGACGTCAGGGAGATCACATCCCAGTGTCCTCTGAAATAAGAAATAGCATGAAAGCAAAGGAGACGGTAAAATGGGCTCCAGTGGAAGAAGGATTAGAGATTTTAAGCTCAGGGTGACATTTGAGCCCAGACTCCCAACATGGACAACTTTTACAGGTGCATATGAATTGTGTGGGGATGGGGGCCTTTTCAAAACACAAACTATGAAAGTGTTTTTAAAGAATTCAAGGAGCAATTCCAAAACCGCATCACAACATTATTTTTTACGTGTAAAACAAAACAACCCCCAAACAAATAACAAAACAAAAACCTAGGGCCACAGATGGAAAGATGGAATGTTGCTGAGTTTAGCTCAGATTTTCCAGATTCTAAATTGCACAAGTTTTGACAATAACATTGCATTTGAGAATGCATTTAGTACAATATAGGAATATACTAGCAACTCAGTAACTTTCAGTTGATAATAAAATTAAAAAAAAAAAAAAACAGTATTATAGTTGTTCATTTTTGCTAAGGTTTTGGGCTGACAATAAACAAAATATGCATAATTTTTAGCAACCAAGAATTACGTTTTTTGTTCATGTTGCCTCTGCTGCAGAGGCTGCTGGTGAAGTGAACCTTTGTTCTGTATGATTTTTTTCACTCCATATTTGGAACACACTGTACTCAAGGTATTGACAAAAGTATGGACAAAGGAGCAACAGATTTTATGACCTCTAATTGGATGGGTGTACATGAATTTTATTACATGTCATTGGCTAATACAGGTCACATGACCAAGCCTGCTATCTGTGAGGCAAAGAAGTATATTCTTCTAAATAGGAGGCATTGCAAGTCACCTGACAATGATCAGGGATGTAGGAGAGTCTCTAATTGGGAACAACAATGCTATCTATTGTGGTTATTTTAAAATTTACCCTTAGTATAGCTTGGATTCTGGGATATCCAGATTATAGGGTAGACAGAGTTGCTATATCAAAGTATAGTTTAGAAGCAAAACCCCTAAAACTTTACACAATTGAATGATAAAACCAAAAGAAATTTGTTGTTACAGTTCTGGGTCCAATTCCAGAGACAGTTGTCTTGAAGATTTATATAAGCCGGCTGGTTCTATGGGCTATAATTCACTCATGAATTCAGAGGAAGATACAAAACCTACGAAAACTCCAGTTTGGGGATATTCTTGTCACCTGGTAATATTCTCCTAATAGAGAGGTGAGTGTCTTCAATACATTTTTATAGACTCAACCATGAATATCTCATACTTGTCTAAGAGTTCAAAATATGCACCTTTTCTAAGAAGTCCCCAAGGCCATTTTTTATTCTAAGCCTGGATCAAAATTGCTTTGGAGCATTTAAAAATTCAATAGTGAGATTTATCTAGCAGTACTAAGCACTGTATTTGCTTTTCAGGAGCTTTGAGATTCCCACATTCCAGAAACTGAGGACAAACTCACACTTAGTCTCATTTTCTTCCCCAAGGAGGCAGGAGGGTCTGGAAAGAGAGCTCCCAGTGTTGTTTGGTTTTGAGACACAGTCTCACTCTGTCACCCTGGGTAGAGGGGTGTGGTGTCATAGCTCATAGTAAACACAAACTCCTGTTGTCAAAAGATCTTTTGCCTCAGCTTCCCTAGTAGCTGGGAGTACCGGCAGCTCAGATTTTCCAGATTCTAAATTGCACAAGTTTTGACAATAACTGATTACAGTACTTTAAGGATCTGGCTACTTGAGAGAGAGGAAGTCACACTCTTGCTCAGGCTGTTCTCCAACTCCTGAGCTCAAGGGATCCACCAGCCTTGGCCTCCCAGAGTGCTAGGATTACAGGCATGAGCCGCTGGGCCTAGCACGCACATTGTATTACATGATTCTTCGCTTCCATGAGATAAAGCATTTACTGATACACAGGCAATATTTCCACTGCAAGTGATTCAGCTGCTCACATCACTTCATTTTCTTTTGATAGTTCCACAAGTAAGCATCAATCATCAACTTAAAACAATGAATAGCCATCTGGTCTTACCTCTGGCATTATTCTTTCCAGGTGGCTATTGCTGAAAACACTGTTTACAACCTTTCAAAAGAAGAACATTCGGGGGAAACCTAGTCACTCAGGAAGCCGATCTCTGTATTTATTTTTAAAGCTTTTTTTTTTTTTCCTATACAAATAAAGACTGCTCACATCTGCTGCACAGCACTCTGCATCCTCTTGGAACATTCAGTTCCCATAAACTCTGCCTGAACTGTTACGGTCCCTCTGGTGATGTTTTATGCTCTTGACAAAGTATAATGCAAATAATAATTTGCATTATTATTTGTATTAACTGCTATTTAGCAGTTTTTGATGCCTCTCTCAACTTCCATCAAGTAGGGATTTGCAAGTTGCGGCAACATTTGTGTATCATATAGTATATTTTAATTAAAATCAGAATGCTGTATAAGATTAAGCAAATTGTGTTTCATTGGAAGAATTAAAGAATTACTCAGGCTTGCCAGCATGATCTGAAATTCTAATTCTAAACTCTGCTACGAATGCCAGCTGCACACAGAATTCTTATTGTCCATCAAATACCACCTGGAAGTATTTATCACAGCAGAAGGAGGAAGCTTCTAGTATCTTTTTGGAGGGAGGCTTTATTAAAATTGGCTTTTGCTATTGTCCACATTTATAATAAATGGACATTCGTGAAAGGTCCTTAACTCTAATCAGAAGTGCAGAACTGATTACAGTATTTTAAATGATCCTATTAAAAAATAAAAATCTCAAAAGATTTTGTTGGAGTGGTATATCAACTTTCTACCCACCAAAGAGAAACACAGAAGCAGGTAGAAATTTGGCCAAAAGTCATGTTTCTCACCAAATGTTTCAAAAGAAAACAGTCCAAAAATATTTCCTCTCTGGGAGAATACCCATTGATTTGCACTGTGAAGTCTTTTAAAAATTGAGGAGAAAAAGAACGTTAGAGTTCATCAGCTGAAATTTCTGCTTTTTATGGTTTGAGCTTTTTTTTTTTTTGGTTTGGGATTCATTGAGGGTACAAAGAATTATGTTATACTGATTGTATTTGTTAGATAAAGTCCCTCTGTTCAGTGTCCTGCCCCCAAGAGGTGTGCCATACACCTTGACCCCCAACTTCCTCCTTCCCCACTTTTCCTCCTCCCTCATTCCCCTACCCCTACATCTTGTATTTAATAATCTACTGCCTTCATATTAGAATGGAATACGTTGGATTCTTGCTTCTCCATTCTTGTGATGCTTTACTAAAGAGAATGCATTCATGGGAAAAGATATTTGCATATTATTAATCAGACAAAAGCTTGACAACTGCATCTATGGAGAACTCAAATTAATCAACAAAATGGCCAACAATCCCATGTATCTCTGGGCAAGAGACATGAATAGAACCTTCTCTAAAGAAGACAGATGAATGACTAACAATCATACGAAAAATGCCCATCATTCCTAATCATCAGAGAAATGCAAATCAAACTCACCCTGAGATACCACCTAACCTCAGGTGAGAATGGCCCACATCACAAAATCTCAAAGCTGCAGATGCTGGGTGGATGTGAAGAGAAGGGAACACTTTTACACTGCTGGTGGGCCTGCAAACTAATACAATCTTTTTGGAAGGAAGTATAGAGAATCCTCAGAGAAATTTTTTTAAAAAAAATTAATAAGAGATTGCCTAATTTTTAGGTTACATTGTTCTCATTTCCAAGGTAAAGTTCAAGTTGTAGTTGAGGCCCTCCCCCAGGCGGTATGCTGAACACCCTCACATTGTGCACATTAGGTGAGATTCCCCCAATTGCCCTCCCCTTCCCACCCCTCATGGTTTTAACTTCCACATTTCAATAGCAGTTAAAGACTTGTATTCATGTTTCTAAAGATTACAAGTTTTAAAATAATGAATAAAATGATGTCTTGAACCTGGAAAGAAGTTTAATTATTTGTATCTTGTCTGGAGAGTAAAGCCTACCTCATTCATATCTTAAAATTGATCATTTAACCTGGCAGAAAGGGCCTTCCAACCTTCCTTAAAATTCAGACTTGAAGGTAGGAAAATCAAGCAAATGGGACAGATCTCTTTCCAACCTATTTCTCTCCATGATACCAACATGATCTCAAGTTAGACTTGTTTTTGACATATTTTTCCTGAAATTCTCTCTTGCCCCTTCCTTTCTCCTTTTCTTCCTTCCTTCTTTCCAAAAATACTGAGTATATTTGAAATACTAGACACTCTTCTAGGTATTTGGAAAAAACAGAACAAAAAGTATTGCTCTCTTAGAGATTACATTCTAATGGGTGGAGACAAAAACAAAGAACCAGTATAAGTATTTCAACAGATCAGTGTATGGTGAGATCTTCTGGAGAAAGTAGGCAAATGATTGTTTAAAACTTGGTCACATGAAGATTAGCTCACATCACAAAGTCTCCAAACTGCAGGTGCTGGCATGCATGCGGAGAGAAGGGAACACTTCTACACTGCTGGTGGGATTGCAAACTAACACAACCTCTATGGGAAAAAGTATGGAGAATCTTCAAAGATCTAAAAGTAGACCTTCCATTTGATCCTGCAATCCCATTACTAGGTATCTACCCAGAAGAACAAAAATCATTTTACCACAAAGACATTTGCAGCAGAATGTTTACTGAGGCTCAGTTCATTCTTGACAAGTTGTGGAAGCAACCTAAGCGCCCATCAACCCATGAATGGATCAACAAACTGTGGTATATGTATACCATGGAATATTATTCAGCCATTAAACACCTTTTACGTTTACCTGGATGGAGCTGAAACACATTCTTCTTGGTAAAGTACCATAAGAATGGAAAAATAAATATCCATTGTACTCAATACTAATATGAAACCAATATATAAACAATTACATCCCCATATGAACCATAAAACACAAATATAGTCTAGCACGGGGGTAGAGGGAAGCAGGGAGAGAACGGATGAAGGGGAGGATGATTAGCCAGAAAGAGGGAGGGCTTGAGGTGGGATCTCACCTAATGTGCACATTGTGAGGGCGTATGACATGACCCCTGGGTGGGGGGCTCTTTTACAAATGAAACTTTACCCTGGAAGTGAGAACAATGTAACCTAAAAATTTGTACCTTCACATTAATTTGAAATTAAAATAATGAAAAAAAAAAAAGCATGCTCACGTGAGAGAAAAACTCCATTAAATTCGAAAAGGAGGAAGGGGAGCGGAAACAGTAGGTCCCTACGCAGTGGGGACAATGTGTAGGGTATGACACACTTGCTGGGTGAAGGATACAACTGCAACTTGGACTGTACCTTAAAAATGCCAACAATCTACTCTCATTGTAGGTACCCTGCTATTATTATGAAATTAAAAAAAAAGGTGAGTGTAGTGGCTCTCTTTTTTTCCAGATAAATATTATTACATCTAGCATACTTTTTTCCATGCCTGCCCTACTTATTTTTTCTTGACTTATGGAAATAGAGAACAATTTTCATTACACCTTTATGTGAAGTGGTTCAACAAAGACCACATATAAATGGCACAGCTGAGCCCTGACTCAAGTCATCGGACTGCGCATGCAGGTGTAAGGAGAAAAAGAAAGGGAAGCAAGTCGTGGAGCAATCATGCTTAGTGCTTAAGGAGGTAAGTTTTATGGACAGATCTGGTTTAGGTTCCCAGTGCTTCCAAGCAGGAGGCTCCCGGGTGACGCGGCTAATCTCCTAGCCTTGGCTGATGCTTTGCTAAAATGCTTTTGCTGGCAGGGTCCCTCACCTGAAGCTGAAGTGATGAGTAAATAATTCAAGTAATATCTGTTCTTACTCCAGTGTCACACATTTTTATCCTGTAGCTTCTTCAAATCTAGCGGAGTTGTACTATTTCACTCTAATAGTTTTAATTTGTCTGAAATAGACATAGATTTTTAATATTGTGTGATGGGAGCTTTAATTTCCCCCAATATGATGAGCTAATTTCTCTGAGCTGTTATACACCAAATTTTCACAATCCAAGCACTCTATCCACTTCCATTGATACACTGCTTTTGTTCCATTGCCAAATGCACACTGCTTTAATTACAATAACATTGTGAGTTCCCCTGGTTTGCTTGATTCCAATATTTTTAAGCTACTCTCAGACCATTACTGAGCCAACCATTTTCAATGTAAAATATATAGGCAGTATGGAAAATTCCAAAGAAATGCAATGAGATTTGTTTTTGGCATTGTATCCAATTTTAGATGAATGGGAGTCTCCAAATTTACTGGCCTATTATGGTTATAGTATGGAGTCTTCTCTGCATAAACGTGGAATATCTTTGCATTTATGAAGGTGTCTTTGATGCCCTTTAATAAAGTTTCAGAATGTACTTTATAAATATTTTACACAAGGTTCATTGTTTTCTCACTATTTTGAAATTAGTTTTGCTACTGTGATTTTTTTCATTACATTTTCTGATTTACTTTTGCCAGTAGCGTTCAGGATGAACTCTTCAATAAGTTGTAATGTCTTGTTGTCAAATATATAAAGTAGAAATAAACACCCAAACTTCAATGGCATGACATTATCTCCAACGCAATATAATCTTCGTTTCTAAAGGACATGCACGTTAATTAGCCTTCTTGGAGAACTGTATTCCAGGTGGTGTGATCATTCCTAGAAATGTATCGATGATCCATTTTCTTTTTTAAAGGATGTAGAGCTTCCAAATGCATTTTCATTTCTTCCACTTCTAGGCCCAAATGCAAATTGGCCAACAGCTGACTCTGGTGGAGTCGTTATGATTAAAAAATCTTTAGGAGAGGTTTGCAATCATGATGCAGATTTTAAGAGTTTCCAGACTTATCTGTAGAACTTCTTCAGCAAGGTGACCTTTGAAAAAGAACATTCATCACTGTTTGTTTTTTTTGTGGTCTGGTTTTTCTACTTCTCCGTCCAATTTTGAGTGTTCATTTCTTAATCAACATTATTACCTATTTTATCTACATTTTCAAAAGCATTGATAGATAAAATGAAGTGTTTTTTAATTCGCCAGGACCCTATGGGATTTTTTAAGTTGTGTGAACCACTGATTTTAAATTTCATTGCAATATGATCCGATTATAGTCTTTCACATGCCAGTTCTTCAAGTCGTTGAAAATTCTGTTATGAACATAGTCACTTAAAAAATTATGTGTTTGATAAATAAGCATTTTCTGTTGATAAGGCATGAAATTCTAGTTTTTTAATCATGTTACCCAAATCAAACTATTATTCATTTTATATCTGCATGTCTCAAGACTTCCTGATAGAATTGCTCAGGAGTACATGACGCTTCAAGCCTCTTGATGTCTAATAGGAAAGAAGAATAAGACTGACTATGTCAACATAAAAAGGAAGAGGAGGGCGCGAGAAGATGACATTATCATCCCTGCTTTATTATGTATGTGGAAAGCATGGGGTTTTGTTTGTTTGTTTGTTTTTTGGCCGGAGCCAGGTTTGAGCCCGCCACCTCCCGTGTATGGGGCCGGCCCCCTACTCCGCGAGCCACAGGCGCCGCCCGAAAGCACGTATTTTTTAATTTCCAAAAAATGTAATAGGATTATCTTACCTTCGGAAAGAACGAACATTAACATTCTAGGCTTTCAGGATAACACTGATGCCAAAACCAATTTTGAAATAATATAAAGCCATGGAACAGAAATATATCATTTTTTTTCCTTATGAAAATTTAATTTGGGATCTCAGGAAAGAAGAAGGGCAATTAACATTTATATTTGATAATCTAAGATTTCAGAGAATTATAGGTTATTAAGTAGTATCTTGAAAAGAATAAGAATTTTGGAACTGTAGAGAGGACAGAGGTGATAGTCACAATAAAAAGAGAAAAAATAAGGGAAGACCCAAAGCCCCAAATATGCTCGTGTGTTTAACCCACACTCTATGGCTCAGTATCTGAACAGAATACCAGTTCAAGAATTGTAGCCCAGGAAGCAAATAGCTTTTTGCAATTAATTTAACTTCCTTTAAAAAACATAACTCTTGACCACTTAGTTTGTGAAAATATGTTGAGAAAGGGAACGTGAAAAATATTCTAGTATTTCAGACCCAGATTCGGAAAAGTGCGATTGGAAAGTTGAAAATATTAAGAGTGCTCCTTCACAGTGCTATGTTTAAATGTCTATGGACAGGCATTTAAGCCCTAAGGCACTTCTAGAATCCAAGGTAACCCGTCATAAAAATATCTTGCATTATTTATTTATGTTAGAAAGTAGTTGAAAAGCTATTGCAATAGCAATCATCCCTGATGTGATTTCGATAGATAAAAATCAAGCCACGTGTCAGATACACATCAACAATGCTAATTACTATTATCATTTTGGTTCGTTATTTAATCTTAACATCACTAGGATGAGGATACTGTTCAGATTTTTAGTAGTACTACAGAAAAGAGAAAAAGAAATTCTTCCCAAATATTTATAATTCAAACAGTGGAATCTACATTTGCAAAATTAATTTCACCGAGAAAAATTGGTCAATGATACATAAAAGCTGCCTTAGCCAAATCACCACACTGAATTCAATCTGTCTGCCACATTCTGGAAGGCAAGGTCTTTCTCCATGGAAGAATGTAAAGACACACTAGCCTTTGTCTGTAAAAGCCAGATGGTGCTCAATTCTTTTTATTTATTTTTATTTTTTTTAACATTTTCTTTTCTTTTCCTTTTTTTTTTTTTTGGCCGGGGCTGGGTTTGAACCTGCCACCTCCGGCATATGGCGCATTACTCCTTTGAGCCACAGGTGCCGCCCTTCCTTTTTTTTTTTAATTGAATGATAAAGAGGTAGATCATGTATACATTAATGCATTTATGGGGTACAATGTGCTGATTTCATATACAATTTGGAGTGCTTACATCATACTGGTTAATACACCTCTCATCTCATTTACTTACTGATTTCTTTTTAAAAGGCTAAGAATATAAGCATCTTCTGAAGATTTTATTTTTTCAAAGGCTCAATGTTCTCCCTTTTATCCGAGTTGATTTTCTCAACTGGGAACTTTTTGTCTTCTGCCAAGAACCAGAAGTCTTGAAGGGGATTGGCAGGAATACACCAGCGGTGCATCTTACAAGGGTGTAGGTGAAACTTGGTAAACGGTCTGTGAAGCTAGTGAATGATGCTCCATGATCATATCAATGTACACAGCTATGATTTAATAAAAAAAAAAAAAAAAAAAAAAGAACCAGAAGTCTTGGAAGAAGAAAACCATTAGAATCTGCAAAAACACTGCAAGCAGTCTGGTCAGCACTGGCATGTGAGGCTCCTGTGGCTTTAAATTCCTGGCCAGATAAACATGTCACTGGGAATGCTCTGGAGCAGCCATTGAGGTATGGGATCCAAGATTGTATAGTTTGTTATAATTCATTTCTATACGGTTTTCTGAAATTGAAATTTCTCTTATAGAAATCTCTTATGTTTTACTGCCTCTATGATGAGCAGAGATTAGCTTTGCATTGGCAAAATTAAATTACTTTCCCAAAGTATTTCTTAATTTTCATGCAGATGCCACTGAAATCTCCAAGAGAGAAAAGAAGTTGTTAGCTGCACTTTAAATACCCGAAAATCTCGGTGTGGGAAGGGGAAGGCAAAAGGGTGAAATTACTTTTATTTTAAAATTGAACATAGGGGTGTTCATTCTGCAGAACACACATCTGGAGAATAAACACCTAGGAGGGAAAAGAATTTCATAGTTCAAATTTTGAACATTTTGAGTGTCAAACTTTTGGATCAATGTAATCTGAGGAATATAAAAATGGAATTAAAAATATAAGTATCTGTCACCTTCACAAGAAAAGAATCTTGAGTTCATTTCAGGCTGTTTCAGAGGAAGAACCTCGCCCAAAATTTTATAGGTAAGTTCAGGTCTATCATGATAGTATCTCTCTGACGGCCTTCTAATTTCACTCCCCCTTTCCCTTCTCTGGAACATTCCAGAAATCCCTAACATGGTGCTTTGTTTTTGAATGGGGAAAACCTTTTTCCTCTGCCCTCTTAAAATTCAGCAATTGAGGCCTGCAAATTAAAATGAGAAAGGAAAGACTGACAGGAGAAAAGGTTTATCTATTTGCACATAGGACCCAGCAAAAGAAGTAGCTGGTCCATCACATGGTTAAAATTAAAGGTTTATATATTTAATTTATTAGGAGAAAAGGAAGCATAGAAACAGCTTCTATATGGGAACAAGGAATAGATGTCTTTAGGAAGGACAAATGGATTTTTAGGAGAACGCATTAGAGGTAAGAAAGTTTGTAATGATGTGTGCCTACACTGGGCTAGATGGTATTTCAGTTTTCTTCTGGGCCGTGGAACTCCTCCACAGAGATTTATTCTTGGTCTTTCTTCTGGGAATAGAAGTTGCCCCAAAGAGGAAATTTAGGCAGTCCTTGCTGCTTAGAAGTTTCTGTTGTTGGTTAGATAAGAGAATTTCCAAGACGTCTTCTCTCTGTATCTGTTGAATCTCAAATATCTTCAGTATGAGGCTTCCAAATGGGTCCCTATATTTTGAGAATCTAAGTTTCCAAAATTGATACTTCCAATGAGTTACAAGCAGTCTCTGATAAGACAGACCATACAACTTGTAGTGAAAAAAATAAGAATGAAGAAATTAACCACCTTAAGCCTAGACATTTCCCCTATGGTATCACTCTATTTTTCTTTTTTTTTTTTTTTAAATATATACCTCATCTCATTTACTTAATTATTGTGCTAAGGCATTTATACTCTATACTAATAGATCTCACATGTACCGTTGCATTATGCACCATAGGTGTGATCCCACCACCATTCACCCTCCCTTGATCTGACCTCCCCCATCTCCTCCCATCCCCCCCCCCACCTTCATCCTAGGCCATAGTTGTGATCTATTCTTCATGTCAAAGTGTGAGTGATTGTAAATTGGTTTCATAACAGTACTGAGTACATTGGATATTTTTCTTCTATTCTTGAGATACTTTACTAAGTAGGATATGTTCCAGCTCCACCCATGTAAACGTACAAGAGGTAAAGTCTCCATCTTTTTTTAAGGCTGCCCCATGGTATCACTCTAAATCAGTGGTTCTCAACCTTCCTAATGCCACGACCCTTTAATACAGTTCTTCATGCTGTGGTGACCCCCAACCATAAAATTTTCATTGCTCCTTCATAATTGCAATTTTGCTACTGTTATTAATCATAATGTAAATATCTGATATGCAGGATGGTCTTAGGTGACCCCTGTGAAAGGGTCTTTTGACCCCCACATGGGTCACGACCCACAGGTTGAGAACTGCTGCTCTAAATGAATGCTGCTTCAATGGCAAAAATGACCTTTAAAATTTTCTCAGTAAATTGTCAACATAGTTATTTAATTAGGTACCAAACTCTCAAACACCAATATGTTATTAAGTATTTGGTTAATACTGAAAGATTACCAGCAAATACTGAAGATAGTTTATTAATACATGATGACTTCTGAATTTGAATGACTTCCTTGGCCTGTGGCGTTTTCCAGTAAACATGGAAATTAGTCCCAGACATGGGCAACATGAAATGTTAATGATGTGAGTTGCTTCATAGAGTTGCTTCATACTGCAATTATTATGTACATTCAGATTTTTGTCCAAGTTTTTACCCCTTTTGTAGAAAAATAAATAGCTCTATTGCTTGTACTATAATAAATGAATGTCAGAGTTTGAGGGGGTAAGTTCTGTTCAGTATTCAGACTGAAATCTGTTATTAGTGTATTTCAAGATCATAATAAAACCTAGTGGCAGAATCAATCAAATATATAAAATTATATTTACCTATACTGGAGAAAAAAATCTAAAGGTAAAGTAAAATCAAACTGCTAATATTTTATACATTTCTATAGAAAAACGAATGACTTTAGGGTTTGTGAGGGGGTAGAGGGGGCGCCTACTTATTTATCAAAGAAAAGCTAGCAATAATGTCCACATAAGTCAACTTTGCTTTTTCTTTTCTTCATGGCTAAAACTTCATGGTTATTCAGCACTGGAAGAAGCAACAGCATGAGGACCATCAAGTAAGTTATCAAATGTCTGGCGCATTTGCAGCCTTTATGTTCTCAGAAACTCTTCTGGATGGAAAATTAAAGAGCCTCTTATCCATTGCCATTGGGTTAACAGGGGATGGTACATATAATTCTGAACTTCGTACCAAAGGATGTCATGTTTCCAGTATCTGGCATGCTAGAGTTAAATGGGAAAAATATTCAATTTTTTAAGTTTCATAGAGTCACCTCAGGGTACAAGCATTGCCCTTCTAGGGTGTTTGCTGATCAGTGGCATTGAAAGCAAACCTGCTTTCTATGTCAGACTGTGAGCTCCACTTAGTCGTTTAGTTTTCAAGGCACTGTGTACTGCCAACATCTGCCATATCGTACCACCTGGGCTCCTTTCTCTTTCCATGCATACAAGTGCATATCTCCTCTTCAATCTATTTCTCGGGAGAACCCTGACTAATCCAATAACACAAGAGCTCACCACAGTAGTTCATTACAGCAACACTGTTTTCACAGGGTGACATCACACCGCCAAACTCCCTGGCTTTAAAATCTGATTTTTCCACCCAACAGTCCTATGACTTTGGGAAGCCATTTCACAATTCTATTTCTCAGGTTTCCTGCCTAAAATGAGCTTATTTATAATAAACACTCAGAGGGCTTTTTAGTATTGCATGATACCCTATTAACTCAGTAAAAAGTAAATAAATGTTAGCTATTGTGATCGATGCTTTTCAGACCATTTTCAGAATTAAGTTTAATTCTGTGACATGGTAATTGTAGGCTAAGAAAGAAAGGAGCTTTTCTTATGAAATTGTGGGGTTTTTTTCAGTATGGGTTTATATTCATACAGGGAGAGCATACTAAAACGATCAATAATGGGGGATACTAAAGGTCAATTCATTGCCTGTCATGTGAGACGCTCTTGAGAAATATGACAATTCGTCTATGCTAATAAATTTAGTTACATTTATCCATGTATGCAGATAGACTGGGCAGTCTTTGCTGAGAATTGTAATCTATTATCTGTGTTACATATTCTGGCAGTCTATGTTTACTGAAGAATTTGTATGAATAAATTAATAGTTTTCTATTGCCTTTATTTAATTGTACTAGTACTAAGAGCTATCATTCTTTTTATTGTTTGGGATTCATTGAGGGTACAAAGAATTAGGTTATACTGATTGCATTTGTTAGGTAAAGTCCCTCTCGTAATTGTGTCCTACCCCCAAGAGGTGTGCCATACATGGTGACCCCCCCATCCCTCTCCCTCCTCTCCTGTCCCAGGTCTTTCATTCCCCTACCCCACCTTGTATTAGCTCATCTACTGCCTTCATATTAGAATTGAGTGTATTGGATTCTTCCTTCTCCATTCTTGAGATGCTTTACTAAAAAGAATGTGTTCTACCTCCATCCAGGTTAACACAAAAGATGTAAAGTCTCTATCATTCTTAATGGCTGAATAGTATTTCATGATATACATATACCACAGTTTGCTAATCCATTCCTAGATTGGTGGGTATTTAGGTTATTTCCATAATTTGGTGATTGTAAATACTAGGATCTACAGAGAACTCAAATTAATCAACTAAAAAAGGAGCCTACAGGGCAGCACTTGTGGCTTAAAGGGGTAGGGCGCGGCACCATATGCCGGAGGTGGTGGGTTCAAACCCAGCCCCGGCCAAAAACTGCAAAAAGAAAAAAGAGCCTATAATCCCATGTATCTCTGGGCAAGAAACATGAATAGAACCTTCTCCAAAGAAGAGAGACAAATGGCTAACAAACATATGAAAAAAATGCTCATTGTCCCTAATTATCAAAGAAATGCAAATAAAAACCACCCTGAGATATCACCTTACCCCAATGAGAATAACCCACATCACAAACTCTCAAAAATGCAGATGCTGGCGTGGATATGGAGAGAAGGGAACACTTTTGCACTGCTGGTGGGACTGCAAACTCATACAACCTTTTTGGAAGCAAGTCTGGAGAATCCTCAAAGAACTCAGTCCAAGAGCTACCATTTTTGATCTGATGCTATGGGTCAGACCCCATATTGAGGATTCGATTCAGCCCTTCCAGGACCTGAGTTGATGATTTGTCTCCATTTAACTAAAGCTTCCTGGAAGATGCTAAGGGCCTTGTCCAAGGGCACATGTCTGCCAAGTGGCAGTTAGAATGTAAACTCAGCTTGGACAGCAGCAAAGGTAAGAAGCAGCCCTACATTTAGAGTTAGATTCACATTCAGATTCCATTCTTTTCCTTTTAACCCCTTTTATCTTTTTGTCAGGCAATATTTGTTCTTCATATAAATTAGGTCTGTCATGATTTATATTTATATTTTCATTCCATTCCTCCCCTCCCCCACAATAGATATTAATGTCTTTTCTCTTGGAACTAGATGAGAGATCTTTGAGAAATCAGTGTTTAAAAAATGCTGTCTCATCAATTCCACTTTTAGCAAGTTTGCCTTTCACATTGAAAAAAAAAAAATTCTTAAATCAGAAGAAAAGAAACTTGTTCTTTCTGTTTGGTGCAAAGCTCCCCAGATGGTATAAATCAAGTGTAAGGTGACTTCTTTGGGGGAATTCTCTAAAGGAGCTAGCCAGATGGCAACTTTAATTGGTCAGAGAAGCATCACTATTTATTGCTATAATTTTATGTATTCCTCTATGAACCATCTTTTTTAGAAATGGAAGGGGAAAGAGATGCCCAAATATCCTAACTGGAAGAACTCCAGAATGTTCTAAATAAGAAGCTTTGCCCCTTCCAACTCTCCACTCGATTTAACAAGCTCTGCACAGGAAGCCTTCTCACTAAAAGTGCTTGTTGGAATGCCTGTGGTTGCATTACTGGTGAAGTTACTAGTGCTATTGAAAATGCTCATTAATTCTAGTTTGGTTGTTATTTTTATGTTGAATGAAATGAAGTATCATGACATATGCCCCTTGAAGGTTTAATAGCAAACTTGTAGGCAGCTTCCTTTGTCTGGTATTCTACGTAAGATGTGCCTCCCATCACTAACACCCTGTTTGCTATCTACATAAATGGAGATTCAGGTACCAGATTAATCAAATTTCCATTGAACACAGTGTATCCACCACCCAAACACCACAGCAATTATCTCCATCCACCCTGTGGTTGGCCCGGATTTTAAAGGATATTCACGCATATGTCTACATGTATATGGGTGCCTAGGTATTGTCAAAGCTTTAAGGCATGCAGAGAGTAATTTTCTGTGAGTGGAAGACTTGCCACAATTTTCAAACAATTTAGTTGATGACCAAAAAGAAAAAAAAAATCATGAGACGCCAAAAGGTTTATGTATTTAGAGTGTCATTCTACTGTTTTCTGAGCTCATTAAAATCATGGTTTTAGAAATATAAAATGTCACACAAGAGTGTAAGTTGAATCCCTATGACTTCATGGAGAATTATAGCTATCTAAATATTCTTATGCTAGTATAGAAGAAACTCCCCACCCCCCAGAAGTTTAAGGTTTAAATCCAGTCACATTTCTTATTTGCTCATTCATATGGTCATTTTTTTTTTTTTTATTAAATCATAGCTGTGTACATTAGTATGATCGTGGGACACCATACACTTGGTTCATAGACCGTCTGACACATTTTCATCACACTAGTTAACATAGCTTTCGTGGCATTTTCTTATTTTCCTAAGACCTTTACATTCCACATTTACTAGGATTCACATATACCCTTGTAAGATGCACCGTAGGTGTAATCCCATTAATCCCCATCCCTTCACCTACCTCCCCCCTCCCTCCCCTCCCTCCCCTCCCTTTCCCCCTTCTCCCTATTCTTAGGTTGTAACTGGGTTATAGCTTTCATGTGGAGGTCCTACATTAGTTTCATAACAAGGGTGAGTACATTGGGTACTTTTTCTTCCATTCTTGAGACACTTTACTAAGAAGAATATGTTCCAGCTCCATCCATGTAAACATGAAAGAGGTAAAGTCTCCATCTTTTTTTAAGGCTGCATAATATTCCATGGTGTACATATACCACAATTTATTAATCCATTCGTGGATCGATGGGCACTTGGGCTTTTTCCATGACTTAGCAATTATGAATAGGGCTGCAATAAATATTCTGATACAAATATCTTTGTTATGACGTGATTTTTGGTCTTCTGGGTATATGCCCAGTAGAGGGATTACAGGATTGAATGGCAGATCTATTTTTAGATCTCTAAGTGTTCTCCATATCTCTTTCCAAAAGGAATGTATTAATTTGCATTCCCACCAGCAGTGCAAAAGTGTTCCCTTTTCTCCACATCCACGCCAACATCTCTGGTCTTGGGATTTTGTGATGTAGGCTTGTCTCACTGGAGTTAAATGATATCTCAAAGTAGTTTTGATTTGCATTTCTCTGATGATTAAAGATGATGAGCATTTTTTCATATGTCTGAAGGCCGTGTGCCTGTCTTCTTCAGAGAAGTTTCTCTTCAAGTCCCTTGGTCATTTTTTGATTAGTAATACTTGATCACTTTCTGTTTCTGTGCCTTGGGTAGTGATAATAATATTATGAACAGTAACAAAAATAATGACAATGGCTAATGCTTCTGCTTTGTTTACTGTGTGCTAGGCCTTTCTATAGGAGGTATAATGTGTGACTATGATGGTTAAATAAATAAAAATAATTAAAAGACTGAGGCCGTGTTTAGGATGTGAGACAACTTATGTACTAGTAGGTCACATTTCAATTAGAGATACTGCTGCAAGTAACAATAAATATGAATTTGATTGATTAAGCCAATAGCGGTTTAATGTTCTCATATAGGAAGAAGTTCCAAAGTTAAGCTGTCACGGAGCTGGTTGAACATTCCCAGCATGTAAAAGCTGACATTTCTAGGGTTCATTTTGTGGTGTCTTATGTTTGCAAAGCAGACACTGCCACTGTAGACATTATATCTGCCTTCAAAGATGGAAGGATAGAGGCATATCAGCTTCATCTCTGCCTCTTATTAGAAAATGAGTCTTCATTCTGTGTCCCAGGGAAGAGCTAGTTCCCTAGCCCTTTGTCATAGCCAAGAAGGCTGGGACCAGGCCGTCTGATGCTTTATATTTTTTCTAGTCTCTATTGTTGGAGGTAGAAGGATGAAAAGTATTGGTGATGCCTTTTTGGGGTCGTTCAATGAAGAATAAATTTCTTCCATGTTCTCACCTTTTTCGCTGTTAAAATTTCTCCCATAGTAAATTGGCACACTCATTATGGAAAGTAGTAAGGAGTTTCCTCAACAGGTTAAAAAATGGAACTGCCATACAATCTGGCCATCTCACTTCTGGATATACATCCAAATGAATAAAATAATTATCCAAATTGATGAAATAAAATCATTATCTGGAGGATTATCCATACTCCCATATTTATTGCAGCCTTATTCACAACAGCCAAGATAAGGAAATAACTTAAGTGTCCCTGGATGGATTCATGGATAAAGAAAATATGTCATCTACATATAATAAAAGAGTATTCAGCCTTAGTGAAGATTATGAAATCCTGCCATCTGCAACTGCGTAAGTGACTGTCAAGGATAGTATAGCAAGTGAAATAAGGTAGACACAGAAAGAACATTATTGAATGATCTTTCTTATAGTGGAATCTAAAAAAAACAAAACTCATAGAAACAGAGTAGAATGGTGGTCATAGTGGGTTGGGGTCCAGGAAGGAGGAAGTTGTTGGATCAAAAGGTATATACTTGTGGTTATAAGATAAATAAGTTCTGGAGATCTAACGTATAGCATGCTGACTGTGGTTAATGTATTATTAAAAATTTGCTAAGAGACTAGATTTTAAGTATTATCACCACACCCACAAGAAAAGTAATTATGTACAGTGATGGCTATGTTATTTAGTTTGGTAATTGTTTCAGTGTACCTATATGAAAGCATCACATTATTCACCTCAAATACATACAATTTTCATGTATCCACTGTACTTCAATAAAGCTGAAAAGTAAAATAAATAAATGCATTTCAACACTGGGTTTGCTTTCTCTCTAGCTTTCATAGCTGGAAAAATACACTGAACAAAAAGCCAGACAGAAGCAGAGATCTTCCTTCAGCAAAACTGATGCTTGGTGTGAATGTAACATAAACCAGCGCTACAACTTTTCCGTTTGATCCTTCATATTTTGATCTGTGAACTTGACAAACCCCATGGTGGTAGAGAGCAGGGTCATAATTCATAGACTATCCATTAGACACATAGGACCTAAGACTATGATAAATGAGGCACGTGGAGGGAGGTCACCACGTCCCCTTTGACTTTATTAAAATATGGTTTAAATGGTTTTAATTATATTCTGCAGGCAGTTGCTGAGTGTGCAACACGAAGAGGCAGCTGAGTTCTCCAACTTGGAGTGGGAAGGAATATTTACATTTTGCTCCATGGGCGCCACCACCTGGGGTACAATTATGTGAACAGCGCTGCTCTGAAGTGGCATCAGGGACCCACCAGTGCTGTACACTTGGCTCTGTACTTGAAACATAAATTAAGAAAACATATTTTCTTTCTACAAAATGTTTATAAAGGTGGGAGGATAATTTTGCTGAAACACAGAACAGAAGAAGAACATGAGAAAGGAATGTAATCATGGCTCACAAGTTCTTATTCAGTCCCTCGTGTAATGCATTCTAAGGTTTACAGGAGAAATGCTATTTTTCACCAGAAAAGATCACGATGCTTGGCAAGTAGAAAATAAGGAAGGAAGATGTAGCGTGGGGAGGATATAGGATCTGTTGAATTAAGTAGAATGCCGTGGCTTGAAGGCAGGTTATGTGAACATGAAAGAGCAGAAAGTTAATCAGTTTGATGAAAGCATTCCACACTGTATATCAAATCATCATATTGTACCCCATAAATGTTTGCAATTGTGATTTCATTTTAAAAAATAGGTTTCTTATTCTGCCAGTGATAGTTATGAAAGATTTTATTATTTAGGGTGAGGTTGGAAGCCATTATCTTTGTGATTTGGAGAGAGGCAAATTAGTCATTGTGAAAGACCCCTTGAGAGCTGAGGGGAAGAATGACAAGGTGGAGATTGTTAAAATAACACAGACAAGAGAAATGGGATGGACTAAAGAGTAAGAAATATATTAGAGTCTAAGGTGAAAAGTCTTTTCTTATTTTTTATCAGAAAATTGAAAAAAAACATTAGGCAAAAGGACATAAATTTATTCAATAAATATCCTCTGAATTCCTACTATGTTCAAGGAATTATGTTATTAGTCATAAAAATGGGACACGTCTTTCAACTTCTTCACACAAGAGTTGAGAATAAAAAGTCTATGAACAACTTTTAATAATGGCAAAGTAGGTTTTATTAGAGTAACACTCTAGGAAATAGCGATCATAACTCAGAACTGATACAAGAAAGTAATATTAGAATGCACCAGAAAATGACCAGAAGCAGTAAGAAGTTGAAGGTTAAATGATGTTTGAAAGAAAAGAAATGACCTGGGTATAAGTTGCTCTATATTACCATGTTCTGTGTGGGACCCAGGCTTTAAGCAGAAAAACACAGTCTTACTAGCTTATCAAGTCAGCAAAAATAGGGATAGGGCATCCCAAATGGCTAGAATGTAAGATGAGAAAACTCAGTCGAAAGAAAACACAGAATGGGGAGCCCCCCAAATCTGTGCACAACCCTTCAATCCTTGGCTGACTATGGAACTTTGCATATACAGGGAAGACATCAAAGTTTCCACTAAAATACCACAGCTGAAAAAACAGAGCAGAGATTTTAGCTGTTGTTCCTGAGCCAAGGAAACAGAGTTTAAAATTTGAGGCCAGTCAAGTTAACCACTTGCTAAAACAAAAATTAGCATTTCAAAAGAAGACGACAGGTTTCAGACTCTCCTTAACATATCCACAATCTTGTGGCTATAATAAAAAACAAATACCGGATGTGTGAAAACATAGGAAAGTGTGACTCTAAATTAAGAGGAAAAAATGGTATGTAAAGACCCATCCCAAGATGACTCAGGAGTTTTAACTAGAAACAAGAATTTTATGTATTTTGGGCCTATTTTCAAGGACTTAAGGAAATCATGGCCATGTCATGAGATAGTGGAAGAATTTTAGCCAAGAATTATTAACTGGGAATTGAATCAACAGTAATTCTAGAATTGAATAGTTAAGTATATGAGATAAAAATTTTAATGGATGGACTTGGCAGATTGAAGAAGGCAGAAGAGTGGGTCTATGAATCTGGAGACCTGTCTTAGAAATGATCTACTTTGGAGAGGAGACAGAAGGAGGATTAAATAAATGAATAGCATCTCAGAGTCTCATAGAACATAAACAGCGATATAACAGGTGTATAATTTGAGCTCCAGAGAGGGAGAAAAAACATGACAAAAATTATTTGAGGAAGTAATGACTGCAAATTTATAAAATTTATAATGTATAAATCTATTATGCTCAGCAAACACCAAAGAGGATGAATGCAAAGAAAAGCTCAGCTGAGCCCATTATAGTCAAACTGTTCAAAATGGAGATGAAGAGGAAATGTGAGAATCAGTGAAAGAAAATGACACGGTACATGAAGGGAACAGAAATACAAATGATGACTGACTCCTCATCAAAAGAAGCCAGAAGGCAGTGTGACATTTTTAAAGTGCTTAAAGAAAATAACAGCCAATCTGCATTTTATAGACTCCACAGATCTCCTTCAAAAATCAAGGTGAAATAAAGACATTTGCAGATAAATAAAACCTGAGAGAGATCGTTGCGGTTTGATCAGCTCTACGAGAAAGGCTGACGTTCTTCCGCATAAAGGAAAGTTACAATAGACGGTAGCTCATAACTTCAGGGAAGAATGAAAAGCACCAGATATTATAAATAGGGGCAAACATAAAATTTTTTATTCTTTTACTTTCCCAAAAAGAACATAACCGTTTAAGCAATGCCACCTTACAGAGATGATAATGGATTTAGAGTAAAATAGGTGATAATAGCACAATGACACAGAATAAATGAAACTCTGCTGGTGTAGGGTCTTTGCATTCTGTATGGAGAACACACTGTGATCAGGGAAAGATTTTAACTTCTAAAGAAGCTATAAGTAACCAAATTTCCAGGAGAGAATGAAATGCTACAGAAAATGGAAGGAAAAACAATATTCTCAAGTGTTCCAAAGATAACCCATAGGCGATGCCATTCTAGCACATAGATAATAAATTAATTCATGACATGCAATGGAGATCATAGGCCTTAATTTTCCCATGGAAACCCATTTAAAATGGGTTGCCTACAAAAGAAAGCAAAAACACAAATTATCGATGCCAGGGTTAAAAGAAGAGATATTACTACAGAAAATATAAAGATGATTAAAAAGTTATGAATAATTAATGCCATAAATCTGGAACCCTAGTTTACATAGACACATTTACAAAAGTGAGAATTTATTCGATTTATACAAAGTGAAACATAAAGTATGAAGTAACACTGGAGACCAGTCTGTTAACTTCTATTCAACAAGCAAGAAATAACCATCATACAAACTCTCTTTCAGAAATTAGAGGACTTGATTCACCAGGTCAGCAATTCTGTGATATCAAAGATATTATAAGAAAAACAAAGACCACTGTCTTTCATAAACATATCTGCATAAATCCTTGATAAAATACTAGCGATTTGAATCCAGGAATATATCAGAAAGATAATGCAAAATGAAAAGTAGGGTTTAATCCCCGGAATTCAAGGTCGATTTAACATTAAAACAAATTTATCAATTCATCATTTTAACTAAACTAAGACCTTTTCCTCAGATCACCATGCTTGTATGGGAGACAGGAGGGATCTTTTCAGAATGATTAATAACCACTTTATGGTTCACATTGGGAATCCTCTTGTGAATTGTTCGCATCTAATTAATGTTTCATTGTCAAGTTCTAAGCAGTGCTGTCTGTGTCAATGCCAAGACCTGCATTTGCAAGTTGAAGGAAACTTAAACCAGAGCTTCTGACATAAAGAAACATCTAGTTTAAGCAAATGGTTAAAAAAAAAAATCTCCCACTGCAATTTTGTTAGTTCTTTTGAAATTATGGGGGATCTGAGACAATGCTGTTCTAGGTTCTACTGACCATTTTACAAGTTTGTTTCAGAAGACATTGTTATTTTCCAATTATCAGAGCATGAATTCACAAAAGAGTCTTATTTTAGTTCCCAAGTTTCCATTTTGAAATGTGTGCATCAGTGGAAAATTAAAAATTTGAAGCCATGAGATTATGATTAGATATACGAATTATACTCAACAAATGGAATTTTTGCTTTTTGAAATACCATGATCCATCCTTGTGATACTTTACTAAGAAGAATGTGTTTCAAATATCCAATGTACCTAATACTATTATGAAAACAATATATAAACAGCTACACACCTGCATGAAAGAAAAACTTAAGTATATACCCGTGAGGGCAAGGAGGAGGAGAGGAGGAGAGAAGGTGATTGGCAAGTTCTCACCTAATGGACACAATGGAGGATGCACAGCACACCCCTGGGGAAGGGCTCAACTACAGCTTGAACTTTACTTAGCAATGAAAGCAACGTAATCTAAGCATTTATACCCTCATACAATTCTGAAATTAAAAATACTCTGATGCATGGTTACAGCATGTAATCTGTACTTTTGGTTTACATTTTAGTAAATCCAAAGTGAAGCAGCTACCTGCTGTAGGGTCTGGAGAGATGTTATCTGTCCCGACCTGTAGGTCATGGTTCTTTTGTTCACATCCCACATCCACCAGAGTTCTCCTTCAGACCGCATTTCAGGTGGACCCAGAACAGAACAGAAGTATAGCATGGTAAGAATGGAAAATCCAACACCTCATCTGCTCAGGATTAAATTATAACTAGTTGTTCAACACTCACATGCACATAGGATAGCAAAGTGTCATAGAAACCAAATAGGTGGGAGGGTGGGGAGGAAAAGTGTGTTCACACCTAACGGGTACCACGCAAGCTATGCTGGTGAGGGGCACACTTACTACTTCGACTCAAACTGCACAGAAGTAATCCATGCAACAGACACTTGAACCCCTGTAATACTGAAGAAAAAAAAATAAGCATAATGTCCCACCTCTTCTTCCCAGATGACAACACTGGGGTATAAAATACGCTTTTAAATGATGTCACATGATAGACATCTTACAAATATTAATTTGTACTAAACACTTTTATCTGGACAAGAACAGAGGCAAAATTATGATACAAATTTCTTATAAAAACTATACAGAAATCCAAGAGTATAGAATAATTAAACTAAAAGGATAGCTCGAGGGCATTGTATGAAAAAGGAATAGTATCACAAGTTACAAAAGCCAACATCCTCCTTTTAATTTTTCATTGGCTTGTCTGACAGTGTATTTATTGATGTTAAACTGTATTTTTAAATGTGGATACAAAGAAGGTACTTTCAAAATGCGTTCTATTACATTTTTCTCTTTGAAGAAAAGCCTGGATAAATCGTTCTGTTTTTTTGTTTGTTTGTTTGTCTGTTTTTGCTTGAACAAACCAGGCTTGAACCTGCCACCCCCCATATATGGGGCCAGTGCCCTACTCCTTGAGCCACAGGCGCCACCCTACATTGTTATTTTTGAAAAGTCTAATAATGCTTTCTTTTTTGAGGAGTTTCCAATGTTTTCCAATTTTTACTACCTAAAATTAGATTTTTGAAGAAATCTAACTAACTCCCCCCCTTACTACACCTCCATGTCTTTTTCTTCTGCTGTTGCTTGGCACATAGCTATACTTTTTCTTGCTAAATTACCTACCGTTTCCCAAATGCCATGCCTTCATAATTTTATGATTTTGCTTATGCTCTCACGTCTTCTTGGAAGGCCTTTTCTTTCTTGCCTTAATATTATTTTACTAATTCTTCAATGCATTGCTCAAATGTTACTTCTCCTAACTATCTCAGGCAGGGTAAACCATTCCTCCCTCTGTGACTGCAGTGGCTTACACAGAGGGTGCCAAAACAACGTATACACATTTTAAGAAAGGAAAGGATTGTATTAAAACTGTAATACACAAGCCACATTTGGTTTCTGCAATTACAATAGATACAAGATACAATATACATGATGACAAATGTTATCAGTATATGTTGAGTATTAAATTTTAATACAGTGGTTTTTTTTCTTAAAATGTGCATACATTTTTTGTCACCTTCTGTTTGTCCCACTCTTAAAACTTGTTATATTTAAATCATTAATCATTCCATTTGATCACGGGTTAGCAAACTAAAACAGCCCTTAGTCTGTTTTGCAAATAAAGTTTTATTGGTGCATAGGCATGGCTGTTAACTTACACATTGTTTCCATCTAACTTAACGCCACCCCAGCAACGTGAGTGGCTGCCACAGAGATTGTATTGGCTCACAAAGCCTTAAATATTTACTATCTGGGCCTTGACAAGGAAAGTTTGCCAACCCCTATATTAGATTGTGACCTTCAGGAGAAGAAGACAGAGATTATTCACTTCTGAGTCTCTGACATTTTGCCTGTGCTACCCCCAGCTTTTATATGCTGAACCAGTTATGAGTAACCAGTTATGAAAACCAGTTATGAGTATATTACAGTGTTTAAGAGGATAATCTGCAAGACCAGTCATCTCAGTCCTAATCTTTCCACCTCATAGATGCAAGACCTAAAATAAATTGCAACATTCATCCCTGCCTCAGTTTTCTTTTCTATAAAATGAATATGATGAGAATGCCTGTTTTGTGTGACTAATGTGGAGATTAAAATCTTACAATACACAAGCAACCATTAGTCATAAAGGTGTTTCAAATATTCAATATATACTTTCATCATTGTTATTATTGTTATTCATAGCTACAACATGCTGTAGGACTTTAGTGATTAATTTAAAGCTCCGGGCTTCATTTTCCTCCCTTACGGGGGGGCATGTTAGCATCCTAAGTTCCCTTATACCCTGTTTCCCCGAAAATAAGACATCCTCTGAAAATAAGACCTACTCACAGGAAAGATAAGACATCCCCCGAAAATAAGACCTAGCGCATCTTTGGGAGCACACCTTAAAATAAGACACTGTCTTATTTTCGGGGAAACATGGTATAACTTTATGATGACATGATCCCATGTCTTGGAGCTGTACTGAGCTTCTGCGGACATTCACATGGAACAGTGAGGGTCAAAATTGATGTTAGCTTGATGTTACCTGACCCAACTATTGCATCCACATTACCTTTAGACCAAATATCCTCTACAAGTTGGCCATCTATTTCATAAAGTTTGTAAAATTTTGTAATGAATATTTTGTAAATAAAGGTACATTTAGCTACCCTCATTTTCCCTACATATGGCAATTTTATGGGTGACTTTGGGGGTGCCCTGTAGTTTGAACACAGGCCTTCATACATTACAAAATTAAAGGTTTTATAGTTCTAGCTCAGTGAAAGCTGGACATGAGCGCCCACTGCCATCCTGGAAGGCTTCTGACAAGACGAAAATGTTCTTACGTTAGGTAATGCAAAGTTCTCTGAGAAATGTTTAGATGAGTCGTTATGACACGGTTATAACTCCAAAGTCAGGTTTGTTTAATTTTTGCTCTATGTGATGATCCTGTTTATAAAACTATTGTCTCAACTACTTCATAAGTCATACCAAAATATTTTATTTAAAAATATAAGAGTAAAACCTCAATATCAAAAAGGGGAATGATAATTATATATTACTATGTTTTTCAAAAGTTTCTTACTCAGCTTTCAGTTCTCAAGGAAGATCTATAACTTCCTATGCTGGGCCTTTTGAAGAATGAGGTCCCAGGGGCAAAAAAGAGCAAATATGCTCCCAAACCTCTGAGAAATTGTGTTGTCAATCAGATACAGTGACCTGCTCTTTAACTAACACCAGAAGTGAACTCCTTTCTCTTGATAACAAAGAGGACCCCATATGCTAAACATGACAGGGAACCCTGAAGACGTCTTTTTAAAGGTTATTTCATATGTCAAGACAATCAATGTCTATAATGAAGACCAACTAGGGTAATTCACTTAAACACAGACCCTAAAAACAAGGACTGAATAACAGGAACAAGAATACATATTCTGGAATAAATTTAGTGGAGAAATTGAGACTATCAGGGTAAAACACTTTCTCTGACCACTTGTAATGTTGATCATCGATAAACCAATTACCACAAAATAACCCATTGGATTTTGTTACATGATTATAACTTTCATAACATAGTAAACATTATTTTTTAAAACCAGAAATTCCACTTTGTACCTACATTTATATTACTTTGAGACTGGTTCATTACCTTGCAAAAACAGTACCTATGGAGGCTCCTAATTTTAATTATTTGCAATTTCGTTGTGTTTGCATGTGTGAGAGACACCAGTGTTCTTTAAGAAAAAAGAACATAACAGACATTTCCAACATTTATAAGAATTTTTTCAGTACTTTCATTAAACAGAAATGTATAGGTTGGATAACCCGAGAAACATTTAGAACTCTGTAAATTAAAAACGGACAAACATCATTGCATAGTTTTACTCTACGCCATTGGCAGATAATAATTATATATTTTGTCTGATCTTTTTTTTAAGGGCTGTGAATTTTAAGTGATAATGGTCCTCTCCCCTCAAGGTGAGAAATGGAGTCTCTATAATCAGCTCAAATTATTCCTGCTTTACTTGTATCCCATTATTTAAAGCATACTCCCTTTCAGTAGTTAGTTATTATATATTATCTTCCCTGTAATTATTTTTTCTGTTTCTGCATCACTTATTTTTAGATGTCACAGTGGCACTTAGTTGAATACCGGGTAAAAATACATTGAGTTGTTGCGATCTGGCCTGGTTGCTCTGCCTTTCCACTGCTCTGAATCATTGTTTTTTTTTTTTTTTTTTTAACTTTTTAGAACTCCTTTCCATTTGTCTCCTTCTTTGTGTCATTTCAATGAACTAAACTAAAAGCTAGAGCCAGTCTCTGCAAATAAAGGCAAGAACTTCACAGCCCTGGAGCGGGAAGTTAATTCATGGCAACGTTTTGTAGCAGCAAATACTTGTCAGGAAATTCCTTCGCTTCACTTTCTCCATAACCTCCAAGGCTGGATTCTTGAATTTTGTGGCCATGCTACCATGTATAATATATTTAGTTTTCGGTGGGATTTACTATAAGGTTCTCTAAATTTTTAGGTTCTTCATGGTGGCCATGACTGTTAAACTTGATTCTACGGCACAAACTTTTATGTCTTGATAACCACTCTGTGTCCACTGCTCTAGATAGTACCTGTCACAAAGAAGATGCCCTAAATAGTATTCAGGTGCTGAGTAGTAAAGGAGCGAATGTGACTTTTACAGTTCTATCGGTCAGGGTCTAATTGGGAGACAGAAGTCATTATCAGTTGTTTTAATGCAGAAAATTTGATTTAAAGAATGTTTAGCTGTAAGAAATTGGGTGCTAGGTCAGAGAAAAAGCCAACAGCGAAAGCTGAGCTCTCTCAGGTAGTTCTGTCAGAAAGCAGTTCTTACCCTTTGTCATGAGTTATTAAAACTAGAAGCTTGTGGGGCTGACACTCGGGCCTCACAGAAAATGTCACTTGTCAGCTAACGCTGATCTATATTGTAACATAGGCAGTCCCACAAAACTCCTGAGCTTTTATATTACTTGTTCCACTATTTGTGGACAGAGAGGGCTGTGATGAAGCTGATCCTGCAAAGATAAGAAAAACTCCAGACTGGATTCAGTTGCTGCTGTAGAAATGAATGGCTATTGCTGGAGGCGGTTGGGCGGGGGGAGGTGGGGGGAAGAAGCAAGGCCAGGGTGAGGTACACAGGCACAGGAAGGAGACAGACTTGCCAGGGGAAGTCACAGGAAGCAAACAGGAAGCAGTCGGTCCCCTCCTTCCTCCTCCCGCTTCGCAGTATCCCTCCAGCACTGGTTTTGAACCTTTTCTTTCTTTTTTTTTTTTTTTAAATCTCAGGGCACACTTGAACCTATACTTAAACTTCCGTGGCACGCTTATATTGATCAAAAAAAAAAAAAAGTTAAGAAAAGAAAGAACATACTGTGCTTCGAACTTCTTTCAAAAATAATTTAATTAGTGATCTTTAAAATTTCCACAACATACCCCAAATCTGTTTGTGGCACACTGGTTGAAAATCACTCCTCTAGCACCTGCTGTTAGCAAAGCCTAATGGGGAAAAAAAGGACTGAGGGAAATCTGGTTCATAGTCCCAGCCTAGCTGGCCTAAGTGTTGTTCCCATTTCATAGAAAAGATACTATGGTAGAAAGAAGTTAAATAACTTGCCCATAGTTTTCCAAGTTCACTCTGTTCTCAGACAAGGAAGATAATGTCCAACATTTGTGCCAATACCCATGAGCTATGGGACATAATGTGGGAATGAGAAATATATGTTATAAAAGTTATATTTGTCACATTATAAATTTTATACACACTCCAAGTACTCCCATAAAATATAAGAAGGGTTTTCAGTCATCTTTTTAAAGCTTGAAAAAAAAATATTTTTCCTCATATTCAAATGTGTGATTTTACCTCTTGCTCAAATCATCGCAAAAATATAATCATTTTCTTGGAAGAAATGACAAAACAATTCTGTTTATCAAATAATTCTAATTACTTTTTCTTTTATATTTAATTTATATTATTTTCAGACAATATACTTCCCCATAGGAGTCTGCATTTTTAAGACCATGCTTTGAAACAGTCATAATTAAGAAAAACTACTAAACTCAAGAATAGAGCAGTAAATTAGCAGCATCTGCTTTCGCTGACAGAGTTAGAACTCTTGTCAACAGGTGTTTATAATTGTACAATTCCCCATCCATGTTAAAACATAGTGTACAAGATAATTGCACAGAAGTAATTTTCTGCTACTAAATAAATTTTGTTTATATTGATTGGGCCATTTTTAGCATAGACTCTCATTAGTCTACACTATTGACTAACAACTTCTGTTGAAAAATATTTGCTAGTTTGGAAACAAAAGGGAGTTCACAGAGAGTTTTATTTATTGGCGGTTTATAGAAGACGACCACAGCCCTGTTGGGTACCTGTGAGCCAAGGCTGCGTGTTTTACTATTTTAGTCTGAATCATGATGATTCTCATCTGCATAGTGACTGTTTAATAATAGCCTTGAGAAAATATCCACTATGCAAAAGAATGTTTCTGGTAGGTCTGGGTGGTGATCTAGAGTTATGTGTCTAAAAATTATATCAATAATTCAAATGTTTTTTTAAAAGAAAACATAAAAATGATAAATGAGCCTAAAAAAGCAATATGCAAGTTACTCCCATTTTAAGAAATTCTCTCATCTCAGGGTGACAGAGTAGTCAACATTTACAAAATATTAGCAAACATTATTTTTTACAAAAATGTGATTTAATCATTCATGTAATGAGAGCTTATTAATTAAATTCTCTATTTTCAGCATTGCTAAACACTGGGGAGTGTGGAAGATGACCTGGACTGTGACTGCCCTCACAGAGGTATCAATTAATCATGGAAACATTTTTACCCAGAAAACAAGTGGAGAACAATTTAGGGCACCAATTAATTACAGTTGACTTTTCATAGTAACTAGGGAAAGAATCCACAGCGCTGTTAGATGGAAGTGAAAGCTTATTTCTAATTATTTTTGGCTGGAAGGCTCTAAAGTGAATGGGGGATGGGGTTTTTTTTTAATCTTCACCTAAAAATCTCTTCTCCAGAAGGACTTCTACAAACATTCTGTTCCCTTCCACCTGCCCACCTCCATGAGTATCCTATTTTTATAATATTGTCTATGGAACTCTTATTATGTTTGAATGCTGACTTCATGATACAATATTGAAGTTTCTGTTTTCTCTGAGGGCAGGGAGAAAGTCTGCCTTGCTCTCATGGTCTCCCCGTGGCCCCTACAGTCCCTGATCACAAAAGAACCACCTGACTCATCAGGACCAATCCAGATTCCTGTGTCCACTGTATGTCTACCGCATCTGTTATTCTGGTTGCTCAGGAAGTTTTCAGGCGGCATCTAGACTTTTGGCAAGAGAACCTCCTCCTTAGGCAACATTGTGAGAAGCAAAGTAGCCCATCTCTTAAAGGTTCACACCTCTCAGGAATGGAAACTGTACTGCTCACACTTTATCAGCACAGTCTCCTTCTAATCTCTTGCAGAGGTGGTGGCCATTCCATGAAAGAAATTAAAATCATGCATGAGGGGCAGGGTGAAGTCAAGAAAAGTCCAGTTCTTGGCTACATGTTTGACAAAACAGTGACAATGGTTTTGGCAACAACAAATACCATCTTACTCACCGGTGAGGGAATATATTCACAACCTCTGATGTAAGGCCAAGCTTGGCGTAGAAAGGGAGTTCCTGGCCAGATATACAAATATTGTAGGCTTTTTCTGCTGGGAGAATGCGGACTGAAGGCCCCATTCTTATCAAAGGAAAGCACCCCCAGAAAAAGAGGAAAACTGAAAAGTAAGCTGAGCGAGTCGGGACAAAGAAAAGTCAGCTAGTTTACATTTAAGTTAGCCATGGCTAACAAGCTTCTTGCCTTTTCTGAAATTCTAACCTGTTGGGGATACAGCTTACAAATACCCTGCTGGGTCTGTGAGCATTCTGAGGAGAATAATGGTCACCAAAGAGGCTTTGACAAGTCCTAAGAAAAGACACATTTTCTAGGGGGTTTCTTGCCCCTTAAACAGGCAAAGCAGAAACCCATTGTGGAGATTTGCATTTGCCTCTGTGGTAAAGACCAAGGGAGCAGTTGGAATTCTGAGATATGGGCAGAAGAACTTATATTCTTCAAAGCACAGGAAAATCCTCTGTAGTGGTGATGGGAGGAAACTGTCTCCCTCCCACTGATCCCTCAGAGATTAGCGCTGGTGGCGTTTTACTCCACAGAGAACTAGCAGAGTTTAACACCTCCCTAGAAATCTGTGTGTGTGACCTCAAGCAGGAGGCTCTCCCAATAGGAGGCTCAGATTTCAATTTCTGAAGGCCCCACTCTTAATGTTAATAATAATGACAATAGAAGCTGATATCATCAATCAGAGAAACTGCTGATGCCTTTGTTTCCTCCCTCATTTTACCCTCTAGCAAAGAGATTTCAATAAAATCAGAGTGGAGCAAATACTCTGGCCATTGCTGGAATCCCACATTGGGCAATGGACCTGTGAGCTCCTATTTTTAATTCTACTTTATGTCTTTTGTCTTTCTTTACCATGGCTCCCAACTTTATATTTCTTCAGTTGATTGCTACCAGTTTCCACAGGTCTCAGTGGATGCTGCTCTCGGGGAGGGACTCCGACGTTTTTCCATCCCTACCCTGTGTTCTTCAGGGTCACGTGGGCTTTCTTGAATGCCTGGGACCTTTATTCCTGCACTCAAGACAATCTGACACTGCTCCTAGTTGCCTCCTAGTCCCCAAAACCTTTTCTGTTTTCACTGCACTCTGTGTCTTGCTCTGGTGAAAAGAGACATTCTAAAACATCCATGGGTCATCAGAAAACCTTAACCTGCCTCTTCCCCTGAGGAATGGCCCATAGTGGCTTCTTTCCTGCCCCTCCACAATTTTTAATTACCTATGGTTTACAATGTACACTATTCAGGTGATGGATACACTAAAAACCCATACTTAACCACCATAAAATAAATACATGTAATGAAATTCAACTCACAATACCTAAATCTATTAAAATTAACAAACAAAAATAAAAAGAAAATTTAAAACATATTTCTCAGATAAGCAAATATTACAGGAATTTGTTACTACTAGACCTGCCCTACATAGAATACTCAAAAGTACCTTAGAGACACACACAAAGTTGACTCTCACAAATATGAAAATATTCAAAAATAAAAACTCACAGCTCTAATAAAACAGTAACACAAGAGAGAATACAAAGCACTAGGTAATCACCAACAAGAAGACTGGACTAGTATCTCACTTATCAATATTACCATTGAATATAAACTGTCTATATTCATGTCCCTCTCAAAAGATATAGATCAATTAAGTGGAATAAAAAAAGAAACAACCCAAATATATCTGCTGTCTTTAAGAAATTCACTTGGCTCCTAAAAATCTCATAGGTGCAGGTAAAGGGGTGGGAAAAAATATTTCATGCAAATGGAAACCAAAATTGAGTAGGAGTAGCTATTCTCATATCAGATTAAAACAGATTAAAACTGTTCTATCAACAACAGTTTAAAAAAAAAGAAAAAGATGATTGTTACATAATGATAAAGCGATTAATTCTAAAGAAGATACAACAATGCTAAAAACATATGTACCTAACACTGGAACTCCCTAGATTAGTAAAATAAATATTACTGGACTTAAGAAATGAAATAAACAACAACATAATAATAGTGAGGGACTTCAGTACTCCGTTGACAGAACTAAACATCAAGGCAGAAAATCAACAAAGAAGCACTGGACATAAATGCAAATCAAGAACAAATGTACCTAATGGACATTCATGAAACAATCTACCCCTAAAATGCAGAATATACATTCTTCTCATCAGCACATAGACCATTTTTTAAGATATACCATATGTGAGGCCACAACACAAGTCTTAGCAAATTTTATGATAAGAAATCAAAATCATACCATATAAATGAAATATCAATGGCAACATCTGCCACCAAAATCTCTGGGATGTAGCAAAAGCAGTGCTAAAGGGAAGTTCACAGCACTCCTACACCAAAAACAGAAAGATCACACCTCAAATCAACAACTTAATATTATACCTCAGGGAACTAGAAAAAGAACAAACCAAACACAAAGCTGTGGTTAGAAAAAAAATGTGGTATACACTCAAATATACCATGGAGTCCTACTCAGCCATAAGATAGTATGAAATAATTTCTTTTACAGCAACTTGGATAGAACTAAGCCATAATCCTAAACTAGGTATCTCAGGAATAAAAACAAATATTTCATGTAATCACTTATAAGTGGAAGTGGAACAATGGGTTACATGGCTACACAGAGTGGTATAAGGGCCCTTGGAGACTTGGAAGGGGGAAGGGTGGGAAGAGGGTAAGGGACGAAAACAACCTGTCATGTACAACGTATACTATTAGAGTGATAGGTCCACTTAAATCTCTGACTTCACCGCTATACAATTCACCTATGGAATACAAAACCACTTGTACTCCCCAAATCTATTAAAATAAAAAAAAAAATAAAGGAAAAAATAAAAAAGTCATTTCTTAGAAATCTAATAATTTATCTAATGAAATAAAGATATTAAGCTAGTACAAAATAGTGTACCCAATTTTAACACATCACAATAGTAAAAGTAATAATTGATTCAAATGAGCAACAGAAAGGAAATGCCTTTCTGAGTAGAATACGTTAAACTAAAAAGCTTTTGCTCAGCATATGAAACAATCGACAGGTTGAAAAGGCAACCAAAATGGGGAGAAAATATTTGCAAACACAATACATGTTAAGGGGTTAGTCTTCAAAATATACATAGGGAGTCCTACAACTCAATACCAAAAGAGCTAACAAACTGGCTCAAAAAATGGGCTAAGGAGATGAATAGATAGTTCTCCATAGAAGACATGCAGATGGCCAACAGGTATATGAAAAAACATTCAGTGTCATGAGTCATAGTGCAAATTCAACTCAAAATCACAAGATATCCCTTCACACTTTTTAGGGTAGCTGTTTGCAAAAATAATAAAGGAGACAATAATGACAAGCATTGGCGGGCACATAGAGAGAAACGGAAACTGTACACAGTTGGTGAAAATGTGAAATAGTTGCAGCTGCTACAGAAAACAGAATGGAGATTCATCAAAAAATTAAAAATAGAACTACCATATGTTCCAGCAATCCGCCTCTAGGTATTTATGAAAGAAATGAAATTGGGATCTAGAAAACATAGTGGGATTCACTACTATTTATTTATTACTATTCATAAGGATCAAGATGTGGAAACAATCTAAATGCCCATACATAGATGAATGAATGAAGAAAATGTGATATAAATTTACAATGACGTACTATCACACCTCAGAAAAGAAGGAAATTCTACAACATGCAACAATACGGATAAAATTTGAGGACATTATACTTGTAAAGTAGCCACATACAGGCAGACAAATACCATGTGATCCCATTTCTATAAAGAACCCACATAAACAAATTCATGGAACCAAAAAGTGGCATAGTGGTTTCCAGGGGATGGGGGAGGTGTCCGGGGATTTTGATGTATTATACACTTAACCATTTGTTGAGAAATTTCTTTGTTAAATATTCTTAGCATGATAAAAAAAAATAGATAAAAAATTCTGTGGGCACCAGTGAACATCGAAGACCAGAAGCCTATGCTATTGGATGTGACAATTCACCTGGACCCACAGGGAACACAGGACCCACCAGTGTACCATCTCAAACACAGATGTGGCCCTAAGTCTTTTAATTTCCAATCCCTTCATAAATAAAGGAATAATGGTATAGATTATACAGATAAATTAAAAAACCTAAGTGTGGTCCTGACCCACAGACTTGTGAGAGATTTCCCAATTTGGCATCAGTTTTAACATGAGTGTTTAGAGATTTTTATTTGCCGGAAAATGTAGAAAAATGCATCAATTGCTTGCTTATCCTGAACTGGTAGAGAAAATATTTTAAAAAGTAAGACCTACTTTTAATCACTCACAAACTTAATTCGTAACTAGTGATTTGGAGTAAGCAATAAAATGATAGAAATATACCTTAATATTATTTAGAGTCCTGTCAATTCATATCATAAGAGGTTTTTACAAAGAAAAAGAGAAAAACCAAAGTGCATCTACTCTGTAGATTATTGGTTTATATTAACAGGATAGTTGTAAACAAAATTGAAAGCTTGAAACAAACCACAATATCTTGTTCTTCGGCAGAGGCCTTATATCCTTAATCTTAGTTCAAATGGAATTTTTATACAAGTGCTATAAAGAAGTGGAAATAGGATTTTTAATGGATAGTCTCATAGGCTCTCAGCTGCGGAATGTGGTGTGCAATGCTATAACTTAGCGCTTTTATGCCTTTTGTACATTTTTGAATAGTTTGTTTAAAACTGTTCTAATATGTTTATAGCTCCTTTTCTTTCAAACCTGATTTAAACAGTGCTTTATCAAGTTTTTGGTGCCCTGGACAGAGTTGTAATACTTACTTTGTATAATTCTTTAGCAGAAATGCATAAATAAGGTACCCACAACGCAACCGTAGACTTGCCTCGGATTCATAATAAACTTTAGGAACTTGAGTCCCTGCAGACTAATGTCAAAGCACCTTCCCTGGAATTACTCAAGTACGAAAATAAAAAGAAGAGTAGGTGAGGGAAAAGCAAAGAAAACCTCAGCATACATGTCACGGTCCTAAAACCACAGTTCTTGCCTTAGAAGCCATCATGTTGAAATTTCTTTTCTTTTCTTTTTTTTTTTTTTTTTTTGAGACAGAGCCTCAAGCTGTTGCCCTGGGTAGCGTGCTGTGGCATGACAGCTCACAGCAACCTCCAACTCCTGGGCTCAAGCAATTCTCCTGCCTCCACCTCCTAAGTAGCTGGGATTACAGGCGCTTGCCACAACGCCTGGCTATTTTGTTGAAATTTCTTATTGCAGATATTTTTTTTTAACTGATATTTTTGAATATAGTGGTCTTGGGTCCAATCAGGGGACTATTTGAATCTTAAAAGGTTAGGGTTCTGCTTGTTTCAACCACACACAAGTCATCCGTTTTGAAGCTTAGTAGTTATTAGAAAGAATGTTGGCAGCTAATAATGGGATTATGCAAGCACATTTACCGACTGCCTGGGAGGCATTTTCCACACACTCAGCTGACCCAGTGGGCACTATAAAAATAAATAACAGGGAAAATTATATAATAGCACACTCAAGGTGCTCCAGACTGAGAGCACAGCTGAAATCTCTGATTTCATTTATCTTTTGCAAAGGCCTAAATTAAATTATCAGAAGAAAATATGGTTTATATCCATGATCCAGGGGGTCAGACTGATCTCAAATATTGGGTTTGGTGTCTGAGATAAATAATGATTTTAGTGATTATATTTTTCTTAAGACAAAAAGAAGAAAACAAGCACTGGGATTCCAGTTCTGTAAACCATAGTAGAAATAATAGGACATGCTATTTGACCTTGAGATAGTCATAGAGGGGGATTTCTTTCTATACTTCTTCATACTTGCTTTCCTAATGTCATTTAACACAGTTTACAAAAGCACTTACAGGGTAAGTATTAGAGAGAGGATCTTAGAAAATGAAATGTGGAGATATGAAAAAACTACAGATACCTCTGATGGAGATAACCTGTGAGTGTCGAGTGACCCTGTGCTTCCCAGCAATCAGGACTTTATCTATGTCCTTCCCTCCCTCTGGAATACCATCCATCTTCTTCTCATCTTTCGAGTCTCAGCCTAAATATGATGGCAGCTCCCTTGAGGTCTTGGCCATCTGAATGCTTCTAAGCTAACTTAAAGTGACTTAAAGTTAATTAAATGACAAGGGAGTCCCAGGTTTATTAGCCTAGCAAGGTCATCCAAGACCTGGCTCCGTTCATCTTTATGCTCCTTTGTCCTTGTCACATGGCCAGTCTTGTCACCTGCAGATTCAAGCATCACCATGAAGAAGGGGCTAAACATATGAAAAATGCTCAAGGTCTCTAATCATCAGGGAAATGCAATTCAACGATCACGCAACATGCTATCACCTAACTCCAGTGAGAACGGCTTTTATCAAAAAGTTTCAAAACAGCAAATGCCGGTGTGGATGTGGAGAGAAAGGAACTCTTATACGCTATTGGTGGAACTGCAAACCAGTACAATTTCTATGGAAAGCAGAATGGAGAAACACCAAAGAACAAAAAGCAGACCTACCATTTGAAGATCAAGTATTTACCCAAAGGCGGGGAAAAGGCATTTTATTGAAAATATACTTGCACTGAAATATTTATGGCAGCACAATTCATAAGCCACAAAGATGTGAAATCAACGCAAATGCTCGTCAATACAGGACTGAATTAATAAAATATGGTATACCATGAAGTGCTACTCAGCCATTAAAAAAAATGGTTAATTAATATCTTCTGTAACATCCTGGGTAGAACTGAAGACCATTCTCCAAAGTAAAGTATGGAAAGAATGGCTAAACAAACCCCATACGCACTATTCAATTGGAATAAATTGGTGAATGCTTATATGCACATATGGTAGTCAAACTCAGTGGAAATCTAGCAGGTGGGATGGTACAGGTAAATTCGTAACTAATGGATGATATAGGTAACTTCCTAACACCACCAGGATGATGGGCACACTCATAGCTTTAACTTAACCTGTACATAAAAGCAATTCATGTAATCAAAATGTACCCCCCATAATATTCTAAAATTAAAATACCAAAATAAAATGAGAAGGAGCATTGAAATCTGCATATCTTTTCTTTTATTTCAAAGAAACCTAACCCCATTCTCCCTATTTTTTTTACTGTGGATACCCACTGATGAAAGAATTAATCAATCATGGAGGCTGTTAATACTTTCTCAGCTGCTTAAATCAATTTATTAAACACCAAATTCCAAGAGAGTCCAGGCACATTAATAAACTGAGCCCACATTTAATATCATAGCCCGTCATTCATATGCTTCTGATGATCAGGCAGAGGGATTTGGAGACGCTGGGCTCTCAATCTCAAGCATGCTTCATGTAAGTCCATATTTCAAGTGTTAGGACTTCACTTCTTCTTAACCAAGGCTTTGCTTTTGCATTGGAGATCTGCAAGCTGTGGTTTTTGTTTTCTTAAACTAAACAACAGACATTTATTATCTCATAGTTCTGGAGGCTGCTAAGTCCACGATTAATGGACCAGCAGGTTTGGTTTTTCCTGGAACCTCTTGCCTCGACTCACAGATAATCACCTTGCTGTGTCTTGTCATGGTCTCCTTCCAGGTATCCCTGGTGTCCAAGTTACATTTGTACCTTTGTAGACAGGCATGGTTGACTATCAGACTGAAGGCTTCCAAGGTTGCAATCACCAATACTTTGAATTAATAATTCAATACTTTACCTGTATCTTTCCCCTGGTATACATTCCCCAGGGCAGTCAGGAATAATTGTCCCATCTCCTAATCTTGGGGAGTACTACTGTTGCTTTAGTAACTAAGTACAAATCTTGCCCTACATCTGACCTTCATCTCACACTACCAACAGTGTTGGTGTAATAGTGACACACTACAGGCTACATATTTCCAAGCTCCATTTTCCCCTTTGGGGAGGAATTCTCTGTGTTGATAAAATATGTGTGCAGTATACTACCGGGAAGGTGTGTGGTGGGAATACCTCTGTTATTCATTGCTCTAACAGTCAGGGGGTTGCTGCAGGAGGCAGCTGTCACAGGCCGAGAGTCAAGTGAAGGCTGTTGAATGGTGTGCTGCTGAAATCACCGAGGGACTAGTAACTGCTAAAAAGGCTGCTACCTCCATCTTGCCTGCAGGTCTCTGGAGAAGACGCTATTGCTGGAACAAGAAGGCAGCTGTAGCAGAGGGAATTATAGATAAAGGAACTCCGTTGCTGCCAAAGCCATAACCTCCTGGGAAAAGAACAGGAATAAAGATATCTTGACTTTTCCCTCTCCCACATCTCCTGTCCCTGTGTCTCTCATTGGCTAAATCTAACTAATAGCCAGAGGGAAGTGCAGCCTGGAAATTTCAGCCTTGTAGGACGTGGAGCAGAAAGGGAGGAGAGCAGAAATGGAATTTAACCAGAACACTGCATTTTCTTTTTTCTTGAAAGCAGAAGATGAATAGGGCTGGATGACTAACATAATTATTTGACACATTTCCGAGGATAGTAATATATTCGGAAAATGCAGTCATTGAGTTGTGACTTTGTAATTACTGGTGCCATTGTTTTTCTAAAAGCTCTATAGCAGCGGTTCCCAACCTGTAGGTTGCGACCCCTTTGTAACAATGAAAATACATCCTGCACATCAGATATTTACATTATGATTCATACCAGTAGCAAAATGACAGTTATGAAGTAGCAACGAAAATAATGTTATGGTTGGGGGTCGCCACAACATGAGGAACTATATTAAAGGGTCGCGGCATTAGGAAGGTTGAGACCCACTGCTCTACAGACACTTGAAATCAGCAAATTAGCAATCATGATGTTTTGATTTTTTTTCTTAGGTTTTTACAAGGTTTTTCTAGCTCATTGTTCAAAGTGTGCTGTGACAAGTGGATTTCGGTTCATTGCTGGTGACAGGGATTCTAAATGGTAAAGTCTGTAAAATAAACTTGGGTTCTTAACAGATTCGCTGGTGAACATCAAAGCAGGGGCAGATAATTGAGAAACGGGACACACTGTGGGTAGAGTAGAAAGGGTTAATGCCTGGGGGCCAGGGATTTGGTTTGTGAACAGTGTCTTTGCCAATTGCTATGTGAACTGGAGAAATTATTTGACTTCTGAGTCACAGCTGATTCATCTATGAAAGGGCAATAAAATCATAATCCTCTTAATATTGGAGAATATGAAGGAGAGTAAACACATTACTAAGTGTCTAGCTTAGCACCTGCCCAGGACCTGAGTCATTGTGAATCCTGTTCGGCTGCTTTTTCTCCCATTTATTTTGACATTTTCTGAGCTGCCTCAGAAACTTTTGGGAGCTAGCAGGGGAGTCTATTTTTGGAAACTAGATGAGGTACAATATAAGCAACATATATTTCCTGTTTCGAGTCAGTGTCTTCCAGAGAGGAATGAAAAAGGAAAGAATGGCTCGAAGAACACGGTCTGTGTCTTGTAAGAAGATCCGCACGGCAAGGGGACACGCTGCCTTATTATTTCCCATTCCTACCACGTGACTGGCAAAGCAGAGCCTTGGAATTACTAATAGAGAAATAGGTGGGAAAGCTTTGGAATGCATTCTAAAGAAGACATGGTCAATTTTTCATGCAGACAGATGCATAACGTTCCCTTGCTAGCAGTTACATTTACAGTTGGTACAAAGTGAATGAGAACATGGTATTTTGACATCCGATTACAAAGAGGCAATTTGGGGGGGTTTTTTTTTCACTTTTTTGTTTGGGATTCATTGAGGGTACAAAGAATTAGGTTACACTGATTGCGGTTGTTAGGTAAAGTCCCTCTTGTAATTGTGTCCCACCCCCGAGAGGTGTGCCATACCGACTGACCCCTCCTCTCCCCGCTCCCTCATTCCCCTACCCCCCACCTTGCCTTAGCTCATCTACTGCCTGCATATCAGAATTGAGTACACTGGATTCTTGCTTCTCCTTTCTTGTGATGCTTTACTAAGAAGAATGAGTTCCACCTCCATCCAGGTTAATAGAAAAGATGTAAAGTCTCCATCTTTTTAATGGCTGAATGTATTCCACGGTATACATAGACCACAGCTGGATAATCCATTCCTGGGTTGGTGGGCATTTAAGTTGCTTCCACAGTTTGGCAAATGTAAATTGAACTGCAATAAACAATCTACTGCAAATGTTCTTGGGATAAGAGGATTGTTTTTTCCTTCTGGGTAGATGTCCAATAATGGGACTGCAGGATCAAATGGGAGGTCCAATTTCAGTTCTTTGAGGATTCTCCATACTTCCTTCCAAAAAGGTTATTTAGTTTGCAGTCCCACCAGCAGTGTAAGAGTATTTCCTTCTCTCCACATCCACATCCACGCCAGCATCTGCCGCTTTGAGATTAGGGTTTTTTTTGTTTTGTTTTTTTTAATATTCTTAAGTGCTGAGATGGGGGGAAAAGAGATCCATGTAGTCTATGTTGGAGTTTAGTTTACTTCACGGTAGACTTGGAAAATTTGAATAGATTGGTTTAGTAAGTTTTGTTTCTTGTCCGGGCTTTCCTCCAAATATTTCAAGGCTTTTCTGGATTATACATATTATGTAAATATCCCTGTGCGATCACAACTTTATTGTAACAGAATTCCACCAGAGTACGAGCAATATTTTTGAACCTAAGTCTACCAAATAGGAAGTTAAATAAATTTCTCCCATTCAGTTTTCTAGCTGAGTATCTATCATCATACTTATCCAAATCTACTATATTGAAAAAACATTTTTAAATTTTATTCTCACATCCAGTGTATGATTATGGAGAGTTTTCGGCTCACACTGAACTACATTACGGGTTCTGAATAATACAAGAAAAAATAAGATAAAGGCATATCTTAAAGAATGTTTTAAAGGTACAACTTATTTAAATATATCAAAACTGTGCATCTAATATACATGTCTTCCACTATAAAATTTAAAGGTAATGTTTATTTTTAATCTATTTAATTTGATAAAGGGAAAACTATATTTGCCACATTTTATGGTAAATATCCTATTGTAATTATCACTGAAGAAAATGTATGCAGCTTTAAGAATTAGTGTGTGTGCTTCAATAAATTATCTTTTTTTTTGAGACCGAATCTCACTCTATTACCCTGAGTGGAGTACCATGGCATCTTTGTAGCTCACAGCAGCCTCAGACTCTTGGGCTCAAGTGATCCTCTTGCCTCAGCCTTCCAAGTTGCTGGGACTAAGGCACCTACTACAATGTCCAGCTAATTTTTTCTATTTTTAGTAGAAATGGGTTCTCACTCTTGCTCAGGCTGGTCTCGAGCTCCTGAATGCAAGCAATCCACCTACTTTGGCCTCCCAGAGCGCTAGGATTATAGGCGTGAGCCACTATACCTGGCCTTCTTCAATAAATCAATGTCGTTTCTCATGAAAGATGCTCTTCTAGACATTCCTTCTGATTAGTATGAATTCAACCTGTTTAACAGCCCTTACGAATAATTTATTTTAGAATACAGAAGATTCTGTTGTAGATCATTGCTCTTTTGAATGCAAACGTCTATCATTATTATTATTAATGAAATATGAGTTACAAACCGGATTAATTAATATTAATTGAGAAATTACTGCCCATCTCAGGGAACACACCTACATTATTTTTATTTTTTTCTCAGATACGATGCCACTTTTTCTTGGCTTATTCACTAGTAACACAAAGTAGGTAATTGTCTCTTATATACTATTCAAGCACTTAGTTCAGCAAAATCCAAACTCAGAACTTATATATATTAAAAACATGATCACATCCAGTATAGAATTATATATGGAAAGAAACTCTGCTTAGAACTTCGAAGTTATTTTTCTAGGATCTTATCTTTTTGGTGTTTCTTTTGAAAAATCTGACGTTACAGTGATTTTCAATCCTTTCAAAGATTGAAGTCCTGAACCTCTGGACATCTGGAAATACCCTTGTTTGATTACCTGGCTGGTGTTGTTTATATATTGTGCTGAGTTTTGCTGAGCCATCTTAATTTGGAAATTCATATTAGTTCTGGGGAAATTTTGTTGAATTTTTTTTAAATTTCATCCACTTATTTCTGGAAATCCTATTATTTGAATTTGCACCTCCTAGATAGAGCTCTAAATTCTCTTAACTTTTCTGTACTATTTCCATTTGTTTGGTATTACTGTGTTTTACTGTATTTTTCTATCTTCATGGGAAGGTCCTTCAGTTTATCTTTAGAATTTTTGTTCCCTTGTTTATTTGTTAACATAATTTCCAAAGGCTCTTTCATGTCCTATGTGTACTCTTTTCTTATATTCTCCTGTTCTTGTTTCATTAACAAAATATCTCCTCACATCTTTTTAAGTACATCAATGATAGCACTTAAAAAAATCTATTTTAAGCACCAATTTTCCTTTTTTTTTTTTTTAATCTCTGTTATGGTAGAAGCTTTACTTTGTTGTCTGTTGGTCCTACCTGTCTACTCATGTGTTTGAGGAAGTTACTTAAAAACACTTGGAAAGGGGAAAAGGGAAGAGGGTTGAGGGTTGGGAAGCTCTAGCTAATGGTCACAATGTGAGGGTGTACAGCACACCCCCTGGGTGAAGGGCTCAACTACAACTTGAACTTGACTGTAGAAACGTGAACAAGGTAACCTAATCATTTGCACCCTCACATTAATCTGAAATAAAAACAGACACGCTTGGAAGCTCAGGAGAGGTGGGAGCATGGACATTGTCCTCTCATTGGCCCTCAGCGCATCACTGCATGGTTAGCCAACATGGCAATTTCACAAAGGACCCCCAGCTGCCCGCCTCTTGACTTGGTGTATCTCCCAGTGGAGGCTAGAAATTCCAAGACTGATTATCTACATTCAGGTGCTACATAAAGTCTTACTCTTCAGTGTGGTGTTTCACTTAATCTCTTTGTGTTCCCTATGAGATTTCTGACCAGGAGCATAGGAACACCAGGAGCGGGACTGTGTTTTTTCTGAAGGCTCCAGGGGAGCCTTTTCTGACTCTTAGTGGCTGTCTGCATTCCTTGGGTCTTGGCTGCCCCCTTCATATTCAAAGCCAACAGCACAGAACCTTCTCCTCTCTTGCTCTTTCCAAACTTTGCTTCTATCATCATATCACCTTCTGTGATTCTGACTCTCCTTCTTCTATCTTTTAAAAACCTTCATGATTATTGAGCCTGATGAGTTTATCTAGGGTAATCTCCCTACTTTAACATCCTTAACTTAATCATACCAGCAAAGTCTCTTTACCATGTAAGGTGACAAATGCACAAATACTGGGGATTAGGGTATAATGATGATTTTGGGGGTGTGAGCAGAGGAAAGGAAAATTAATCAGCTTAGCACAATACATGTTGGCCTATTTTTAATGGCTCTTATAAATAATGTTTACCTTTATTCGTTTGGAAAGCTATTTGCACAGATCATATATTATATTTATTGAATACTTACATAGTTCAATCATGTCCACTGTGAAAACCAGAAATTTAACATTGATCTAGACTATAGAAGAATTTAACCTCATTTTGTTATGAAGAACTTTTAAAGTCTTATTTAGTCTAACTTTGCACCAAGTTGCCAGCATTTTTTCTCTGGATTCCTACTTAAAATAGCTTGGAAGAGTCGCCAGTGGAATTGCATGTCCCCTTCATTCATCAGCATGTGAGTTTATTTCCCCCAGAAGAAATAACATAACAACTTAAAAAGGAGGGATAGAGTGACCTGGATCTGTCCTGGTCTTTCTTTCAGGAGAAGAGAATTAATTGTTGTTTGCCAGTTGAATTAATGAATGGCTAAAAATACTGGTGCTGCTCTCTGTTTCATCACCTTAGTTTCTTTTGTGTGTCTTGCTTTAAATATTCAAGCTCCTTCCTACTCCAAAGTGAATTTTCTTCCTCAATTTTTAACTATGTCTTCTCAATTCATGTCTATGCTGATCCTCACCTCTTAATTCCTCCCATATATTTTCCCATTAAATATAAACTTATTCTTAGGGGGCTCAAATATTTATTCTTGAAAATAGAATTTTTCACTTTTATGCATCTTGTATTATAACTAGCATTATTAACATATCTTGACCGACTCTCAAGAACTCAACATTTATTACATTTATCTATATTTTTCCATCCATCCATCCATCTATCCATTCATCCATCTTTCCATATTTTTATCTGTTTATCTATCTACCTACCTATCCTATAATATTTCTCTCTCTCTCTGCTTTTAGGGGTGATATGCTTTGGGTATAAGAGTTAAAGTTTCAAATTAATTTTATAATTGATGAAAGTTGTCCACCTAAGAATCATGCACTTTAGATAATATATTGAAAATATTTTATGCTAATCTTAGTGATAAGCTGATTCAAAGTCAAGTGGTGGAGGTGGCACCATCTTGACATACACTGTCCTATAGGACAGCATCAGCTAGACTGGGCAGGACGTCTTGAGTGTTAACAGTGCATAATTTGCATTAATGCCTGAAAATCCTCTAACGATCATGTCTGTATCAAGTTGCTTGGGATTTGCAGAAAATGACGAGAGAGGGAGGGAAGCAATGACAGATGGGTAGAGAGTCTCAGTTATTGGAAAGGAACATCTTTTCTCATGAATGTCATTTTCTATTTAATTTTCTGTTGTCATTCAAAGACCCTAATGCATCAGCTGAAAGAAAAGCCTTGCAGGGAATGACATTGGGGAGAGTGCCAACAGGAGGGATGTGACCTGAGGCTGCAAATACTGTCTGGCAGCTGCAAGGGGAACAACTGTTTGGCAACAAATTACTGGTAGAAAGCCTCTAGAATCAGCAAAGGATTAAAAATAGAAAGAAGGGATGGGTTTCTGTGGCTTTGGAGAGAAAGAATGCAATTTCTCTGTCTGCAGGAATAAGTCTGCAATGCCAGGACCCTTCCCAGAGTTTATATGCCACAGCGCTAGATGACAACCAGGGATGGCCCCACTAAAAGACGTAGTTAATTCTGTTCTAAATCACTCTGCCAGTCACGCTCCATGACCTTGCATATTACTTAATTAAACTATACCTGAATTGGCTCATAGTATAATGCTGCTGGTCCTCCCTCCTAGGACACATTTCAAGGCTATTTAACCATCAGATACAGGACTGATCATCTTGACCTGACTTTTCCATAAAGCAGGACCCCCAGTCCAGGGTCGAACTTATTAAGAAAAAAAAAAATCAGTTGGCTTCCTATATTCTTGGCATATGTTTGTATTTATTTTTCAGAGTATTCTCTCCTGTGACTAGAAATGCATTTCTCTATTACAAAGCCAAGAATGTTATTCTCTTTACCTTGTTCTTCTGAGATGCAACTGGTAATCGACAATGAATCATGGATCTATGCTTCTCAAAATTTAATTTGCAGATGAATCACCTGGGATCTTGTTAAAGGACAGATTCTAAGACAGGGAGTCTGGTGTGAGGCCTTTTTGCATTGTTTACAAAACACAAACCAGTGTCACCAATCTCCCACCTCTCACCCTTCATTTCAGTGTGGGGGTTCCCCACAGTCTTTGTACCCAAACTTTGGACAGCTGAGGCTATCTATGGTGGTAATTCCTCTCACCTTACTGTCTCCCGGCTTCTTGGTGACCAATCTGATTAGATCATTTGGTTGAGGCAGAGAACATGCTAGAAAACAGAATCAAATTCAAAACATCTTGTCAACAAACAGAACGTGATTCACAGTGGCCCTGGCATATGACTCAGCTCTGGTCATTTTACAATGCCGTCCCTCCCTGGCATACCGAGCAGGGCCTGTTTCTCTTATCTCCGTCCTGCACGCTCACTGCACCAGAAACCAGGATCTGCACACTTGTTTATTCCAACATGAATCATTATAGACAAGCACCCGTTTCCTACTAACTAGACAGCTTTATATTGCTTAATGAGGCAAAATTTGATAATATCAGGAAATTATTTTTATAGTCCGCAACTAATGAATGGTATAAGGTGATTAATAGTGATTTCTTATGATAGTGTTTATATTATAAAATTATAGATCCAAACTTACTCTCATTCTATCTGCCCAAGGTGTGAGGATCACATTCAACATGTAAAGAAATGCAGTACATGGGAATTTTACTTGGTGTTGAAGTGTTGTAGAGGTAAACTCATTCAACAATTGATATGCTGTAATATGAAATGAGAATTAAAATCCTGAATAAAGCAGGTTTCTTTTGTTTGTTTGTTTTTTTTCCAACAGAGTCTCACTGCACTTTTCCCACTGCAAATGTAGTTTAGGAGTTGAAACATGGATGTTTCTTTGCTTACTATTTGAGTCAAGAGATAATAAGTCTATGTTCAGAAAAACCACCTTAGATATTTGTAGCAGGAAGGCCTTTATTCAGGGAACTTGATGTTAAAAAAAATCATTGGAAAGGTTGTGGAAGGGGTCAGAAACTGAAGCTCGTTTTCTGGCTTAGCACTACAGTCTGGTCCAGAGAGTCCAGAAAGGACTGGGGCTGCCCAGATAAAGAAACTATAGGAATTTCCTGCCACTGGTCACTGAAGTGAACCAATCAGGGTAACAGGCTGTGGGGTGCAAAGTCTCCCCTCTGCCACAGCTAGCTGATGTTCATTAGATCTAAAGGAAGAAGTGGGTATATGCCATCTGCCACCTGCATTTTCAAAATTTCATAGGAGAAAATCTCACTGGCAGAAAACTGAATCTACAATCTTGGAATCAAAGATATCTGAGAAATACAGCTTTCAGGTGACACTGGGATGGGTAAAATAACAGAGTCAAATAAACACTGGGCGTCAAAACTACATTCATTACACAGAGAGAGAAGAAGGAGTTTCCTTATCAAGGGGCTTAAATTTGTAGGGTGTGTTGTGAAGGTGCTCCATGGATTCTATGAAAATTGAACCAGGGTAGCAGTTCTCTGAGGACCATTTTCTGGCCATCCAAGCTAAACTTCACCAAAAGAACTAAACTTTTTAGTTCCCTATATTAGTAAGTGTATATTAGTAAGGGAACAAATTAGTTCCCTATATTAGTAAGTGTGGGAACTTTTTAGTTCCCTATATTAGTAAGTGTATATTAATAAGTGTATTTATAAATTCTGTTTATACAGTCAGTCAATGGAAACTCCTGTTCCTCACAGGTAGTCTACATGGTGCCAAACAATTTTTGAGAGTTCCGTTTTCAGATTTTCTTACTGGGGTGATGAAGTCTGCTCATGAATGGTATTCACCAGCATCACAGTCTCAGAGGCAATCCAAGAAAATACTCCCTTCTGGCCAAAGTCCTATGGGAAGTCTGGCTTAGTTGGTGGCCAGACTTCCAGACGATTAGATCTAATTAACCGGCTTTCTCCTCTCCAGATCATTTACATTCATGATTTTTTTTTTCTTCTTACAGGGTTGCTAAGATAAAACTAATGATCACAACCACCCATAAGTAAGACAAGAGCTGATATGTTGAAAATTTCTTAGTCAAAAGACTCATATACTGGGGATACCAGTGTCAGCAGAGATAGGTTACAGTCTGTGTTGACTTAACCCTGTTACTATCCTGTTACTTACCACTTTCCCTCCCTCCTTCTATCCCTTCTTACCTCCCTTCCTTCCTTCCATCTTCCATCCCCTTCTCTCTGTGTCTCTCTCTCTCCCTCCCATTCCTCCTTTTCCTCTCATTTTATGTGTAGTCAACCATGGATCATATATAGGACCCCACTTCCTAATTCAAGCAAAATGCCACCAGGAAAAGGAGTTTGAGAGATTGGTGCCTGCCAGTAGGAAATAATCCTTGCACACGATGATTCATTTAATTTTTTTAATTTATATCATTTAATTTTTTTTCTGTTGTCCTGGAGACTTTAATCATCTCATACAACTATTCTCCATTGTATTCAGTGAACAGGAGGTGGGATGTTAAATACTGACTATATTTCAGGAAGTAGGGCGTTCTGGTCATGCAGGTGTGATCTTTTCCCATTGTGGTTACTTAAGACAGCTTGTGAAGTAAGGAATAAAGAATATATATAGCTTTTATAGGGTATGAGACTTCTATTGGTAAAATTTTTCAATAGTATATTTTTAATCTTAAGAGCTAGGGTCTTCTGCTATGCTTAGATTCAGAGCAAAAAAAGGAAAAGGAACTGGAGCATTATTCTTGCTAAAAAAGACAGGGTGCAGGTGATAGCATGGGCAATGGAAATGGCCACATGGCAGATGTGAAGTTTCCTATATGTACATGGGTTCCAAGTGTTTCCATAGACACTGTGAAAAACACAGCTTGTTTTATTTTATTGCTTTATTTCTGCACCTGAAGTAAGTTCTTGTTAACCATCAATACTTAAAATACTGCTTTCATTTATAAAGGAACTCAAATTCAATGTTGTATATCTTTTGGTTGAAAGAAACATCAGAGATTCTAGTGTTCGTGGGTACATAAAAGCATCTCATTGAAAGTCTTGGCCCAGCTAGGAGCAAAAATTTGTTACATTTGTCTCCTCGTTTCCTTACAAAATTTATGAATAGCTTATGAATGGGTACCATAGGCAACAGATGCACATTACAGAGATGACTTTTAAAAAACTGTAATTATTATCTTTTGGCTTCTAGCCAAAGACACAGTGTTTGGAGACTGCTTAAAGATGCAAGTTAATTTTCTATTGCTAAACTTGAAATGGTTTTGGTTTTTATATACTTTTCTAAGTATGCTAGTGAAAGAGAAAGGGAGGGAAAGGGGAAAAAAAGAGAGAGAAGGAGAAAGAAGAGGCAAAGTGGGAGGAAGGGAGGGAAATGAAGGGAAGGAGGGTTAGAGAGAAGGAAGAAAAATATTACATTCAAGATACAAACCAAGGGTTATCCACTCAACAGTGAGCTTCCATACAGACCATAAAGTGGGTCTTCTATTACTCCCGCTTCTAGATGCCGGGCTAGGGTTGGACTCAAGAGTTCTTCAGGGGGACTTAGAAGAAACAAAATTAAAGGAGGGTCAAAAATGTACCTCCACCCTAGATTCTAAACTAGGATTTGGAAAAGAATTCTGTTACCAAAAATTTCAGATACATAAATCTGAGAAATAGTAGAGTTCAACAATACATTAAATTCTCAAGACAATATTATACAGTAAGTAGGTGTAGCAGAGGCTGTGAGATTCCCTTCGGGGTAGGAAGGATTCTAAGGGATCCAAGCTCTTTCATAGTCCGTGCCCTTGATTGTGAGAGGAACTTGAAGACATCACGAATGTCCCTTGGAGATTAAGTTACACCATATGGAGCAGCTGACTTTGAGAAAGGGAGATTGTTCTCAGCAGTCCTGACCTATTCCAGTGAACCCTTGAAAAGGGACAAGGCTCTTCCTGGAGAGATTTAATACATTCAAGGGATTCAACCAAGGGAAGTTCTCCCTTGCTGGCTTAAAGCTGGGGGAGGACCACAGGACAACAAACGAGACACCTTCTAGTAACTGAGGGTGGGACCGGCTGACAGCCAACAAGGAAGCTTTTCAGTTGAATTTGCATTATTAATATTTTCTCCATCAGATTCAGAAAACATTTCTTAAGCAATGTGTTATTAAATACGTAAGTATTGCAGGCGTTATAGCCACATGAATTCTATTCTGTGGCATGTTCTTTCTTTCCCTTTCTTTAATTCGCTCTTTCTCTGCTCCCCCCCAACAATGCTTTCAAATGTTTTAAAAAATTATTCTTAGTCCAAGGACTGAAGTGAAGCAAGGTGCAGCTTCCTACTCTAAACTATGAACAAAACAATACGTGAAGCCCCGCATGGCAGCACTGATGGATTGCCATGGTGTAAATGCACACACCATGACTCACTTCAACCCCAACAGAACTTTCTTCACTGTCCCAAAGAACGAGTGGTAGGTCACCATTCCATACCATTTCCACCCTTTCACAATAGGACACCATACCTGGATAGCAATAAAACGGAGTGACGTAACTAGGGAAGGTTGAGTTTTGAGTATCCGTTGTCCTCGTTTCTAACATAATTTGTTTTGCTGTCAATGTATGTAATTTAATTTTTCATAAAGGATGTATGAATATTTAACAACCAACTCACACAACTCCTAAAAAATTGAATAACTGGCTCCGATGGGCTAATTAGCTCCAGGCCTTAAAAGAGACCGGTGCATGTTCTAGTCCACTGCTCTCTGCCCCCTTGGCTGGAATGTGAATCCAACAGACCTGATGATGGGTCTGCCTTCACGGGCAGACGTGGCTATGCCACTGGGGATGGTGGAACAAAAGCAAAGGAGGAGACACAGTTCTCAACACTGGAGCTGCTGGATCAGGCTTGGGCTTCTCCTGCTCCTCTTGTTAGGCATAAGGAAACACATTTTTCTCTTATTTAACTACTCATTTTGGGTTCTTGTTGTAACGATAGGTCCTGTATTCTAATTAAGAACAGTAGATATTTATGTTCCCTTGTTTCATTGAGGAAATTGGTGACTAGATGGCAAAATTCCTTTCTCACCATCGCCTGGCTAGAAGTCTCAGACCTGGCATTTTAAATGACATCTCTTAATTCCAAGTCCATTGTGATTTCCATTGCATCATGTCATGGGTCAGGTCAATCTCTCACTCAATCATATATTTGTTCATTCATCCGTACAGCCATCCAGTTTCCCCAAACCAGATTTAGTATTGTGGTAACACTGCTCTTGGTGGGTAAGTGGGCTTGTCTCCCAGAATGTTTTGCTATTAAGCAAATGATGTTGTTTAGAGAAGGCAACCCCTGGAAAGGTAATAGAAGAAGGGGTCCTACCTGAGCAAGTCAGGGAAGAGGAAGAGACAGCCACAGTTCTCTCTCATATCTAAAACTTGTGTAGGGGGGTTTGCTGTTGTTGTTTTCTTTTTTTGAGACAGTCTTACTCTGTCACCCTGGGTAGAGTTCTCTGGTAACATAACTCACAGCAGCCTCAGACTCGGGCTTGAGCAATCCTCTTGCCTCAGCCCCCCAAGAAGCTGGTACTACAGGTGTCTGCTACCATGTCCAGTTAATTTTTCTGTTTTTAGTAGAGATAGACTCTTGCTCAGGCTGGTCTTGAACTTCACAGCTGAAGCAGTCCACCTGCCTCAGCCTCCCAGAGTGCTATGACTACAGGTGTGAGCCCCTGCACCCACTCCTTTATCTGAAACTTTCCCAAACCCAAACAACAGATTCATTGTTCTGTTAGATGCAATGGGGATTAGAGAAATACAGAGGAAAAAGTAATGTAATATGCAAATGTTTCCTTGACTCGTGTGCATGAACTTTAATTTTCCCATATTAATATACTTCAGGACCATTTTTTATGATTGCAGTCTTACAAGACCATGTGTGCCCTGAGGACCCAGTTCATTCATAACCCACAGATCGACACACAGACATGCTTTACAATCATTTTTGAATCAAAATTTTCTAGGCTCTTGTAACACACATATTAAATTAAATCACGGTATTTATACTTTCTTGTGTAATTAGTGGTTCTTATTCAGACTAGCTTTTCTTGTCCCAATGAAGACAGTAGCAGCTGAAAACACTGGGCTATCTCATTTAGTATGGATTTTGTTTAAATTAATTCTCTTTCCTTGTTATATGTATAGGAATGTGTTTCTACATCAAAGGCAATATTGATCTTTTTTCCTGAAAATAAATGCTTTTAGGCATAAAAATATGTTTTATGTTTTCTTCATATTTTGTCTGAGTCCCTGTCAGCCTAACTAAAATCCTTAATCTCGGGGGTAGATTAATTTAATTTTCACTGTTGTTTCTCTAAACTCACACCAGCTGAAGACAAATGGTTTCTAAGTTACCATTATTAAATATTATGATTTTGTTTACTCTGTCGAGGGGGCAGGTGGCTATTTATTCCAATAACATAAATTCTGGGAAGCGGGGCCAAAAAATCAGGCAACCATCAGTTACTAATCAACTAAATTTTGGGGACAAATACTAAAGGACTTGTGCTTTGGCTTTCTGGATTTCTTGCTGCATAAAGTGGATTGGTAGTTGCTGCAGATCGTGGTTCACAGCTAGTAGTCGTGCAGAACACAGTTGCTGTAGATAGTGGCTTAGAGTTCCATTTTCATATCTGGTCAGGCCATTGTCCATGTGTGTATATACATTCGGAGTCTCTCCACCTCAAGCACGATAAAATGATCAAGAAAGAAAGGGTATTACTGCATTCAAGTGCTACACAAATGAAGTGATTTTAAATAGTGAAACTGGATCGTAATCTATTTTTAATTATTATTTCTCCCGAGAGATATGTCCTAGATTTTTGCTAAAAATGATTTTCAGGAAAAAGTAAATTTTGATGTGATTTTAAACAAAAAGGAAGGGCGATGGAGACTGAATAAGCTAGATAAAAAGGTTAGAAGGCTGTCAGGGATAAATTCCATCCTACATAGAACAATAACAATGACTCAATCTGAGGAAGAACATATTTAAAGCAGGGCGTAGTACAGGCTGGCAGCAAGTTACAATGAACCCATAATATTTAAAAACTTTAAATAAGGTATTGTTATTTTTCTTTTTCTCGGCTACAGAAAAGTTTCTGTTCTTGCTACTGTTACATAAGTCTCCAAAATTAGAAATAAATGGAACAACATAAATCACTTCAGGGCTCTGGTTAAGTGTAAGGGCAGCAAATTATATCCTGATTATTCGATCAATAGGTAATGAACTCAATGCATAGAAATGTGATCTTTATAAATCACAGTTATAAAGTATTTTATAATTCAATTATTTTGGTGAAGGAAGGACATTTGGATAAAAATATAAGAAAAGAAATTGAAGTTTGGAAAGAAATTTAGAAGTAGCTCCTATGTGTCATAACAAACATAACATTAACGCCATTTGCAAATGAAAATGGAAAGCAATGAGTTAATCTATCCACTATACATGATTTTTTTTTTTCTCACAACTTCCAGATTCACCATAGAAAAAAATCTGTATCACATACTTGAAGAGACCCTAGAATCAGGTGATACATGGCTTCTTGGAAAAAAAGGGTTTCTTATTAATAAATAAAAGTTGCTTTATATAAGTCATGGTGCCTTGGTTTTCCACGGCTAATGCAACAACGTAGCACGTACTGGGTGGCATGAAATAATAAACATGTATTCTCTTATAGTTTTGGAAACTAGAATTCTAAAATCAAGACATCATCAGGGTTGTTTTCTAAGCACTCTAAGGAAGAAATGGTCCCATGCCACTCTCTTAACTTCTGGTGGTTGTAGGTAATTCTTGGTTTGTAGACACCTCACTCTGGTCTCTGCCTTTATCTTCACATCACCTTCAAATGTGCTTCTTTGTGCCCTTTTTGCCTCTTCTAAGACCATTCTCATTGGATTTAGTGCCCATCTGGATTCAAGTTGACCTTATCTCAACCCTTAAAAAAGTCTGCAAATATCCTATTTCCAAGTCAAGTCATATTCTGAAGTTCTGAGTAGACATCAATTTGGGGGAGACATTACTGAACCCATCCAATGGGCTCTGTGAATTAATTACCATAATAAAAGAGCCACACAAGTTACAACAAGTTCTTAGTTCTAATTCTGGTTTGTTGCCTAACTGGGAATATGACCTCACTAAGCAGATCTTACAAAACTCTCGATCTGGATTTCTTCATCTGTAAAATAGGAGTATTGATTCATCTATCAAAAAATGTGGCTATTACCTTTGAAGGAAATTCCAATCGTAAAAGTTCTATGACAAGCATAGAATACTATTCAAATGCAGAACAAGCCTAACTTTTTAAAATTATTATTATTGTTTGTTTTACTTTTTTCTTCTCTGTTTTGCATAAACCAATCTCAAAAAGTATTGGACATACTTCATACAGGGGCAAGATTTTACGAAAACAACTTTGCATGTTTATATAAAACTTTACATTATTCATAGCTGTTTTCCAATTTGTTGTTTGCTTATTTTCATACATCATTGACATCTCTGCATAAAATCCAAGTGAGTCTGTTGTAGTCCTTTTTCAGATATACTGGAGAAGAAAGAGGGTTGAATGGAAAGGGCTAGAATTATTGGACTAAATAAAACTTTCCTGTTATTTGCAAATTCCCTACTTTTGCTGTATCCAGCCCCAGAGCCATGGGTAATTCCCCGATTGGTGGGGAATATGCCCTAAGACCTTCAGTGTATACCTGAATCCACAGCTAGTAACAATCATTGGTTTATAAAGCTTTCAAATGTGTTGTTTTAAAATAAAAATTGCAAGTCAGAGTAAAAAAAAGTTTTTTCCTATACATACGTGCATACCTATGATAAAGTTTAACTTATAAACTAGGCACAGTAAGAGATCAGCAATAATAATAAAATAGAACAATTCTAACAATGTATTATAATAAAAGTTATGGGTCTGTTCTGCCAGGAACACCATTCCTTCCTTGTTTCACCTGCTCCCCACAGGTAAACTGTGCACATTCAGGGTCACATTCTTGACTTCTCTGACAAGGTCTAGTTCTTCAGGGGGCACAATCAGCATCACTAGGACCCATTTAGTCACAAGCTGTGGAAGTACCTGTGCATCTGTTATCTTGATTTTGTTATTTTTCTTCTCCTCACTGGCTTAATTCCTCCTACTTTCAAATTGGTTTGTAATTTTCCATTAGATTAAACAAATTAAGCAAAGCTTTAAATGTGTAGGGCTGGTTTAAGTATTGTGGGGATCACTGGAGCAGAGGAGAAATTAGTTTTATCAGAAATCATGTAAAGAAAATTATCAGCAAATTTCTCAACTCTTCAAGAGTCTTGGTGCTTTTAAGTTAATATTTAAAAACTCGGAGCGGCGCCTGTGGCTCAGTGGTTAGGGCGCTGGCCCCATTTACCGAGGGTGGCGGGTTCAAACCCAGCCCCGGCCAAACTGCAACAAAAAATAGCCGGGTATTGTGGCGGGTGCCTGTAGTCCCAGCTACTCTAGAGGCTGAGGCAAGACAATCACCTATGTCCAAGAGCTGGAGGTTGCTGTGAGGTGTGACACTATGCACTCTACCTAGAGTGACAAAGTGAGACTCTGTCTCTATAAAATAAATAAATACTCTTCTAGGAACAGTGAAGTATTGTCATGTATCCTCCTCAGAGATCCTAAAATATATGACATTCCAGATTTCCGAGTTCAAAAATTCTAAGGTAACTCATAATATTATGATGCTTTAAGAATATCGAGAGTTTATCATATTCCAAATTCCAGAAATAAGGAATTAAACCAAACGATGTTTTTACTTTAGAATAGAAAAATGTAGGTACTAATAGTAAAGAAATAGCACTATAAATATGGCCAGATATTTTAAAGAAAAAAGTCTACAGTCATAGCAACTATATAAAACACCAGCAAGACATCAGAATGGCCATAATTAGAACTTGGCTTGTATAAAAACAAATATACAAAACTAGCAAAAACTGAGGAAAAAGTTTTGTTTTGTATAAAGCAAACAGAAGGTATTCTATTTCTAAAAACAGTACATACTTTTTATTGATATTTTTCATTTAGTAATATTCTGTATTAAACTTTATAAAATTATATGTTAATATCAAAAGGGAATTTAAGGGAAGCTAGCGTGTGTTTTGAACCAAGTGCAATGCACTTTGTTGTATACACAGGTACAACATTACCTATGCCAAGACACATTTCTAAAACAAATTGTTGAATACCATGACCTAAAACTTAGTACACAGTAGGCCTCTAGTTCACTGCTTTACAGAGCTTTCAAATATGTTTTTTAAAATAAAAATTGCAAGTCATGTAAAAAAAATTAGCCTGTGAAAATAAGTGATTTGGGGTATAAGAAAAAGGCATCTTAGAAAACTTATGTCTCAGACATAGGCTGATGTACAGAAACCAGTCATGATCCAAGTTTTGATGGTTTGTGTTTAGCCACCGCGTGATCCATTAAAAGAAAACAGCACTTGCTTTGCCATAATTTTAATTTTTTAGAATGAGTCTCTTGTTACCTTTGGTAATTCCTTCAGATCTTTAGTAGAAACAAATCTGAATCCCTTATTTAATCTGGAAACAAAACACAGAAATTCTGGGCGGATACCAATGGCTAAACACCACTGCTACGTGACAATAACAACATCTCAACGGAAACTGAAATACATGTGAGAGGGGAAGACAATAGATGAAAAGAGAGGGGCGGAGAAAAAGGATTCCAGCACGGACCAGATTCATAACTACATCGTTAGTTTCTAACACAATGCCTGTCACAGATGAAGGAGACTGTATGTTGAATAAATACGTGATTAGAGACCAGCCTGAGCAAAAGCAAGACTCCATCTCTACTAAAGACAGAAAAATTAGCTGGGCATTGTGGTGGGCACCTGTAGTCCCAACTACTCAGGAGGCTGAGGCAAGAAGGATCACCTGAATTTGACGTTCCTATGAGCTATGATTCAGGGCACTCACAGACTCAGACTCTCTCTGAATAAAAAAAAAAAAAAAAGAAGAAATCAAATGAAATAAGATAAATAAAATTAAATTAAAATTAAATATAATAACACAAAACACAATAAAATGAAATGAAATGAAAACGCATGATTAAAAGATAACTAAGTTATCAAAGATCATATGATCCTCTCAATAGATGAAGAAAAAGCATTCAATAAAATCCAGCATCCTTTTCTAATTAGAACCCCAAGGAGTATAGGCATAGGTGGCACGTTTCTGAAACTGATTGAAGCTATCTATGACAAACCCACAGCTAATATTTTCCGGAATGGAGTAAAACTGAAAGCTTTTCCTCTTAGAACTGGAACCAGTCAAGGTTGTCCTTTGTCACCATTACTATTCAACATAGTACGGGAAGTTCTGGCCAATACAATTAGGCAAGACAAGGAAATAAAGGGAATCCAAATGGGAGCAGAGGAGGTCAAACTCTCTCTTTTTGCTGATGATATGATCTTAAACTTAGAGAACCCTAAAGACTCAACCACAAGACTCTTGGAAGTCATCAAAAAATACAGTACTGTCTCAGAATATAAAATCAATGTCCACAAGTCAGTTGCCTTTGTATATACAAGTAACAGCCAAGATGAGAAGTTAATTAAGAACGCAAGTGTAACAAAAGAGGTGAAGGACCTCTATAAAGAAAATTATGAAACCCTCAGAAAGGAAATAGCAGAAGACATTAACAAATGGAAGAACATACCAAGCTCATGGCTAGGAAGAATCAACACTGTTAAAATGTCTATACTTCCAGAGCAATTTACCGATTCAATGCCATCCCTATTCAAATACCAACATCCTACTTTCAAGACTTGGAAAAAATGATTCTGCATTTTGTATTGAACCAGAAAAAAACCCCATATAGCTAAGTCAGTTCTTAGTAATAAAAATAAACCCAGTTGTATACCAGATTTTAGGCTGTATTAAGGCCATAGTGGTCAAGACAGCATGGTACTGGCACAAAAGCAGAGACACAGACATTTGGAATCGCATAGAAAACCAGGAAATGAAACCAACAACTTACAGCCACCTGATCTTCGATAAAGCAAACAAGAGCGTCCACTGGAGGAAAGACTCCCTATTCAATAAATGGTGCTGGGAGAACTGGATATCCACATGTAAAAGACTGAAACTGGACCCACACCTTTCTCCACTCACAAAAATTGATTCAAGATGGATAAAGGACTTAAATTTAAGGCATGAAACAATGAAAATCCTCAAAGAAAGAACAGGAAAAACACTGGAAGATACTGGCCTGGGGAAAGACTTTATGAGGAAGACTGCCATGGCAATAGCAACAACAACAAAAATAAACAAATGGGATTTAATTAAACTGAAAAGCTTCTGTACAGCCAAGGGGACAACAACCAAAGCAAATAGAGAATCTACTCAATGGAAAAGGATATTTGCAAATTTTGAATCAGACAAAAGCTTAATAACCAGGATCTACACAGAACTTCAATTAATCCACAAGAAAAAAATCAACAATCCCATACATCAATGGGGAAGAGCGATGAATAGAATCTTCTCTAAGGACAACAGAAGAATGGCTAGCAAACACACGAAAAAATGCTCATCATCCCTAATTATTAGAGAAATGTAGATTAAAACCACCCTGAGACATCATCTAACTCCAGTGAGAATAGCGTATTTGACAAAATCTCTAAACTGCAGATGCTGGCATGGATGTGGAGAGAAAGGAACACTTTTATACTGCTAGTGGGACTGCAAACAGTACCACCTTTCTGGAAGGAAGTATGGAGAAACCTCAAAGAAGTCAAGCTAGACCTCCCATTTGATCCTGCAATCCCATTACTGGGCATCTACCCAGAAGGAAAAAAATCCTTTTATCCTTAAGGACACTTGTACTAGACTGTTTATCGCAGCCCAATTTATAATCACTAAAATGTGGAAATAGCCTAAATGTCCTTCAACCCAGGAATGGGTTGGTAAGTTGTGGTAGAGGTAATACTACAGAATACTATTCAGCTATTTAAAAAAAATGGAGATTTCGCAGCTATTTGTACTAACGTGGATGGAGGTAGAACACATTATTCTTAGAGAAGCATCACAGGAATGGAGAAGTATGAATCCTATGTATTCAACTTTGATATGAGGACAATTAATGACAATTAATGACATGGTGGGACATGGGGAAGGGGAAAGCAGACAGAGAAGGAGGGAGGGGGTGAGGGAAAGGAAAAGAAGAAAAAAAGAAAACACTGACTAATTCTCACATAAATTGGATTTAATTCTGACCAAAGTACATTACTTAAGCATTAATTTTTAATTAAACTTGTTAATATATTGTTTAGGATATTGCATTTTCATTTGTAAGTGAAATATGTAATTTCCCCTTTATAATATATTTCCTCCAATTTTAGTATCAGGTGTATCCAGATTAAGTAGAATGATGTTGAAGTATTTCTTCGTTTTCTATTGTCTATAATATTTGGCATGATCTGTTTTTTGAAATTATCTTTTACTTTTATTTGTAAATATTACTTGTCTATTTTTTGAGACTTTGGAAGAAAATAAGAAGTTAACTGATGACTCCATACTGAACCTCAGAGTCAAAGCATTCTATAATACTTTTATTTGACAATGTGAATGTTACTTTCTTCGCATTATTATTATTATTGCTTAATATTTCAATGCAGCAATCGTCTGATTTCTTTTCTGAATGTATTTATCTTTGTTCTTTACGAGGTTTTTGTTTCTAGTCCTTATCTTAAACATTGTTACTAAATTTTAAGCCTTTTTAATTTTGTGAAGGCAAAAAGTAGAAACCTAATACACACATGTATATGTAAAAAAAAAATTAAAAAAGAAGATAACTAAATTTCAAGAGCACATCAATGATTAAGGATGACTATAAATGTAACTGGCTATTTCTAACCACTCATACGGCTGGCCAGATAAATCACAAACTCTTTCAATGCTACAGTCTTGTCCCTAAGACACAAAACATTTTGAAATTCTTAAATTTATTTTAAGATATGAGAATCATTGTGTGTGTGTGTGGTTTTGTTTTGTTTTGAGACACAGTCTCACTATGTCACCCTTAGTAGAGTGCTGTGATGTCACAGCTCACAGCAACCTCAAACTCTTGGACTTAAGCAATTCTCTTGCCTCAACCTCCCAAGTAACTGGGACTACAGGTACCCACCACAATGCCTGACTGTTTTTTGTTGCAGTTGTAATTGTTGTTTAGAGGCCCGGGCTGGGTTCGAACCCTCCAGCCCTGATGCATGTGGCCAGCGCCCTAACCACTGAGCTATGGGTGCCAAGCCAGAATCATTGTTTTGAATATTCCTGATGATGGCATTTTTGTTTTTCTTCCTAAAATGAAAAGGTTAATGTTTTATAAAAAAAGAGAAAAAGTCATTTAGAGACGAACAGGAAAAAAACATAGACTACTACCTCAAAAGTGGAGCTATAGGGCAATGAATTATTTCTGCTTCTGCATGAAATCAGAAAAAAGCTTGTTAGCATTGATTAGCATTATTAAAATAAGGACCCATAATGTTCTCAGAAGCGTTCTTACATGGCTTTGTAATAGATCAATGCCTGCTTTTATGTATTTTGATTTTACAATTTTCTACATTTTTTATTGTGCATATCTAGAAATAAACCGATCATATTATACACTCCTTCTGCCCACAGAATTTGCTAAACTCACATATTAATTATAATAGCTTATACCTTGATTCTTGTGGCTACTCTATGTTATCACATCATCCATGAATAACAGTAGTTTTATTTCTTCATTCTCTGAGCCTGCTGTGTGGTATTACATGGGACTTTCAGTGAAATGTCAGAGAGAATTGGAAATGGCCAGCATCCCTATTTTATTCCTGATCTTACAGGAAAGCATTCAATTTTTCACAATGAAATGCAAATCTTGCTGGAAGATTTCTTACAGATATTTTGTAACAGATTAATGAAGTTCCTTTTTACTGCAAGGTTGCTAAGGAAGTTTTCATTAACGAAGGTTGAATTTTATAAATTGATTTTTATGCATCAATGGTGATGATCTTATTATTTTTGCTATCATTTTGTTAATGTGATGAATTCAATTGATTCTTTTCCTTCTTTATTTGGGGGGGAGATGTTATGGAAGTCTATCATGCACACAACAAAGTACAAAAATCGTAAATGCATAGCTCAGTGAATTTTGACAAACAAATCTAGTGTGCTCAACTCTCAGATGAGGAAATAGCCATTCCTGGGACACCAGGAACATCCTCTGACCCCTTCTGACACTGAGACGGGGTAAGCATCATACGGACTTGTAATGGCAGAGATCACTTTTGCCTTGTTTTGAGAAGGGGAGCATCTGTCTTTTTTCATTCAACATTATGTTTGCATGATTAAACCTTGTTATTGCGAGTGGGTGTAGTCTGTTTATTTTCACTGTTGAACAGAGTTTCATTGAATGGATGGATGATGACTTACCCACTCTATTGCTGATGGACATTTGGTTTGCTTAGTTATGGATGGATTTTTTTAATCTATTGTGTGCTGTTAGCATTAGCTCTTTCAAAAATACACACGCTCTCACGCACATGTGCACATGGTTTTAAGAGTAGAATTTGGGGATCATAGGCTAGGGCCATGTTCAGCTATAGTGGACACTTTCCAACAGTTTCTCAAAGTGATTGTACCAATGTACCCTTTCATCATCAGTGTACGAGAGTTCATGGTAGATCCTCACTAAATAATAAATATTATTGTCATTATTATTAGAGAAAAACCTTTTTCCTCTAGAGGTGATAAAGGGCAGGCAACAAAATGTAGTAGGGCTGGCCTCGGGTCACACGGAGTGGACTATGTGGTGTCGTGTACTTGTTATTTTTTTCAAGATATGGGGTACATTTACCTCACAGCAAGTGGCCGTCCAGTGGTATTTAGTTAAGGGAAAGCTGTGATTAACGAACTGCTTTCTAACATGCGGACTGTGGCATGAGCAGCTACCTACATACCAGATTGGCGAATGCAGGAAGCCTATAAGTGTTATTATAGACAAGAGTGGGAAAATAAGGAAATACTTAATAGATATGTTCCCCACCTGATATATTTTTCTTAGGGTTGTTGGTGACAAATAGTCAGTATTAATTATTCTGGGCATTACTGTTATCATAGAATGTTGGTTTAAAATAGGGATTGTCCGGGGTAACCTTGGAAGTATAAGGGAAGGTCCAGGATGCAAGGATTCAGCTCCTTCTCCTTAGTGTATCCACCGTACCCACCACAATCATGTGGGGCATTTCTATCTGTTTTGATGGATCATGGTGAAAGATTTTATCCAACAATACCATTTTGCTGAGATAGTAAAAGTTTCCTTGATGAATGCTAAGTTCTCTATTTCCTATTTCAACAAGCTGTTGATTTTTTTATTTTTTCTTTCCAACTATCATATGGTAATAAGGGCAGGGGCATGTTTATCTCACTCCGAGAATCATGTTCTGATACATTTTCCATTGTAACATTTTGAATTTGGTTTTGTTTTGAGTCATGGCACCCCTTTCATTTTTGTTAAAGAATATCAATTCTTTCAGTCTCCCAGTGACGCCTGTGTGATATTTTTACTTCTAATATCTGTCATTTTCTGCATCATGTTTTAGATAACATGTTCACCATGTTAGACAAAGCTCTCTTTGGAGGGTTTCTGCTGCTCTTGGTTTCAGAATGGCAATCTCCATGACAATGGTTCACCATGTTTTATGGTAGCAGAGTTCCTTCTGCTATAGTTAGAGTCTCTGTAGATTGTGAGGTCATAAAATAGGCTGAGTGCCATGTTAAGGACTAGCCTTTTCCAGCCTTCTGTGCTTTATTACTTGAGGGTTCTTCTATCAAAATGGGCAAACTGAGACTTAAGACAAAACATAGCAACAGAAAATTATAACCAGTGTGTATAATACTAGACCTACTTTAAAATACCTCAAGTCAGATAACATCTGAAGGAACCAGTTCTAAGAGTGGTGGGTATGGTTTCACGGAGACTCCCCATAACATGGCTATGATAATAACTCACTGGCAAAAACTGTCTATGTATTTAAACTTCAAAAAATTCAAATATAGACATGGACCATTTCCCTAAAATCATATATTTTTTATCCCTAGTCAAGAGTTTAAGTCACACTAAGTGATAATATCATTACTTAATGCAATTTATCATTTTTTCTAACCTATATAATCATGTCTATAAAATTTCTTTTTTTTTCCTAAGTTGATGCTTCTTTTTCCTGACCTACGCACGGGACACACGTATTCAGCCTCATTAAGATTCTGCCTTTCTTTACGGTAGAAGGGCAGAAAGAAAGGTGCCATCGGAAATTCAAGTGGTGGTGCTGGGAATCATAACATCCCTTAGGCAACTATCACTCAAGTTAAGAGTGAAAACATTTAAAAGCACCGGGTGTTTGTTTTCTCATGGGATTGTATGACATTTGCACAATCTTTCCAGGGAAGAAACTGATAAAAACCTACACATGTAGTATATAGTATTTGCTGAATGAGATCATTTTGCTATTAGTATATTTTGCTGCAGGGTAAGACCACGTGGTATATAGGTCTGCTCTTCACAACTTGGGGATTTGCCACTTAGCAGGGAGGGTGGTGTTTGTACCATTGCATTAGGACTTTCTCTTCAGGGGTAGCCATGTCAGGGCTTGGGTAGCAGAGTGAGAATACAGGTAGAGTTCTGATATTGCAGTGGTAACAGCCCCATCTGGCTAGATAAATGCAACAGCCAGGGAAGCCAGAATACTATTTGTTCATAGAAGTCCAATGCCAGAAAGCATTGGTCTGTCTGGCATTTTTTTTTTTTCCAACCAGATTTCTTCCCTCACTGTATCCATCAAACAAACACTTGGAATCATTTTTAAAATTACAACTTCGATTTTGTTTTCTAGTTCTGTTGCGAGAAGGCAATTTTTTTTTTTTTTTTAATCTCAGAAAGGATATTTTCCACTTCTCTTGTTTAATACCTTTATTTTGGCAGGATTACACCTGTGCCAAGGGCTTTCAAATATTTGGAAAAGATGTTTCCTTTCGAGTTTGTTAAATCATATTTTTGTTTGAGGGAACTGTTCAAATATGCACTCTGCCAGCTCCTTTGGAATATAGTAATATCCGTTATCCACGGTTTTGCTTTCTGTGGTTTCTGTTACCCACGAGCAAACGCAGTGTGCAAATATTAAATGGAATATTCCAGAACTAATGCGATTTGCCAATTTTAAATGGTGTACCCTTCATGATGAAATCTCACGTCACACCTCACTGCCCTCCCTGTCCCTAACGAGAGGCGAACCCTCCCTTTGCCCAGGGCATCCACACTGCAGATGCCGCCCTGCAGCCAGTCACTAAGTAACCCTCCGGGTTATGAGATTAACTGCCACAGTGTCCCAGTGCTTGTGTTCAAGTCACTCTTATTTTAGCAATCCAGATATGCCAAAAAAGAAGTTCTGACCTGCTTCCTTTAAGTGAGAAAATGAAAGTTCTCGACTTAATAAGGAAAGAAAGAAAAATCCCACGCTGAGTTTGCTAAGATTTATAGCGAGAACGCATCTTTTATCCATGAACTTGTGAAGAAGCAAAGAGAAGTTGCACAGCTTTATCACCATGGCCTGTGCCTTCAGTCTCCATTATTGATTAATTCAGTAGAGCTTCAAAATTAAAACAAATAGACATTAATTAAAAAGGACTCAATGGTTTAAAAATATATGACTTGCCATTTCAACTATCTAAAATTAACATCTAGGCCATTACACTCGGGGAGCAATTATGAAAGTCGGAATGTGGCGTGCACACAGAGGCAGCAAGGATTTATTTTAAAATCAGCTTAATTGTTGCCAATAAAACAAAGTGAAGGGAGAAGGCATTTAACTTCCACACATAGAGTAATTCTAGAGTTTTGTGATGCTCTTGCTGAAGCAAACAATTACAGCTTCTTATCAATTCAGGAGAAACTTCCCATCTCCTCTAAGAGCCAGCACAGCCTGACAGTATGTCCAGGATAATATTGTCAAGATCAGTCTAGGTAAACTTTGTCATTGGAAATGAAGAAATTTCAGTTATTGAACGAAAGCAAAAGAAAATGGACACATTTAAATCTATTGAAGGTATTTCCAGGCTTGCCTTTGTCTTACCATCTTGGTTTTTCTCTTAGATTGTTTTAATGAGTATCATAGAAACCTGAGGACATGGAAAACGGTGCAATTCTCCAAAGAATTTTTTAAAAAATTAAGTTGGTCATTTTTTGATGTAAAATAGAATGTGAAAATAAGAACTGATGGGGGAATCAAAAAAAGAAATCTCAGATAGAGGAAAATAACAAGATAGTGTAGAAAAGGAAAGAAGAGAATGATGGTTCACAAAAGAAGCTAGAACAATTAACAATGAAAGGTAATCGGGAATGATCAAATGTGTTTAAAGTAACATAGGAATTTGACAATTTCATTAACATTCGTTTAGAACTTACCGAACACCATTCGGTGACTTCATATGGATTAACTTAGTGAGCCCTGACTATGGCCCTCTTAGGTAATTAAGACTATTATTCTGATTGCCAATATTTAATAAAAGAATGTACTACACATGGCTGGAGAAGGCACAGTGTATTTGTAATTGATAATGGAAAGTAGAATGAGTATTTTGGAAAGCACTTTGTTAGGAAGCATTGAGAAACTTAAGAATGATTGCCCCACCAATTTCCAGCAAAATCGACTCTCCTAAGGAAGCAATCTTATATGTAATAAAGTTTCCATAATTTGAAAATGTTTCAATTAATACACCATAACGGCAAGTCGGAATTTTATGCAGGCTTTTAAAAAAAAATCACCGCACTTAGGAACAGCACAAACTTGTGAAAATGAGTACAATGTAATAACTGAAAAACAGAAATACATATAATTAGAGAGAATTATAGACAGAAAGTCAGGGAAGAATTAATAGAAGGGTGCCTTTCTTTCTAGATACTGAAACATGGTGATGAATTACATGCCTTTCCAAATTTCCAAAGTTTCTACAATTAAACAATGAAAAATCAGATGGGGTTGACTGATTGGGTGGTCCCAAATAATCATACTTCCCTGTATCCAAAGCTTCTCTTTGTGCCTCCCACACTTATACTAGCCGTATGTAGCTTGCTTTGGCCAGTGGGACAGCAGCAGATGGGGTGAAAAACATTAGTGCTTTTCTGAGCTCTCTTCTGCTTGTCTGTGATCACCATGTGACTATTCCTTGACAGAGGCATGTGAAGAGGAGCGTGTAGGGAGCTCCTTCATTCCTGCTGAGGCCATCCTAGATCTGCTAGCTTCCAGCCAACAACCCAGCTACAACAGACAGCAGACCCATGAACAAACTCACCCAGCAAACCTGGCCCAGATCCCCAGACTCCCTGCTGAAATCAAGGCCCATTAAAAAATAGCGAACGCCTATACTACCGAGAAGAGTGGGGTCTTTTGTTACACAGCAAGAACTAACTCATGTCAGAAGAATTTAGACTTCAGAGCTTTCCTGAGTAGCAAATCCATATTAAAAGCACTAACAAAGAGAGATACAAAATACTTTATTCTTAATTTTTAAAAACCATCTCTCTGCATATGCCTATGTAACCTGCTTTATATCTTCCACATTTTAACTGGGTAGTTCCGTTATCTTTTTATAACCAGTATGCTTATGATTAGATTCTTTCTCGAGGCAGCCTCAGCCTCCTCAGACACTCTGAGCTTACTATTTTCTAATGAACCTCATGAAATTCTCCATGTTCAGCAATCTCTTATTCTCCATGTTCAGCAATCTCTTATTGTTCAGCAATATCAGGAGAGCTGCTATTTCACTCAGCCTTTGCCCTCCTTGTTACCATGTGTAAAAGCTGACCTGTTTTTGCTTTTCATTGAAGATGAATGGCTGAAGAGTCTTTGGCTGTGTCTCCCCTACTTGAGCCATCATGCTGTGACCCACTGTCACACTCCAGTGAGCTGCCATCTGCATTTCAGGTGAATCTAATCCCCATGAATGACATTCTCCTGACCCCTTTGCTTGCCTTTCCAAAGGGAAAGGGATAGGTCCATCCCAGCCTCTCTCCTCCCAGCCCTCAAGAGCCTTCACTCCGGTTTCAGTCTCACCTTCTTTACTTTACTTCAATTTCTCATCCACAGCCCTGGACAGCCACCCACGCCCACATCTCATGCTGTCCCATGAGTTCATTTGCCTCACGCTTAGAAATATTCATGCCCTGGGCAGTGGTTCAGGGATTTGTGCCTGAAGCTAAGCTGAATAGTGAGTATTTCTTGATTCAAAAACCAAAACAAATAGAAAAATGCAAACCTCCAATTTCAGCAGAAATAAGAACCTGAGCATATAATTTGGAAGCCACATTAACAGTCAAATCAAAGACATTTATTAATCCTGCAATCCCATTACTAGGTATCTACCCAGAACAAAAATCATTTTACCACAAAGACATTTGCACCAGCATGTTTACTGCGGCTCACTTCATAATTGCCAAGTCGTGGGAGCAACCTAAGTGCCCACCAACCCATGAATGGATCAACAACTGTGGTATATGTAAACCACGGAATACTATTCAGCCATGGAAAAGATGGAGACTTTATCTCCTAAATGGAGCTGAAACACATTCTTAGTAAAGTGTCCCAAGAATGGAAAAATAAATATCCAGTGTACTCAATACTAATATGAAACCAATATATAAAAAATTACATGCTCATATGAACACTATAACACAAATACAGTCTAGTAGGGAGGCGGGGGAGGGGGAAGGGATAAGGGGAGCATGATCAGCAGAGGGAGGGAGGGTTTGTGGTGGGATCTCACCTGACGTGCACATTGTGAGGGTGTATAACACGCCCCCTGAGTGAGGAGCTCTTCTACAACTGAAACTTTACCCTGGAAGTAAGAACAATGTAACCTAAAAATGTGTACCCTTATATTATTATAAAATAAAAAATAAATATAAAATAAAATAAACTTCTCTTTTTCTCTGGTGTTTCTATTTTCTACTTTCCCATCCCATCAACATATGTGTGTGTGTGTGGGGGGGGGTGTGGATTGCAAGGCTCAACTGATTACCATGTTGCCCTTTGCAGTGAGCCAAGCTCCCCGGCTCTGGGCTGAGACGGGCGTTGGGGTTGGAGCAAGGTCATGTGCAGAGGAGGTGGCAGTGTCAGGTGTACATCATCAAGCCTGACCCGCTCTGGCAATAATTAATCACCGTCCAGTTGTGAGAAGAGACAGTGAGGTCGGGAAGGCCATCGGTGTGCTGGCGGAAGCACAGCGGTGCTTTTCACCAAGGAGAACAGCAGCAAGGATGCATCTCCTGGCTCCGTACTCTGAGTGCCCATAGGCTACAGAGTGCTGTGGGCGGCCTCTGAGCCTTGCTTTTTTGACCATGGGTCGATCTGCATCTACTTAGAGAGAAAAATTGCCCAAGTCAAATAAATTCCCTCAAAGGTGCTACTCAGAGCAAGGCCATTAGGCACCCTGGGTTTAAGGGTGAATAAAACTCATTATGACCTTTCCGAAATTCACTTTTATACCTGAATAACCACAGTTCTTATCACTTCATCAAGAAGCAGAGAATTCCCAAATGGTCCAGACTGTTCCCCTCGGATCAATCAATTCAGTAGATTGTGTACGTGTGTGAATGCAGAAGCAATCTAGGTCACATTGATTTAGTAAGAGTGTGGCCTGGGCCTTCTACTGAATTTTATTTACCTATGGATAGAAAGCAGCTTTCAAATGGGCTTTTGGGGCCTGGGGTATTCCATTCATTTTGGAGAAATGTTGGAAGGTATCTCAATGCCCAGAGCTATTCCTTCCAGTGTTAACATAGTATCCAGCTTTTATATAGTTCTCAAAAAAATAGTTATTAAATCAAAAGAGAAATTAAAATGCCATAGGATCACCTTAGGTAATTAGATACATAAATTATTTTTTAAAAATGAACAAAAAAATGAAAAAATACTGCAGTAGTGCTCAGTTTTCAGGTGGCAATATCAGAATGACCTGGAAACTTGCAAAAAATGCACGTTCCCAGTTCTCACCCCAAACCCTAGGACAAGAAGGGTTGAGAGTAAGGCTCTGGGGACTGTTTTTACAAGCTCCTGTGTGGCACCTACTCAGGTTTGAGCCCCCCTAATTTGAGAGATTAGAGTCTCTTCTTTGCCACACGGTGGCAAAATTATTTATTCCAACTCCAATTTTCCTCCCTTTTGCAAACAAATGGAGAGTGCATAATTGAATAAAACCATATTAGAAATCAAAAAATTATTTCCAATTTCAAAATCCCACATTTATAATGCATCTAAATATTTGGAGATATATATATACATATATATATACACGTATATATATATATATTCATATATATATATGTGTATATATATATATATATTTTTTTTTTTTTTTAAATCTCAACACAGTTTACCACCACTTTTAAAAGGTATATTGGGCCAACTGGAAATACTTCCGATTGGTTGTTAGAGAACGACAGAAAAGTACTGTTGATTTTGTTTGTGATCATTCAATGCCAAGGCAGAGACGGGTTGGAACACACATGTTTGAAAAGACCATCACTATAAAAACACTCAAGGCAGATAAAATACAAACAGATTTGTGAATCTGACACATGACTATTAAAAACACACATTTTTAATGGCTTTAATTAAGGTGAGACACCACAAATAAAAAATTATTCCACGTAAATAGTATAAATCAAGGTAAAAATCTGTTTAGAATTCTAGAATAGAGTTTAAGAGTGTCAAGTTAAAATATGAAGAACATAAATAACTGTACCACTAATATTTACATTCTAAGTATACTCCTAATGCCAACCATCATTAATATTTGACTGTTACATGTTTTTCTGAAATTCATGTCAGAATCTGTGTCTAATCCACTTTTCCTCTGTAGAACAACCATGGACGGCATTTGTTGTACTCCTGTTAGGGTCAAAGTGAGACGCAGAGAAATTAAGTAACTTATTTAAAATCTTTTAGCCCATAAGGAGTATAGTGAGAATTCGTGATAATGTCTCTTAACTGTAAACATTTCCATGAAACATTTTCTTAGTCTCACTTATGTTTTCATATTTCAGAATCAAAATTCTAGGGAACAGATTCTTTCTAGGTAACCTGCATCTCAAGGAAGGATTGCATCAGAAATAGCTGTGCTTATGGCCCTAATACAGAACCACTGTCAAGAGCCATTCGGACACATAAAAGCAAACTGGGGTTGGTAGTGGAGGTGGGGATTGCAGAGAAGACGCAAAATAAACTCTGTGAATATATAGTCTGAAAGATCCCTAGAAAACAGACAGATGTTAATGCCCAGAATTTGGAGAAAAATATTGTGAGAAAAATGCTATAATTTTTACAAAGAGACACAAGATCACTTAGAAAAAAAAATTACTAAGAATGAAATCTAATGTCTTTACCATGACCTCCAACAGCCTACAACATCTAGCCCCTTCCTATCTCCTTGAGTCCTTTCCCACCTCCCTCCCCCTATCCTCTCAGCTCCAGTTAACTCCCAGAGACTGACAATGCATCTGCCTCAGGGCCTTTGCACTGGTCTTACCACTGTCTGAAATGCTCTTTCTTCTAGATACCTACAGGCTTTCTCTTTCACTTATTTCAGACATCTGATCAAGTTCTAATTAGTTAGAAAGCCCTTCACTGGTAACACAAGGTAAAATACCATCCCTATTTTTCCCCATTTTTTTATAGTGCTTTAGTTTTTTCTAAGTCTATCTTACTATTTCACATTATAGTACATGTTCTGTTGACTATTATCTTTTTTCTTCTGTTGGAATAAAAGTTACTGAAGAAGAGAGACTTGTTTTTCTTATTCTCTATCAAGAAAACTGAAGTGACTAGAGCATGCGTATTTATTGAACAAAGGCATGGACTAAGTCATTCACTGTATCAAAGAATGAACGCTTAGTTGGTGGGGCCCTCCACCGGCCTCTACCCACTCAATGGCTATCCAGAAGAGAGTCTGGGTTCATTCTCTTGTCTTCCACATGTGCTTCTATTTCTGTTTCTTGGGTCTGTGAATACATTGACTGTTACCCTCTCAACCACCTGAACCATTCAACCTCAGAATTGCTTCCCCCCACTTCTTTTTTCTCCATCCCATTCACAAAGTTCCACCCCTTCTTTTTGAATCAGTGCATTTATATTCCTTCTGCCATAGAAACCCTTCACTTACTCTGTTCAACTTCCTACTTCTTTAACAGATTTGGTTCATTAGACTAAATGTTAATTCATTTAATGACAAAAAGCAAGCAAAATTATCAAAACCATTTGCTGGAAGGGGGCAGATAGTTCTAGATATTTTTCCAAGAATAGGCAGTTATTTTCTATAATTTGCTACTATGTGTAGCAGAAAATTTCCACCAGTGAAGACAGAAAGGGGAATAAAATGAATCATATATTTCTTAATTAGGTAATAAAAGGAAGCACGCCATCGTATAAATAAGGAAAAAAAACTTTTTCTGATGCTAAATTAATGAATTAAAAAAATCTTTAAATTGAACTACATCATAGGCAATGTTTTGTACAAGAGTTTTTTTTTTTTTTGTAGAGACAGAGTCTCACTGTACCGCCCTCGGTAGAGTGCCGTGGCCTCACACAGCTCACAGCAACCTCCAACTCCTGGGCTTAAGCGATTCTCTTGCCTCAGTCTCCCGAGTAGCTGGGACTACAGGCGCCCGCCACAACGCCTGGCTATGTTTTGGTTGCAGTTTGGCCGGGGCCGGGTTTGAACCCGCCACCCTCGGTATATGGGGCCGGCGCCTTACCAACTGAGCCATGCTGAAAAGCATGTTTATATTTGTTCTTTCTTAATTTAACTTCCTTATTCCAGCCTCATAGGTGGCATTTGTTTATGATAGGCAGGCAAATGGGTTCCAATACGTGAATATGCTTGTATCATATATAAGGAGAACAACCTAAAAATACACAACGCTTATTCTCAAAGAACGACTCTTCTTATCAAACCAATACTTGTACAGCTGTGGGTAAAATGAACGGCGCTCCCCCAAACTTCACATCCAACCATGCCCTCAGAACTGTTTGGAAATACGGTCTTTGCAGCTATAATTATTTTTACATAGGATGCTTTAGTTAAGGTGATCATTTATAAGGTAGCTGTGGGAAATGAGTACAATAACAAAGCAAAAAAAAAATCAGAAGACTTATAAAAAGAACTAGTTCACTTAACAAATGCAAACAATGTAACCTAATCATTTTTACCTTCATATTAATCTGAAAAAAAATAAATAGAAAGTACTCAACATTGGAGGGGAGGGAAGGGAAAAACGAAAAGAAGAAAAGAGAAAAAAGAACTTGCTCTGCCTTCCTTCCTGGACTCCAGCAAGCCTAACCCTTGTCACTCCTGTTACCGATTGCTCCAGTCATTCTAAACAACACGTCTTACAGTGTATTTGGGGAAGCTAACTGTGTAAAATAAAAAAAAAAAAAAAAATTAGCACTCCTCTCCTCTGCATCTGCTATTAATCAAACTTCCCTTCACAGTTGATAATATTTCAGGGTTGACAATATTTATATTTTATATAACCACTTTTGTCTTCCATGCTTTGTCCATCAGCAAATTCTAGAAATTCTCAACCCATAACCCTCATTTACACTCTTAGTACTATGCAAATGCTGCTCAGGACACACTAATTAGTGTTTGTACTTAAATTTTCCTATCAAAGAATCCAATCTCTGACCCTTGCCTCCCTTAGAACAGATGGCTCCTAAGATCAAATGGATTCTCTTTATTTTGTCTGTTTTTAAAATTCATTGTACGTTTTGTCTGCTGTATGTTTGGGCTGTACTGTATTAATACATGGACGTATTTTCTCTTCTAGAAATTCTAAATGACTTCTCCTTCTCTCAAGAAAAACGCATGCCCTATTTGCAAAAGTATTTAGATCCTTCATTCTTTTATTCCTTTTGTTTACTTAAAGCACTAAGTTTCCTTGAAATCAAATTCATTCTTAGCACTCACTTCTGCTTTCCTCTTTGTTTATATTTAGGCGATCTCTTTTTATAATTTCCTTTCAATAAACTCCTAGACTAGCTTCCCTCTTTCATATGATAGATAATAACCTTTACTTCTGTGTATTTTTCTATATAGTATCTTAGGGTAGGTGGAGAGAGTTCGATTTTCTGAGTCCTTGTGTGTTTGCAAATATTTTTATTTCACCACACTGTTGCTTTCTTGACTGGGTATGGAATTCCATGTTGAAAATCACTTTGCTTGAGATCATTAAGGAAGTAATTTCGTTGTCTTCAACAGCCAGTGCTGACGATGGTGGGTCTCCTGCCAGGGCCGTTGTCATCTCCTCGTTGGTATCCTGGTTTCAGCGTCTTCTCTCTCTGAACTATGACAAGATTGTGTCAATGCAGGTTTTTTAATACTTAATAGACATTTTTAATCTATTTTTTTTCAGCCCGATAAATTTTCCTGTGTTGATTTTTGTTACCTTCACTTCCTCGTCGTCTTTGTTCTACCTTTCTAAAACTCTTACGAATGGAAATAAGAACCACTTGAAATGACTTTTTGTTACTTTTGTTATTTCCCTCATATTATTTGTCTTTTTCTCTCCTTTTCCACATTGGGCATTGTCTTTCGCTTTGTGTCAAGTTTTTCTCTTGCTAGTCATTTATTTTCTTTTTCAGATGACATTTAATAGGCAAGAATTTTTTTTTCCTGCATAATGATGGCTTATTTTTCACACCATTTTCATTTGTTTTATAGCTGCACTATTTTTCCCAGCATTTCAGAGGTTAGCTTCTTTCCTTTTCTTTTTTTACATAGGATGCTTTTATTTTACAAATTTAATTTGGTAAATCAGAGATCATGTTTTCTACTCATTTCTCTTGCCCTTTATCTTTCATTTGGATTATTTTATCCGCACCTCCCAGCAGATGTTTATTTTACACAATCTAACAACCAGGGAAAAGATCTGTCTTATTGGGTTTGCTTTTAAAAGTTTATTTACTTTACATTCCTTTTTTTATTTTTTGTCATTTTATTGAGACCAGACTGCCCATGGAAATTTATTTTCTCATAATTGTGGGTGGAATGGGGCTTTGCGGTGATTGGATATTGGATGTAAGTGATTTAAACAGGAGACAATGACAAAACCTCCTATTTTCCCTCTGTTGACAATCATCTTTGTTTAGTTATAATGCCCAAGTGCTTTAATTTTCTGGTGAATAAACTTAAGTAGTTCACATGCTGTAATTAATTATAAACAACCTTCCAGGCCTATCTTCACTAATAATCCCAAACTGTGTAAGACCTAAGTCTTGTAAAATTTTTTCAGTACCTTATGTAAAAGTGTTCTGTGTTTAACAAGTTGCATGCTGTGTACTATTCTGGATGACCCAGGGGTGTCCAGACTTTTTTCTTTTCTGCCATACACAGGAAGATGAGTTGTTCATGCATTAAATACACAAATATTAAGGAGAGTTGTTTAGCAAAAAAAGAAAAACAAAGAAAAAAAGGCCTGTGTGTTCTTTCCATGGTACCTGACAACACAGGTAAGTGAAAAAAGTCCTTACAAGGTCAACATGCAGCCCGCAGTACAGGTTGGATCCCCCTGAATGCCTTTTAAAGGTTCTGAGAAGGGCTACTATAAAGAAACTGGTGGAATTTGTTTAATCCAACATTTTTAAACCTTATTTAATTGTGGACCTTCCCTGCCCCCATAATATTTTTTATCATCTTCTATGAAATATCTGTGTTGGGCATGTAGGATCTGAGTCACCTACCATGCCCCTCTGGCCGTGAGAAGCTACACAGAAGTGCATCAAACTTGTATTTTTTAAAGGCTATTATGTGCCTGATAGTTTATTTCTGGTTGTTAAATACAGATTATTTATGATAAAAACCTTAGGAATATCTACGAAATGCAGATGGACCAAATAATTGGGTTTTTAAAATCTGGGCAAATGGCTCCAGAGGGTGTAATTTAGCTTTTTTTCTGGAAGGCATTAGCAATAGTCAGGTAAGAGGTGAGCTCTTGTCCCCAGAGCCTGAAGCCTTGATAGCCTATTGTTAATTACAGAAACTCAGAGGAGCCTCTGGCTAGGCCAGCATTCTCCTACTCCCATTAAGGGCTCTGACCCGTGTGTGACAGACAAAAATCTATTCACCCCATTGCAAAACAGAGGAGACCTGTAAAGCGCCCATGAGCACAGCCTGTTTAAATTACCTTTTAGAAATAGTTTATTAAACATTTGGGAGAAACATGCTCCTTGCTTCCTAATATATACATTTACGGCCACAGATTTCCTTTAAGCCTGGCTATTCTTATACAGCCAACTTCAATGAGGTAAACTGGGATACACTGACCTCCACTTCAAGTGCGCAATCTCATAACCTTGAATTACATGTACACCCATTAAACTACCACAGTCAAGACAACAAACATATCCACCTTTCCATGAGTGTTCTCACGCCTCTATTAATTCCTCCTCACATTACCGTTCTACCTTCACACTCCCCATGTCCATCGTCAGGTGAATCCTGATTTCTGTAAACTATAAGATAAACTATAATGTTTACCATCTTCTAGAATCTTAAATAAATGGAATTATATAACATACCCCCTCTTAAGTGTGTGTGGGGGGTGAAGCATTCTCAGTTTTTCACTAACACAAGTATTTTGAGACTCATCCATGTTTCTGCTTGACTCAATATTTTATTCCTTTCAGTCCTGGGCAGATGCCATTATAGGGTTGTGCCAAATGTGTTTACCCATTGACTAGTGGATAAACATTTGGGTTATCTTCAGTTTTTTACTATTTCAAACAAAACTTCAATAAATAAAAATGGCTGGGTATTATGGCGTGTGTCTGTAGTCCCAGCTACTGGGGAGGCTGAAGCAAAACAATCGCTTGAGCCTAAGAGTTTGAGGTTGCTGTGAGTTACGATACCCCGGCACTCTACCAAGGGTCACAATGAGAGACTCTGTTTCAAAAAAAAAAAGAAAAACTTTAATAAATATTCACATACAAGTATTTTTATGAAAATATGCCTTTATTTCCTTTGGGTCAATATATAAAATGAGAATTTCTAAGTTATATGTACATGCATATTTAGCTTTTAAAGCAAACCCGTTTTCTAAAGTGGCTGCACCATTTTATGTCACCACCAGCAGATCTGAGAGTTCCAGTTGTCCCATCTCCTCACCAATGCTTAGCGTCATCACTCTTCAAATCCAGATATTCTGAAGATGTGTGGGAGTGTTAGTGTCTTTCATTTGCATTTTTCTAATAACATCTGTGTCAGTTTTATTCCTAAGTATTACATATTTTTTGGTGCTATTAAAATGATGCCGTTTTAATTTCAATTTCTAATGATTTGTTCCTAGTACATACACATGCACTGTAATTTATTTTCGCATATTGATCTTATATCAGTGTTGCCCAATGTACTTAACGTTTTCGAGATAGTTTTGTGGATTTCATAGAATTTTCTATGTAGATGTGCATATTTTAGAATAATGTGGAATATCTACATTTGGTGTACGGTACTATAAATATCAGGTCAGGTTGATTAATAATGTTTAAGTCTTTTATAATGTCTTTCCTAAATTTCTGTGTACTTTTTATATCAATTTTTGAGAGAGGGGTATTTAAATATTTGCTATAATTGAGGGTTTGTCTATTTCCCTTACAGATCTGTTTTCTTTTCATGCCTTTTGAAGCTCTGTTATTAACTGGATAAAGGTTTAGGATTCTATGCTTTTGGTGAATTTTTCATTATGACTGCTTTATCATTATTAAATGATTCTCTGTCTCTAGATATATACTTTTCTGTAAAATCTACTTTGTCTGATATATTTTTTTCATTCTTCTGCTTCTAAATTATTTCTTTATATTTAATGTGGGGTTTTGCAGGCACCCTAAAGTTACCTCTTGTTTTATCCCATCTTGATAATCTGTGTCTTCAACAGCATGTTTAACTATTAATATTCAATGTTATATTTTTTATTTGGTTGGGTTTAAATCCACCATCATACTACTTGTTTTCTCTGCGTCATATCTAGCAATTGCTAATTTTTCCACTTTTTGAGACTTTAGATTGATTTTGTTTCCTGTTATTACATTATTCCCATTGTTGGTTTTATGGCTTATAATTACTTGTTTGGTTATTTTAAGGAATGCTTAGAGTAAATATATATATTTATCTCAATCTATTCAAGTGATATCATACTTTTTACATATAGTCTAGGCATATTTTGACTAAATAGACCAGTTTAGAAGTAAAGAAAATTGAAACTCAGAAAAATGAAGTGACTTCTTAATGGGCGGAAACCATCGTTAGGGGGTGAAATGGGAATGCTAATCTACTGACTCCAGACTCAGTACTTTTCCACAGTGTAACGTTAAGATAAATGTCAACAGGCAGTATTATTTTGGGGGAGCACCAAGTAGCCACAATGAAAAATCACACTTATAACCACAATCAGGAAAGAGCTGAGAATTTTTTTTTTCTTGACTAGGAAAATGAAAGAGGGAAACATTCAAGAAAAAAATCCCCAAAACTTCTCCCGTGGACCATTTGGGTAAACAGTACATATGGGAATCAATCAGATCAACAGTTGGAGACAAATCTGCGAGGCAGAGTCTCAGTCAAGACCCTGAAGCAGAATTTGGATTCCTTTGGTTCTTCACATTAGTTACTCCAGGAGGGCAGTTCCCATCCCATAAATCACCTTCCAACTGTGGCTTGTAGGGTTGTCTGAAATTGTATTTACTCATCTTATTGTATGGGCTGGAATTAAAGAAAAGCTGTGACTGGCAGCATGGTAGGTGCGTCTGCCAGGGTACATTAAAATTAAACTCAAGATGCATACTTTTATAACATTAGCTTTGCATGATTAATCTCTTCCTATGTTCTATTTCAGAACCTTAGGACAGAGGCAATCAATAATTAAAAAAAAAAATGTTACTTATAGGGCGGCATCTGTGGCTCAAAGGAGAAGTGTGCCAGCCCCATATACCAGAGGTGGTGGGTTCAAACCCAGCCCTGGCCAAAAACTGCAAAAAAAAAAGTTACTTATAAATGAAAGTATGGCATCAATAGGAACTAACATTTAAGATTCAAAATAAATTTTTACACTTTTACAATTATCTTAATATATTGCTTTTATGTCCAGATTTACTCCATGTATTATATATTTATTAGATTAAAATGGAATGTCCTTTTGGGTATTTATATAGTATCTTTTTTGCCATTATTATCCATATATAAATAGATGTTTAAATCTCTAATCCTATGAAACAGATCATAAACATATCACTTCTATGAACTATTCTGATTCCTATTTTGCCCTGAAGAAAAGGTAGAATTCTTCGGTGGAAACAATTCTTGTGAGACCTAGAATTAATCAACTTCTTTTATTTTTCCCCCCCAGAACTTGTTTTTAAAAGAATATCAATGATGCCAGAATGCTGGGATTTCCTTCTTATATTTGAAAGATTATTGTATAAAAATAGCTTCAAAAATACAGCTTCCTAATATTTATATAATAAGAAAAACTGTCACAGTTAGTTGTTTAGGCATTTGACAACATCCAGTCGACTCCTCCCAGAAGTTTACAATGTATTGGTGGAAAGAACACGGAATAACTGTTGTTGACTAGATTTTACTATTAGAGAACAATAATGACCATGTTTGGGGCGGGCAAGCAATTATTACAAACTTCTAAGACAACAACAAAAAAGATTCTGTGCTGGGTACAACATAAAGAGTCGAAAGGCAAATGTTGAAAATAAGAACAACGAGACCCCTTATCCTAGTCCAATCTATATAGCTATGAACTTTTAGCCAACTTGGCAGCTCTTCATAGCCTCTGCCGTGTGGTTTGATAAAAACAAGAAATATCTCCACATTCCAGTGTGCGTCTATTGAAATAGAAGTTTAGCTGGCAACTTCACTCTCTGATTTCTATAAAAGAGACACATTCTTAGTGCTTTTTGCATTTCAGTTTCAGGAAATTGCTTTACTTTATGTGGAGGCTATTTACCCTACTAGACCTGGTGATGAAACGTTTTTCCCTTCCATGTCCACTGAAGGTAAATCTGATTCATCCCATTCTGGGGATGGCTCTGATTTCATTTCCCTGAAATGGGCTTTTAGACAGAATGATCATTTGGGTGAATGATAATACAAAAACTTTGTAAGGCTGAGTTTACATGTCTGCTCAGGAAAAGTAAGAATGTAGGGTGAAATTTCAGAAAGAATTTTAGTGAAAAAAATGCTTTTGACGAATGAGATGTTTAGTCATTTATTTATTAAAAAATAATTTTGAATGCCTTCCTTGTTGTAGGCACCGTACTGGCTGGGTTAACAGTTGGTGAAGAAAGTTCATATATAACTATGGCTCTGAATTCAAAATTTTATCTAGGAATCAGGCAGTAGACAAGTGAATAAGAAAAAAAAAAACATATAAATTTCATATTATACAATGAAACTTGATGAGTGTTTGGATGGAGAATAATTTACTTGGGCTCCTATTCAGAAAGTGCAGTCATCGGAAAGTCCCACAAAGAGTTGGTCTTTAAACTAAAACTTAGTGATATGACCAGACCGCTCTGAAAATTTGACCATTTCATTCCATGGAAAAGTATCATGAGTAGATGTCTAGAGACAGTCAGAGCTTAGCCTATTTAAGAAACAGAAAGAGCAAAGAGTACTGAAGGAGATGTAGTTTAGATTTGGGACCCTGCAAATCACTATAACATATTTGGAATTTATACCAAAAAAAAAAAAAAAATGAGTGGGTATGGATATTCCATTTCTTCTTTACTAACTGACATTACTTCTATTATTCAACACAAATTACTGAATAAATACAAACTATTGAGTAAAATATGAGCTTCTATGATTCAACACAAATTAATGCTATTTGTATCCAGAAAAATAAATCACCTCAGACCATCCGATGGAAATTGACAGGTATTGTGATAGGACTGACATGCTGAGGGACATGGTAATGACATTGAAATGACATAGACTAAGATGAAGCCATGGAAACAGATTTAGACCTCAATTCATGTTTAATCTTCAACATGATGATGTTGAACTTGAACGGATTGGGAAATAAATCCTGGATTTATTGATGTGTCATGATAAAAAGTGACATGATATGCTCTACAATAAAACAGCATGACAAGTTGGATTCAGAAATTGATAATGTAATAGAGATGAAATAGGTTTCCATTTTGGATCCCCGTGCTTTCAAAAGATGATGAAAATAAGTAGAAATGAAATATTTTGAAAGGCGCACACTGTAACCAACGTATGTGTTAAGAATGTTGATATTTAGAACTATGTTGTGAAATGACTCCAATGATGTAAAGCATTCACTTTACCAGAGTGAAAGGCAGGAAGATGGGTCAATATTGTGGAAAAATAAGAGTTGTCATTGAAAGCATATTACCATAGTGATTTGTGTGACTGTATTTTAATATCAAAGTGTTTTGCTTTTTACCAATTATCTTTCATGTCTTCTGTCCCTCGGGCCCTTTTCATTCTGGAGTTGTCCCAATATTGTTCTGACGTTCTCCCTTGCACACAGGAGCTCACTATTTCTTAATATTTGCTAGAGCACTAATTAAGCAGGACACGTAAGCAAAGAAAAACTGTCCTCATTCTGAAAGTACTGAAACTTTATCAAGATGAAGAACTATTTAGATTAATAACCATAAAGCAGAAAAGAAAAAGTTAGAGCTTGGTACAAAAGAATTGAAAAACATCTGAGGATGAGATACGGAAGGGAGAGTGATAACGTTTGGCTGGAAAGGGAAGGTGAACACGTTGGTGGAGGCAGCAGCATCTGAGCTGAGGCTTCAAGAATAGGCAGCCTTATGCACTTTGGGAAAAGAGGTCTCAGTGACAGAGTCCAGTGGGCAAAGGGGAGGCAGGTACACCCCAATGTTAACGAGGCTGCAATGATTGCTGTGGACTGTGTATTTTGACACAAGCCAGCATTAACCCAGCCAGTTCACTCACTTCTGTCTTGGCTGTTTGCAGGTTTTCTCACCCAGATTATTTGCCCAGGAGAAAGCCAGCTGCCATGTGGATAATTCTATGGAAGGACCTATATCAGCCAACCCATCTGAGTGACCTTAGTAGAAGATGTTTAACCCCAATTAAGGGCGACCTCTGTGGCTCAGTCGGTAGGGCGCCAGCCCCATATACCAAGGGTGGTGGGTTCAATCCTGGCCCCAGCCAAACTGCAACAACAACAAAAAAATAAATAAATAAACCCCAATTGAGCTGTCTGATGACTACAGTCCTGGCCACTGTCTTGCTGGCAACCTCAAGGGAGACCCTGAATGTCAATGATCAGCTAACATGCTCCTGGATTCTTGACTTTCAGAAACTGGGTTAGTTACTATTCGACGATTTAAGCTGTTAATCTGGGGTAATTCTTTTTTAAAGTGTAAGTAGATAGCTAATGAAATGCCCAACATCTAAAATGATACCTGACATAGAAAAGATTCTCACCTCCTTTGTTCAGTATATTCCTAGTTACTTTATTTTCTTTATAGCTATTGTTGACTCACAGAATGATTGTTACTGGTATACAGGAAAGCTACTGATTTGTGTACATCGATTTTGCAACCTGAAATTGTGCTGAATTTATTTATCAATTCCAGGAGTCTCTTGGTGGAGTTTTGGGATGTTTCTAGATATAAAATCATATCATCAGCTAAAAGTAATAGTTTGATACCCTCTTTTCTCATTGGGATACTGTCTGTTTATTTTTCTTGCCTGATTGCTCCAGCCAGGATTTCTAACACTCTGTTAAACAGAAGTGGTAACATTGGACACCCTTGTCTTGTTTTAGTTCTCGGGAGGAATGCTCTCAACTTTTCCCTGGTCAGTAACATGTTGGCTGTGGGTTTGTCATATATGGATTTTATAATTTTGAGATAGCTTCCTTCTATGCCTAGTTTGTTGACGATTTTTATCATGAACGGTTGCTGGACTTTGTCAAATGCCTTTTTGCATCTACTCAGATGATCATGTGGTGAATCACATTTATCAATTTACTTTTGCGGAACCACCCTTGCAGCCCTGAGATGAAGCCCACGTGGTAAAGGTGGATTCCTTTTGAAGTCCTGTTTAATTCTGTTTGCTAGTGTTTTTTGAGCATTTTTGTTTTTATGCTCACAAAGGAGACTGATCCATAGTTTTCTTTTTTTGCTGTATCCTTTCCTGGTGTTTGAATCAAGGTAATAATGCCTTTGTAGAATGTGTGTGTGGGGGGAGGGTGGATTCCCTCACATGCAATGCTTGGAATAATTTCCACAGTATGGGTACCAGCTCTTCTTTGTAGGTCTGGTAAAATTCAGCTGTGACTCCATCTAGTCTGGAGCTTTCTTTACTGGAAGACTTTTTATTACTGTTTCAGTCTCACTGCTCTTTATTGTTCTGTTCAGTTCTATTTCTTCCTGATTTTTCTCTTGGGAGATAGTGTGTTACCAGGAGTTTGTCTATTTCCCTTACATTTTCCAGGTTTTGTGCATAGAGACTTTCATAGCCTTCACAGATGATAATTTGTATTTCTGTGATATCAGCTATAATCTCTCCTTTTTCATTTTTTATTGAGCTTATTTGGGTCTTTTCTATTTTCAGTTAAAGTAGCAAAAGGTCTATCAATTTAGTTTACCTTTTATAAGCACTAACTTTTTGCTTCACCAAGCCTTTGTTGTTGTTGTTGTTTTTATTTGTTTTTGTTTGTTTTCACTTTATTTGGTGCCGCCCAGACCCTAGTTGTGTCTTTTATTCCACTGGCTTTGGCTCTGGCTTGCTCTTTCTTTCCTAGATCCTTGAGATGTGTCATTAGATTGTTAACTTGTGACTTTTTTTTTTTTTTTTTTTTTGTAGAGACAGAGTCTCACTTTATGGCCCTCGGTAGAGTGCCGTGGCCTCACCAGCTCACAGCAACCTCCAACTCCTGGGCTGAAGCGATTCTCTTGCCTCCCGAGCAGCCGGGACTACAGGCGCCCGCCACAACGCCCAGCCATCTTTTGGTTGCAGTTCAGCCAGGGCCAGGTTTGAACCCGCCACCCTTGGTATATGGGGCTGGTGCCCCACCAACTGAGCCACAGGCGCCGCCCAACTTTTTTAATGTAGATTCAAGGCCATGAATTTTCCCTTAGGACTGCTTTTGCTGAGTCCCACGGATTTTGATAGCTCCTGTCCCCTTTGTCATTCAGTTTGAAGGACCTTATGATTTTCATCTTAATGTCATTTACTGACCCAATAGTCATTCAGCAGCAGGTTAATTTCCATAACTTTGTGTAGAATTGAATGTTCCTCTTGAAGTTCATTTCTAGTTTTATTCCACTGTGGCATGAGAACATACATGTTATAATGTCTATATTTTTTAATTTGTTGAGACATAGTTTGTGGCTTATGAGCAATCTTGGAGAACTTTCTGTGTGATGAGAAGAATTTGTATTCAGTAGTTTTGGGGTGAAATGTACTGTAATGCTTGTCAAGCTTATTTGTTCTAGCATCTCATTAAGTCCAGGGAGAGAGAATAAACCATTCAACCTTCTCTTTTCTCTGGACTCTAAGCCTCTTAGGAGTTGATCTCTGCTGATATATTGCTCTTTCTGATGCTCTGCAATTTCTTCCCATGGAATTTCTGGTAGTCCCCAACCCTCAGACTAGCACTTTTCCCTCAGAATGACACGCAATCTGTGTGTTTGTTTTTTCATTTTTTCATCTAAAACTCTTCCTTCTTTCTGAAATGATCTATCCCATAGCTGGTGTCATTATTCAGCCATCTCATCTCCCCATGGCACATGCTCTGTTTTTTATAAATATCCAACTGAAATTTTATATTTAATGAAAGAGTTTTATCACCCATCTTTATTACATCTCTCTAAAAATGTTTTCCATGTTTTCTTATTATTTCTCTATATTCCCCTGCTCTATGACATTACTGTATCCTTGACGGCAGGAGTAATTTGCTTTTGCATTTTCTCTCAAAGGCTTTGTTTCTCTTTTTTCCTTCCTGACAAATTATTGAATTACTATTATCAAATACTAAAGTTTTTCATATATTGCCTTATTGTCCACTCCCCCCAATAACCATATATTTTAGGTAGATTATCTCCAAATCTACAGGTGAACTAAACGAGGCTTAATGGAATAAACTTTGAAAGCAATTCACATTGGATAACAGTTGCAAAGAGACAAAAAAAAAAGAAGAAGAAGAAGAAGAAAGGAAATGTGGGAAAAGTTATTTTTTAAAAAGAAACAAATTTAGAAAGAGCGCTATATAAATATACAACATAGGAGATTTTTGAGGGGAAATTTTTTTTGAGCAATACATTTTTAGAGCTAGGCTTGACGAGATTATAGACTAACTAAATGTGGTCTGATTATAAGTGAATCACATTGCTTCCCAAAATACCCTGTAATGACAGAAGTACAGATCAAGCAAACAGTGAGAGCTATTGGACCTCCCAGATAAGAATGGTCATTTTTTTCAATGGATGGGCTACATGTTGAGCTTTGATAGATTAGTATAATAATATTATATTTTGAATAGTCAGAGATTGAGAAAGAATTCTTCTAGACTAGAAAAACCGGGTGGCCAATAGTGGAAAAGAGAAAGTATTTATGGGAAAAATTTTAACTAACTGAATTAAACAAAATTTCCAAAATTTAATTCATTCTTTTGGGTTATTTTATTTTTAGTAAGTATATGTACTGCCTATTAAACAACTGCTACTTGAGAGCAGGATCTATGTAGCGTTTATATTTGCATTTATCAAAGTGCTTGCCCCAGACCACTGAACATGGTAGGACCTTAATAAGAATTTTTTCAGTAGTACTAGGGTTGAGGGTTGGGGACTAGAGAATTATGTAGAAATGTTTGAATTAGAAGTTACGTCTTGATTAGGAGAGGCAAGGAAAGTGTTGGGTTCTTTTTATGTCTTGTCCCTGAAGAACACTGTCGGGGACAAGACATAAAAAGTCATGGTTGTAAGGATTTCATCCGTAGTCACAAACTGCCATTTTTTTTTTTTTAATTTGAGCAGTAGAGTAGCAATGAATTCACTTCTCTTTGAAAAATTAAATTTATCAGGAAGCTGAAGGTGGATAGATTATATAATAACTTAGAAGGAGGCAACAGGGATTAGCCAAGGAGTAGATATAGGAAGATAACAATATTTAGATTTAATAAATAAGGGAAATGAAGTTAAATTCTAATTACTTCTTTGAGCACCTCTTATCTGTGAAAATCAGTGACTTATTTCTATTGCTGACAATCAAAAAGAACTTCAGATTACCTTCTTTGGGGGGAAGAGGTGTTGAGTTGTCATACATAGGTATAATGTCATTAATCTTGTTTAGCCTTTCAAAGTCCCTGACAGCTTGTATTTGGGAAGACTATAGCATAGTGGAAAGTGCTCAAGTTCTGGTCAGACTACCTAGGATCAAATCCATGTCTTCCCATGTGCATGGCTTGGGGTCAGTTAGGTCCTCCTAGTCCCAGCTGACTTAACAGCAAGCACATTAGGGTACTGTGCAGTATGGGTGGAATATGGTCATTGGAGGCTTCTGCGGTACCCATGAAGCACAGAACACATGGCAAGGGCCCATGCTCACTAGAGCATATGCCAGGCTGCTACCGGAAACTCTGAGCACCACATTTAGCGACAAGCCAAAGAGCACATCCTCCCACTTGATATGATCTGCCTGTACAAATCATGTTCTTAAATGTTAGACTCACAATTATTTTTACAATGCGGCCCATTAAGCTCATTTTCTTAGAAACAAAACTGGTACTGCCCATTTTCCATGAACTAAATAAAAGATTCGTTTTTAAACTTACTTTTGAATAAAAGGAAAATTTCCACACAATGGAACTATAAATTTAAGTGAAAGAATACACTTTGGAATTTACAATAGATGGAAGACTGTATTCTTAGTCTTCTTGAAGGTACAAAATTGTAGTTAATTGCTTTGTTCTCAATTTTAAAGAGCAAAAGGTTCATAAATAATACGCTCAAGTGGCGGTTTGCAAAGGCTCTAAAACCTTTCAATGCATTTTTCATTGCCAAAGATGTGATTCATCTGGGTGTTGATTATTCCCATGAATTTTAAAATATTTTAAAATACTCAACAGAGGTTGAACTACACATGAAAATTATCTCTGAGCCCCATGTTAATAGAGCTGTTATCTGTCAATGTGAAATCTTTGGTTTCCTGACACATGCATCCATTAATGAGATACGATATTTTTGGAAATATATGTCAGTTTCTACAATGAAATGTAAGTAATGAAATTATTAGATTTATTATTTGTGAGATTATGAGAGAAAGTGTGTATTTTCATCATATCTGGCAGATGTTTGTTCATTGAAAATATCAATCATTAAGTGACAGCGAGATCTAGTCAATATCCTAAATCCTTCAGGATTAGAAGTTTCATAGGTAATTGTAAATACCTACATGGAGGTTTACTGTTCCACTATCTTTAATATAATGATGTAATAAAAATTCATTCTATTTGGCCCATTCTCACCAAAAAATGAACACAAGTAACCTCCTGGCAAACCACACCCATCCCAGGTATTGGAAGTAAATACAGTTCTTGGGAAAATCTTAGCACGGTAGGATTCATTGAAATTTTCAAGGCGTTAACTCTTCTTGTCCACACTGTACCATCATTTTGTTTTGTTTTGTTGTCCAGGAAGATTTGTTGCCACCAGGGGTGGCACCTGTGGCTCAAAGGAGTAGGGCACTGGCCCCATATGCCGGAGGTGGTGGCTTCAAACCCCAAACCGGCCAAAAACTGCAAAAAAAAAAAAACCTCCACCAGGAAAAACATGGTAAGAATCATCTTTTTAGTTATCACAGGTTCAGCCAACTCAGTAGTAGCAGCAGGTAAATATTTAAGTAAAGTAATCAAACCACAACATCAGTAGAACAGTTGTTTCACAAACTCAGCTCCATGCTCTGCAAGTTTTGGGGGCCACAGGGTATTTAATTTTTTTATGCTTAAATTACTAAGATTCCCATTTTCCACTGGGTTCTACAAGCCCCCCCCCCCACAACCTCCACACAAATAATTGGAAAGCAGACTAGAAAGCACCATCCAGAAAAAATGAACAATAGATTACTTAGCCTGCTTCTGAAGTTTAAAATAATCTTATGCATTTGTCTTCAGGAAATTACGTAAGAGGGAAAAATCAATTTGAGGTAACATTGCAGAGTAATATTGCAGGGTCCAGACCATGGGAATGAGGGCTTGCACTGGGAGATGGCTAATACTCAGGCTCTAAACATCACTTTTAAGTCCCAACTGGGCCACTTTGAAATCTGTATCACTAGTGACAGATGAATGAATGGATAATCGTGTTACACCTTCAAACAAACCCATATCACTGGATGTACTGTGATTCTTTTAGTGCAGTTTCCCTAATGAGTGAAATGCTTGAAAAAATGGTTTGTAAATTAAAAATGCTGTGCAAATAACAATAGCTATTATTTTTTTCTGTTTTCCTCATTTCTAACTCTTTGAGGAATTATAAGCTCCAGCTGAGGGTGTGATCTGTCCCCCTTCAAGATGTCAATATCACGACAACTGAAAAACTATTAATAATGCCGTCAGTGTAGATGTCAAAATAACATTTATGTCAAACAGCAGGTGCGGCTGAAAGTACAATCATGAGTCATCACTGTTTCATTAGATTTGTTTTTAGAAACCAGACTTAGCAACTGCTGGTTTTCTCTTCACTTTTATAATTCCTTTTGCTTGGTTTAGTCCAAATGACCACTTAGGAGGATATATGGTAGAGTATGCTGGAAAATTAACAAGAGTACTATGTAAAGATTTTAGAATACTTTTAGAGTACTGTCGAAGATTTTAGAGTACTTTTACTTTTTAGTACTTTTACTCTAACAATCTTCTTGTCTTAGTGAGTACTCCAAAGTTAACTGTTTCTACTGGTTCTGTGACAATTAATTTTATAGGCCAAAACCATGTTAGATACTTTCTTGTCTTGAACTTGTATCATCTGAGAATTTTTTATCTCTAAAATAATTGAACAGTTTACTGTTTGCACTTGCAGGGAGTAGAGGGCTAAAATGAGATTTATTCTCCTTTCTGATTTTTATCAGATTCTCAGGAAGAAGTCTCTGTTTCCTTCATGCTATTTTTCATTGCTTCCTTCATCAGAAACAAAAATAACAACTCTTTAAATGAAAATGTCAAAGCTTACAAAGCTTTCCTCATATAATACCTAAAACAAATTATAATTATACACGTATATACCCCCCAAAAGCTTAAGATCTAGAAGGAAAAAATAAGAATCTGGAAAAACAGGACATCTTTCTGATTTCTCTGAAAACAAGGCTATGTTAACCACTGTGATAAAAATGTGTCAAATGGCTTATGAAGTGAGTGTATGATGCCCCATAATCATATCATTGTATACAGTTATGATTTAATAAAAAAAAGAAACAAGAGCTCCATCCAGCTTCACTTTCTGCTCTGCTCCCTACAGACAAGGGATACAGTTGCAGCAGCTTAGAAATTATGATTCTTCTAAAGAACAAGAATTAGGATGCTTCATGGTGTTCAATGTAAAGGGATGGAATTTATCCATCCTTTAACAAGGTAGAAATATTTCATGACCTCCTCCACTCCTATTCTATAAAACCTCATGTTGAACCAGTAAGGCCACAGGAAAGTTGTAACATTTAAAATTAAGTAGAGTTTAATACATATTTTAGGCATATCTCTTTATTCATAAATATTTTATAAATTGGAGAAAGAATTCTTTTATTTATTTTTAATGTTTTTTAATTATTGTGAGTGCACAATTACTACCCGTCTTTATAGGGTATAGATGTGAGGTTTTGACACCAGCATACAAGGTGAATTAATCAAATCAGGGCATGGAAGAACTCTGTTTTGCTGGCTAGAGTCCCCCTACGTTAATCTTAACACACACTTGAAAACATCATGGTTGTGTTTTCTTCCTTTGAATCGTGTGTGTGTTTGCCCTTGTGCATCTGTCTGTCTCTTGTTCTCTGCGTCTGTTTCTGACTCTGACTTTCTCTGGCTCATACGAGTCAAGGACACATACAGCACATTCCTTCAGATGCTTTCTAAGCAGAGGTGGCCCATCTAGACAGCACAGTTTTTCTGAAACTCCGTTTGTTGGGGTTATCACCAATATCTTTTGTCAAAATAATTTTGGCTATAGGTAAGACAATATCCTTAACTATAATACCCAATGCAGTGGGAAGGTTCATTTCTACATAACAATTCTTTTTATTATTATTATTATTTTTTTTATTGTTGGGGATTCATTGAGGGTACAATAAGCCAGGTTACACTGATTGCAATTGTTAGGTAAAGTCCCTCTTGCAATCATGTCTTGCCCCCATAAAGTGTGACACACACCAAGACCCCACTCCCCTCCCTCCATCCCTCTTTCTGCTTCCCCCCCCATAACCTTAATTAATTATCATTAATTGTCCTCATATCAAGATTGAGTACATAGGATTCATGCTTCTCCATTCTTGTGATGCTTTACTAAGAATAATTTAGTCTTCCACTTCCATCCAGGTTAATACGAAGGATGTATGGGTCAGGGAGTTTGGGTGTTGCTGGCTTCGGGTCTGGGTGGTACACCTGCTACTGACATCTTCCCTGACCTCGGTGCCTTTCCATGTCTCTGTTCTGTTTCCTGGTTTTCAGCACAGCATCTACTCACATGTTGCACGGTGGCCACAGAGAATCCTGCTCTCACACAGACAAGCTAACAACCAACGAAGAAAATAGGCCTATCCTTCTTTGGACCTTTCAAGTTGAAGTTTAAGTGACCTTTGCGAAAGCCAGCCCTGTGCAGATCTGGGCTGTGGCAGCTTGCTCTGCCTCCCAGGACACCTTAGGAACGGGATCTGCACCCGCAATGTCTCAGCATCTGCCATCCTTGCTCTAAGCAAGATGTTTTCAGCATTTTTAAACAATCGCTAATGTCCAGTAGCAGCCTCTGCCCACCGGCCTGGGCATTAAAAATGATCCGTGCAAGAAACAACCATATTTTTTGTTAGCATTCTGGCATCAAGGTTGTATAGTCAGGGGAACCTTATTTTTTTCCCATAAGCCCTATTATTATTTTTTAACTTCAGAGAAAAGTTTCAAACCCCATGCTGCCAGTTATATAATAAGCAACAATTTTTGTTGTTTTTGTTACAGACAAGATTCAGAAACAGAAAAAATTAGTAGGTAAACATTTAAGAAGATATAGGTGACCTGTGTAATCTTAAAGTATTTCTCTTAAAATATTTGTTAATTACAAGGGGGAAATTAGTATCATTTCTGTGGAGAAACTTACTTGAATCACGTGATCATTAACAGCTATAAGAAGGCAGGCATATATATCCACATCATGTTGTTCTTGCTACACACTCCGTTGTATTCCTGTGAAAAATGAATAACCTCCATTTAATAACACGAAATCAACACACGAGCACAAGTGAGAGACAGCATACAAAATAACTGACCAGTACTCTTCAAATACATCAAGGTCATGAAAGATAAGGAAAGAATGAGAAACTGATTAGAAGATCCAATAACTAAATTGAATATGAGATTGTGGGTTCGATCCTAGAAAAAAAAATACATCACTGGAAAAACTGTTGTGGTATATGTACAACATGGAATATTATGCGGCCTTAAAGAAAGATGGAGACTTTACCTCTTTCATGTTTACATGGATGGAGCTGGAACATATTCTTCTTAGCAAAGTATCTCAAGAATGGAAGAAAAAGTATCCAATGTACTCAGCCCTACTATGAAACTAATTATAACCTAAGAATATGGGGAAAGGGGGAAAGGGAGGGAAGGGAGGGAGGAGGTGGGTAGAGGGAAGGGGAATTGGTGGGATTACATCAGCGGTGCATCTTACAAGGGTATATGTGAAACTTGGTAAACAGTCTGTGAAGCTAGTGAATGATGCCCCATGATCATATCAATGTACACAGCTATGATTTAATAAAAAAAAAAAAAAGAAAGAAAGAAAAAAAAGAAATCTGAAGAAAATGTGTTGCTCCATAGTACTGTAAAACTCAAATAAGATACTTCGGTTAATAGTCATACATTGACGTTAATTTCTTGGTCTGGATCATTTTGCTTACAGTTATGTAAATTGTCACAATGGGGGGCTTTTTGAAGAGAATACAGGAATTCTTACTTTTGGTTTGTGATTTTGGAGAATGTATTGCGTCAAAGGTTTACAAACTTTTGACCGTGGGCCAAATCCAGTGCTCACCCTGTTTTTGCGAATAAAGTTTTATTGGAACAGTCACATCCATTCATCTGCACCCTGTTCATGGCAGCTTTTACCATGGTAGAGTTCAATTGCTCCAATGGAGAGCCTAAAGTGTTTACTACCTGGCCCTTAACAGAGAAATGTTGGCAACTCCTATGTTATGTCATGCGTAAACAAAAGCCCGTGCATGACCTTGAAGCTCTAAAGTGAGAGGCAGGCTATGCTAGCAGAGAAGAAAAAGCCAGAATAACCGAGAATGCACGGGGTCTGCCCAACATCCCGTTTCATAAATCCACGGCAGCCTTGATGTCATCACACTCACGTTCATGCATCTCCTTCTAACCTTTCAGTTGTTCTTCATGGTTTCTGGAAAAGGATCCTTTTCCTTTGCACATTTCTTAAGGCCAGTATCCCTCAGGTCTCTCTCCAAATCCCTCTCCCAACTCATTCCCAAGGATCACTGCTTAACTGGAGTTTCTCGGAATCATAATGGTGGGGCCCAGCTGATACAAAACCAGAGTCAAACAAAAATGTCCAACAAATCGTACATTATCTCCACCTACCATCTTAACAACCCCCTAACCTGTCTTTCCTGCCCACAACTCAAATTTTCAAGCACCTGACATGTGGTATCATTCCAAGTAAACGTGTTACAAGAGTAATTGACCGGTGTTTCTCAGAAATTTGCATTCACTTTCCTATTTCTCACGTCAACAAAGGGCATCATTAAAAAGCCATATAGTGTCTCAAGCCTGTAATTCATTCTCAACTCCTCCTTTATCCTTTGTCTTCAAATTATAGGAATTATTGAGTCCTGCTCCTCCTCCCTGCTAAATACCTCGTCTTCTCTCTATCACTCTGGCCACTAACTTAGTTTATCTCTTACTCAACTCCAGAAAAAACCCTTCATTTGTGCTCTTGGCTTCTAATCTATCCTCTCCCCCAAGAAATTTGTGTCTTTACATGGAGCCTGTAGAGAGTTTTGAAAAATAGACAGAGGATCTGTCACATCTGTGGCTTACACCCTGTGGGGAACAGACCCAGGGCATGAGGAAGTCCTATAATTAATACTCTCTACGTGGTCTGTAAGGGCCCTCTGAAAGTCTCCAGACTCCTCCCTCTTCATCCCCTCCTCCCCACAACATTCTAAACCTCACAACATGGATCTTCCAGTTTGCCTTACTCTCCACAGAGACATATTTTGTCACTGAATGTCCCACTTTCTTCACTTCTCTGCATCTCATTCACTTCCACTGGATCTCGGATCTCAGGTCGGGTGTCACTGCCTCCAGAAGCTTTCTCTGACCCCCGGACAGGAGTGCCCCACACATTTCCACCCCCAGCTCTGATAGAAATAATCGCTTAAGAATCTCCATCCCTATTAGGCCTTAAGATTCTTGTGGGCCAGGCTCTAATATGTATCTGACACATAGTAGGTGAACAAACTAACAAACAAGGAATAAAAAAAAAATAAAAGGTTCTATTTCCTCTTGTGTCTTACCAGAGCCCTTCTTTCCTCATACCATTCTCGCTGTCAGCTCCACTTTTAACACTTTCAAATGAGTGCCTTTCATTCTGTCCCACTGAGTTATCTGCACGTTTGCAACTTACAACAAAAGCTGTTAAGCAACATCTAGATCCATATGTGGGGGAATTTCAGAGCTAGAGAAGCAACATCTAGATTCGTATGTGGGGGAATTGCAGACCGAGACGTTGGGAACATTGGCCAATCCACTCAGAATACAGCCCCCAGGTGGCTGCCAGTTGATACAAGTTTGTTGTTGTTTTTTTGTTTTTTTTTTTTCCCCAGAAAATACAAATTAAAAACTACAATTAACCAAATTTTAATTAATTTGTTTAGTCTTTTGGTTCATTTAATAATCCCATACTTAGAATCATTTTGTGCTATATGCTTGAAATTTAGAACGTGAGATTTAAAAAAAAAAAAGCAGCAGACTTTGGCCTTAAGAAGTTAATAAACTAGCGGAATGGAGAATATAGAAAACCAAATTCGAATACAATTGCATAATTGCTACAATGGATCACTGCACAGAGCACAGGAGGAGCATATGGTGGGAGCGTCTGCTAGAGGCCCAGGAAGAGGAGGAAGGTACTAATTCTATGCATATTAAATTACGGAACCATCAATTGTTGAAACTGGGTAACTACTGGAGGTCATCTGGTTTATCCTTCCTACATTAAATTCACACTTTTTTTTAATTAATGAAAAAAATGTGTCTAGGGAGATTACGTGGTTGCCTAAGATTGCCAAACAGTGTCAGAATCATAATTACAACAAAGACTACCTCTCAAAAAAGAGAGAAAAAAAGAAAAGAAAATCAAGCTTTAAATTAAAACAAAAAAAAGTTTTCATGATCTTTAATTTGTCATAGGAGTCGTGTCTTTGCCAAGCTTTCAAAATGTTCCATTTGTATTCAGGGAAAAAAGTCAGAGGTGTTTGTGCAGTCAAGGACAATTTACTCTTCCTTTCTACAAGTCAGTTAATAGACCAAAGAAACTGGCCTTAAGCACTGTGCGAAAAGAACAAACTGTTAGGATTCCAGCTCAGTGTACCAAAGAGATCTAGAAATCACAAGAGAAGGGTTTGGATAGCTTTCTTATACTTGTCAGGATAATTAATACCCATATATTAATACTGAAGAGGGTGGTTACAAATTTTATTTCTTGACTACGTTAGGCATATGTAACATCTAATAAATCACATACAACATATGATTTCATATTAGACATGTTACGCACAATTATATATCCATATACTTGTGTATAATGACATTAGTATAGATTTGAGATATGCTTTCTTACTCTTCTTAATTAAAATAGTTGTTAATTCAGATGTTTCTCTTTCTTTTCTTGGTGGTTATTGAACGTGTAATGTCTGAAGGAAACAGCTTAAAGAAGTCACACACTTGCTCCACACGTTCTGTCCAGATAATCATTTCAGCCAGGGCACTAGCACTTAGGAAGAAATTGCCCAACAAGATTCGAAGCAGCCACTTTTTCACTCAGTGTCCTGCACATATTGATGTGACCCACCTCCATATATTTTAAGTGTTGACTTACTCCATGAAGGACTTCTAAAAAGAAAAGTCATTCATTTTTCTGGTACAGAGACTTTCAGTTGTGCACAGGGCAAAGGCAGAATGGGAGTGCAGTCCAAGTACAGAACTCTGTGCAGGAGCATCTCAGGATGTACAGGAAAAGTCTGGTACCTCCACAAAAGATCATGAGACCCAGAGAACACCAGTGTGCGGTGTGGACACAGGTATGGTGGGCCCACATCTGTGTTAAATTAAGTCTTCTTTATCCTGCTGCTTCGTTTATTACTCACATTTCTGTTTTATTTTGAGGAAAGTAAAATATTTGTGAGATTATATTTTGAGACCATTTCCGCCCCCTGACATGCACACACTTGTACAGCCACAATTCCAAGCAGGGACAAGTAAGAAAAAGCATCCTTCCTCTTTACGGTTCCTCCCAGCTGGGTACAGAACCAGGGTGGAGCTGGTGGGGGGCATGGTAAGTAGGTCAAGGTTCAGTACGACAGATTCTCACTATTCTTACTGATATTTAGTAGATTTTCTTGAAAATGTTTCTTGCATACCCTTAAAATAATTTCCAAAGAATTTATTTTTAAAATTAATTCTCACGAGGTATAAGTTGTTTAGCAAGAGAGAGGGTTTGTCAAGCTCCTTTCTCTACCATTCTTGAAGCCTCATCATGTCCAAAGCCCACGAGCTTTACACAAAATAGAAATAATACTTTGCACACAAAATACTTTTGAGAATTAAACAAAATAGTACATGCGGCAATTTTAGCGATACTTTGTACATAGTAATTCTCAGAAAAAGATATTGGTCTTTATCTGCTAGAGAGTTGGCTATCGTGTTTTCTAAGTTAAGGTCCTTATATGTTTAATGAATAAAAATATGTTGCAGAATTCATGTATTATATATAATTCACATATTGACATAATTTACTTACGTATGTACATGTTGTGGGTATCTACATATATATCTATATACAATCAGCCTTGGAAAGCAATGGGACAGTTTTCTTTTAGAACCCATCTGATCATTCTTTGTTTCAATCTTGTCATGCCACCCTACAAAACCAAATCAAGAGGCCAAATGTGTGTGTGTGTGTGTGTGTGTGTGTGTGTGTGTGTATAACTTGATGTACAAATATAGGGAAGCCTCCTATAGAGAGAGGTAATCCCTATGCAGTTGCTATACTCCTGAGTGTATTAATGTATTTGTTTGGATCTGATTGCCTTCATTTGAATTTTCCTACCATTTTACTGTCATCTAGTACAGGGCTCTGCCCTTGTTTTTGGAGAAACTAATACAATTCCAATCATGAATACTGTTTCTGAGAAGGGGTCCACTGAGCCCCCTTAGCTTTACCCCTGGGCCTTCTACCTCCTGAATGGAGAACTTGACTCCCCATCTGATAACCTTGTTGAAGTTTCCTTTGCACTTTGATGTACGCAAGTTATTTTGTTTGAAAAAATACACACGGCAATAGTTATTTCTTTAAAGGTTTTGAAATCTTTTCACATATAGATCCTGAATGGAGTAGGGCTTTTACACAACCTGGTGCACCATGTAAGCATCAACAATATGCAGGGATATAAAATATCAATCCAGCAGAGGTTTCTGGTAAAGAGAGGAAAATTCTACCCAAACTCTATCCAACAACATAGGGAACCAACATGGCCATGAAAAGAGAAGGCTCAACTCACTGCATCTATTATTCATTCCATGAATCTATTCCTATACTGTTAGCCAGGAAAGTTTGGTCAAGATACAGAAGAAATAACACAGAAACAGGTAAGAAAATACCCACTGAGGAGGTCCATGGGGGGAGACACAAAATCTCAGTACGCACAAGATGGAATCGTCCTCACGGGCACATTCTCACACACTTCTGTCAAAAAAAGAAGAGGACGCGCTTCACTGCATCTTTTGAGGCTCCAAAAACTGGTAAAAACAACAAACCACATGTGTATAATACTCTTTCGGAGTCGAAGCGGATCACGTTTAAACACCGATGTGTAGAAACGTCATGTCATTCACGCTGGGCTTTTGTATCGTGTGTGCTGTACTTTTCTGGGAGCCTTGTGATGTTCTCAAATAAGATAGTCTCTTTCAGGAAGATCAAAGATTTCTTGCACAGTAACAAGAGCTAATGTTACCGAACTCAACTTGAAAGGAAGAGTTTGGATATGCAAGTTAAGAACAGGTGTGTCTTCTCCTTTACTCCACAAATAAAGAAGAAAGAGAAATGCTTCCAGCTTGTCCTCATTTGAAGTTGACTAGAAGAATCATTTTGTTCTTTTATACATAACTACAGAGAGAGGAGGACATGAACAAGAGGGAGTTATACGTCTAACCTATAGGTTTTTACTTTATATATAGGGCTCTATAATCATATATAAGATGCCGTTTTGTAAATACGTTGCATCATACATGATGTTATATATCGTATAAATGGTACATATTGATAAGAAGGCAGTTATTTAAGGAAATACTCAGGGACAACTGTGCTCACATTTTTTGGAATGCTGTCATTTTCTCTTCTTCCCACAAATTATGCTTAAAAAATAGAGCAGCTAGGTTAGCAGTATAGAAAAACTAAAAACCCATGGAAAATATTCACTGACAAGAAATAAAAACAAAGGCTCTACAGGTTTAAAATATTGTTTAACGCATCGAACAAACCCTAATTTTAACTTTATGAATAAAAGCAACTCAGTACAACATACAGCAGTATGGTTTAAATCTAATATTTAATATTTGTGGATACTTCTGTGTACACGGTGCGTTTATATCTGTGGTGTGTGTCTGTGCACGTGAATTGTGTGTGTATTGAATGTTTTGTGTGATGTACGTGAGTGTGTACAGAGATGGTTAAGAGGTCACCCAATCGTCCTTATCTGAGCCAAAAACCAAATCACAGTTTCACATCCACGATCCCCATACAATGAAGTGGAGCCTGCATAGAGCTGAGATTCTCTTTCTCATAAGATCTTCAGAGTAACTACAGGGCTTTGAGTCTGGAAGCCAAGTGGCTTCTTTTAGATGATTTTAGAAATGAGATTTTGCTTTTCTTCACTTCCGTAGCTTTGCACTGCTCTTATGGAAGGAGCTGTTTCTTGGGAGGAAGAAGGTGGCTGTTCCTTATGAAAAAAGCTGTCTAGACTGTTGTGGGCACCGAAAACAGTCTCAGTGGGAATAAGTTTCCTGGTTTTAGTGACTTTTTCTGCTGGGGGCTAAATTCACAGAAAGTGAAATCAAAGGAAAGGAATCTTTGCTCTTGTTTAACATTTGCTGCAGGACATCAAGGAAGGTCCTCTATTTATTGAGATTAACTGTCTCTTTAGGAAGTGGGAAACCAGTTACTGATAATTCAGTCATGTTGACTCCTCAGACTGTTTCTGGCCCTGGTGCTGAGATGCTAAGCTATCTCAGCCTGGGGCCACAGACTTTCTTCCTCGGGGCCCCAGGACTGTGATTGCTAACGGCACTGAAATTTGCCTGTTGCTTCTCAGAGATAGTACCATTTTTTCTCCCTACTATTCTATGCTATTTATAAAGCACAGGTAATGTGATTTATTTCCTTCTTCAATATTTATCAATATTAATGAGTATTGCACATGTTTATTGAGATCAGGCACTTATTTCAGCCGGGAGAGATTAAAAGTGGTGCTGTTATTTGGCGTCAAGGTGATTTAGACCTTGGCCAGAAAGTGACCTGCTTCCAATTAACTTAATAACTTAATGAGAAAGTGAAGGGCTTCAGATCTATTCTCATCAATAGCTATTTTACTTTCACAAAGCCATTTTCCATGTATGTATTTATATTTTGTTATCAAAATAAATACTCATTATAATAATTTAAACAGTGTAAAACTGCATGGTCCAATCTGGTAGCCACTAGCCCCATGTCACTGCCAAGCCCTCAAAATGTTGCTTAGTTCAGATTGATGTAAGTGTAAAATATACAATAGGTTTAATAGTAATTTTTATATTGATTAAATGTTCAGATAATACTTTTGATGTATTAAGTTAAATAATGCATATTTTATGCTGGAAGTCACCCTTTTGTTAGTGTTACTATTAAATATTCAAAAATCGTCTATGGGGGCTCCCATAATATCCTCTGTACTGAAATGGTTCAGAAGAATACAATAAAATAATATAAAATGGAAATGAACTAAACAAGAGAAAGTTCCATTTCCTGATCTCCTCTCAAACCCAATTTCTCTCACATATGACTTTTTTTTTTTTTTTTTTTGCAGTTTTTTGGCTGGGGCTGGGTTTGAACCCCCCGCCTCCGGCATATGGGGCCGGCACCCTACTCCTTTCAGCCACAGGTGCTGCCTTCATAAGACTATTTTTTTTATACAAAGTGAAATAAAGTTTTGCAATTTGCCTTTGTATTAAGAATATAGGTCACTTCATACTGGTCAAGGGACAATACAACAAGAGGACATTTCAATTCTAAATATTTATGCGCCCAACTTAAATGCTCCCAAATTTATGAAAGAGACCTTGATTGGTCTGAGCAATGTGATATCCCATAACACCATAATAGCTGTGGACTTTACATTTAAGAATACACACACACATCATAGAATACTCTTCAGCCTTAAAAAAAAAAAGATGGAGACTTTCCATCATTTGTATTTATCTGGAGTTAAAGAATGTTCTCCTTAGTAAAGAATCTCAAGAATGGAAAAGCAAGCCTGCTATGTACTTAATACTAATTTGAAACTAGTAGATGAAAAACCACAGGTCCCTATGAGGGAAGAACACAATTAAATTCAAGGAGGAAGGGGCAAAGGAGAGAAGGAGCTCATAAGTTCCCACCTTATGGGTACAGTTTAGGGGTATATGGGACACCTCCCAGGCAAAGGAATCAACTAAAACTTGGACACCACCTAAAAACGCAAACAATGTAACTAATCATATGTACCCTTTGCGTTAACTTCAAAGAAGAATACACAATAGAGATCTTTTCACAAATATATACTTGTAGAAATATATACAAATATATGTAAGGAAACCAGCAGACTTGCAAAGAGTTTCAGTTAGTGCCTCATGATGCCCTGGATGGCTACAGGTGGTGAACCACACCTGTGTCTCTATTGCCAGACTCCTAGGGCTTCTCAACAGTCCAGCCTGGTCCCACATTCATCTTCTCCTGTTGCAGTCCCAAAGGACCCAGCTTCTCATCATCTTCCCTTCCAGAGTGGCCTTGTCTATGAGCCCCCACTATAAGCCCAGGCTGTGTGTGGAGAAGGACTCAGGCCACCAGTGACTCCTTCTGTCCTGTCTCTGGGACAAGTCCAGAAAGCTTTTGCATTTCAAGTCTCTCCCTCTCAATGCCTCTAGAGGAACAAAGCTTAGAAAGCTTACAAGAGAAGCCCCTTGAGGAGTGGTTCCAAATGTCAAAAACACAATCAAATACATCAGCTAATTGTATAAATGTCTCCTGATTAAGGGAATTTGTATCTAAGTATCTAATAACAACAGTAAAGAGAGGCTTTGGACTCAAGTGTCAAATTACAATGAGTGTCATGTCTGCTAACCAAACATCAAGACTCCATCCATCTTTCCATGCTTGGGTTCCAGTATTTTGGTGCCAGAAGAGAGCCTTGAGGAATTCAGCATAATTTTTAAAGATGGAGGGGCTGTAGGAAGCAGGGGGACCAAAGACCTATTCTTGGTAAGGGAAAACACCCCCAGAAAAGGAGGAAAACAGAAATAAGCTGAGCGAGGCAGAATAAAAACAGTTTAGGTAGTTTACTTTTAAACCAGCAGCTAAATTACTTATCTGAGGAGTTCTTGCTTTTGCTAAGAGGCTGGCCTATAAGGGATATAGCTTGCAAACACCCCTGCTGGGTCTGTAAACACTCTGAAGAAGAGAATGGCCACAGAGGAGGCTACATGCAAGGCCTTGAGGGGAACATCAACCAGGCTGTCCCCTGCCCAGTCAACAGTCAAAGCAAACACCCATTGTGGGGATTTGTATTATGGCCACGGCAGGGATGAAGGGAACAGTGCGAGCCCTAAAATATGGGCAGAAGGCCTTGTACCTCCTTATCACAGAGGATGACACCTCTGGATGGACATCAGAGGAAAATTCTTCTGTTCCACTGATTCTTCAGAGGAGACTGACACAGGTGGCATCTACTCCACAGAAAACTAAGGGGAATCAACCTCCCCAAGGAACCTGTGTGTGACCACAGACAGGAGACTGCCCCACACAAGGCTCAGGTTTTGGATTCTTCAAGGTTGCTCAGACCCTTAAAGTTAATGATTATAAATAGAATAAGAACTAATATGCTTACTCAGAGAAACTGCTGATGTTTTTGTTCCCTTCCTTAGCTTCCCCTCTGGGCTAAATGAAATAATAGCTTTCAATAAAAGCTAAGTGGAATGAACACTCAGGGCCACTTGCTGGGACCCCACAAGCTAGCAGTTTTCCCCTGTGTTTCCAACCTTTGAAAACTCTATTCTGCGTGTACTATCTCTTTATCTCTCAGCACTTTTAACTTTTTCTTCAGTCAATCACAGCCAGTTCCACAGGTTTTAAAGGACCCTGCCCCTATAGTGTGACCCCAGCAGGGGTAAAGGATGGGTTACACCGTGAACCCTAAGCAGTGAACAATCCACCACATCCTTGGTGTTTAATTCAGAATTGAACACATTGAATTGTGTGATTTTAATAGTTTAAAAAATCAGGGTTCTTTGAAGTATCTTCACAATACTTTCCACAGAGGCTGGACTAGTTTGCAGTATTACCAACTGTATTTAAGCGTTCCTTTCTCTACTCATTCATGCCAACACTTAGGTGATAGCTCATTGTACTTCTGATTTGCATTTCCATAATAGAAATGTTGAGCATTTTTTCACATGTGTGAATTATAAGTACATCTACTACTTGATCCAGCAATTCTACTACTAGGTATTTACCCAAAGGAAAAATGTCATTTTACCATAAAGACACTTGCACTCAGATGTTTACAGCAGCACCATTCACAATTGCAAAGATGTGGAAATAACCCAAATGCCCATGAATATGTGAGTGGATCAATAAAATGTGGTATATGTATGATATGGAGTACCATTCAGCCATAAAAAAGGTAATCTAGTATCTTTTATAACAACCTGTATGGAACTAGAGAGCATTCTTCCAAGAGAAGTATCACAAGAATGAATAAAGGAACACCACAGGTACTCCATCCTAAATTGGAACAAGTGGATCAACACATTGTGCCCATCATAGAAGTAAAACTCAACAGGGATCAAGTAGGTGGGAGGGTGGAGGAGAAGTGGGTTAATTCACACTGAACAGTAACAATATACACATCCTGGGTGAAAGGAGCACTTATAATTTTGACCTGAAATGTACACAGCAAATTATATAATCAAAATATTCTGAAAATTTTCTAAAACTATTACAAAATTGGCGTATAGTCAAAGTATATGCGACAAAAGACACGGAAAAATATTACAGAGATGTCAATTGATAAAAATTACATTTTTCGAAAAAAAAAATCAGCGTTTCTTGAAAGAAGTAAATGACACTATTTTATGAAAACTCTGCTTTTGTCATAGGCTGTCCTTCCTTGAAGTTTCCTGTGGAATCTGGACCTTCCTTTCCTCGTCTGTGACAGTATTTGGAGAGTTGAGCCAGGGGCTTGTCTGACTCAACATTGTCTAATTGAATACAGGTTTTCACTTGGAGTAAGCATGTTAGAGTGTTTGCTTTGGTGCCCAAGGCAAATATTCAAGGACATTGATAAAACTTAATATAGGAACAATTAAAATCTGAAATATAATTTATGAAATATGAGAAACCAAGTAGAATGTTTATTATCACAAACGTTAATAAAAAGTTAATTGTGCCCTTTAGCAATTAATTCATGCACAATTATCTCAAAGTGTTACTGGGCCTTCTGAACTAATTATAATTATATTGAGGTATTAAAAAGGAAATTTCCAAGTTATCTACAAAATAGCTTCATAAAAATCAGTATGCTTAACGTGGAAGCTTTTAGTTATGTAAGTAATATTAAATGAGTTAAGACTATACTCCTATTACTCTATAGGAGTTGATCATTTAAGATTAGTGTGCTATGGTTGGGTACATTTTAAAGAGCTTGAAAAAAAAAGACATCAAAGGGCATTCAAAACAATGACTGCCTGTTGGACCCTTTACTTAATCACAGACTCCATCTTGGATGTTAGCGCTCCTATGTTTAATTTAATAGATGTTAAATTAATGCACTGAAATAATGGAAAAATACGCAGCATTACCTTTATAGCTACAGTTTTTCTGGCTCCTAAAGCTTAAAAATTAGGCAGCTGCTTTCAGCTGGATTCATTCTAACACTACAAGTAATAACATCCTTTACGGAGAACCTACCATGTTTTAAGTATTTTACACATAATAGACAACTCTCATGAGGCTCATAGATCATGCTAGGCTCTGTTCCAAACACTATATCTATCTATGTACATGTATACACATGTATGCATGTGTACAAGTATATTACATACATGTGATATACACGTGTATATATATACAGTGATCTAAGAGTCTCTTTTTCAGTTTCATTTGCCTTATTGTTCTCTCCACCACCCCTTCTTTTCTCTCTGCCTCTTTGAACACAGACACACATACTTTTTCTTCCTGAATCATTCAGCTATTTGGAAGACCAGTCGCAGGCACAATACCCTTTGATCTGTAAATACCTCTGCATGTATTTTCTAAGTACAACCATGTTCTGTTAAATAAGCAAAGTATATTCATCAAGTCGAGGAAATTTAATACTGACATAATATTACTTAATCCTGAATCTTTAATCAAATGTCATCAATTGCCCTCCAAATGTCATCGATGACTATCTTTATTCTCATCCTAGGATCCAATTCAGGTCCACACCTTCCATTTGGTTGCCACGTCTATTTATTATCTTTCGATCTGCCACAATTGCTCTGCTGTTCTTTGTTTTTCACAAGGTTGAAATTTTGGAAGTGTGCAAGCCAGTTATTTAAACATGTCTGATGTTTCTTTGTGATTAGGTTCATGTTACACTTTCTGGGCAGGAGCCCCACAGAAGCCATGCTGGGTTTTTCTCAGCGGATTCTATGAGCAGGGAATGATGTCAGTTCATTTCATTACTGGTGATCTCCAGCAAGTATCGCATTACACAGTGACTATTTTCCTTTTTGTCATTAATAAGAAGTATCTTTTGAGACTATGAAAATATCTCATTCCTTATTAAATTTGCATCCTATAAAGTGGCAGAACTGTTAAAGGTTTATTTATAAATACCTAGAAAAGTGAATATAGTATGTAAGAAAATTGGATCAATTTTGTGAAATTAATCATATGTGATGACTAATTGTTGAGGAAATCAAACTTACCCAAAGCTAACACAATATTCAAAACGCCTGTGTACAAGTAACCACGCACACGATATGAAGGTAATATACAATGGTGGTGTATGGAAATGTAAACCATCTTCCAATTTGTTTAGGGATTTTGACAAGTCAGAATTGTCTAATGTAATTACATTTTAAACTATATTAGAGGCTAAATAAAGACCGGGAAAAATAAAGACCCAGAGAAATGGGTTTTCTCTCCCAGAGTCTAAAGCTGACAAATCTGAAAGGCAGAACAACTAAATTCCTGCAGCTTTAAACCCTTTCTGCCAGATTATTTTCTTGTTTAAATTAAGTTATACAACAAATTATTCTGTATATTCTCTTTATTAAAAAGTCTTACAAATGTGTACACAGATAATAATCTGGCCACTTCTAGAACACAAAGGGATATTAACATCATTTAATCAGATTTCTTATTTTACAGATGAAAAAAATTAAGACTCAGAAAAATCTGAGCAAGTTAGTCATAGAAATGTAGAATATCATACTAGGAACTAGACTTTAAGTACTTGACTCTGGTGTTTTAACCATGAGATGACCTTGTTTCTTTGAAGACATTTTGCTTTATTACAACTGAGGACTAAAAAAAAAAAAAAAAAAAAAAAAAGGAAAGAACACATACCCAGCTGAATTTATGGTGGTGTTAGAGTATCCCTTCAAGTTCATATTTTAAATAATGTGTCCTTGCCTCTCCATTGTAATAGCTTCTCTACTGGGATAAAGGGGCACAGGTGAGAATTGTGACAGATTCTTAATACCGTTATTAATTACCTTGTTTTCCCCTTCTATGGTGTATTGTCTGATGCTGAGGAAATACACTCTTAACTGCCTGGTCCTTTCAGTGGAAAACTGTATCTTCTGCAGTCATCATATAAAATCCTAATGAATCTCTCCAGGTAGATATAAGTCATCTCAACTTCCATCATCTTTAGGAAAATCTCTAATGTAATAGCAATCATTTTAAAAAATATTATTTGGCTTATGTCCACAGTGTTCAACAATTGCTTTAGAGTCCAAAGGACTTGAGTCTCTTTGGTCTCAATGGTGCACATTTTCTTCTTGGAAATGTACCAAAAAATCCATTTAAAAATCAATATTTGTTAGAAGCAATATTAATCTCGTAATTTGCCTTATACCCAATTTGTTTGGAAATTTGAGAGCCCATAAGAGAGAGTCTGGATGTAGTTTATATCTCTCCTTTCATTTTTCCAGTTGGATGAGACTTTTATAAATATCTGAGCCCTGCTACCAATAAGGATTTGTCATTTTGACTATTTCGTCAGTCACGCATAATTTTTATTTTGAGGTTGAGCCGTAGATTTACATACATGTTTTTTCTCCTTTGGCCCCATTGGCTTAATGTCCTAAGCTCTACTGTTATGATACTATATCTTCAAGTCCCATTTCTAAATCTATCAATAACAGTGCAATCCAATTCCGCTAAAGAAATTATTAGTCAATGACTGTATATTAATCATTCAAAAACAGTAACAAGAAAACTGAGGGCAGAACAATAGTTGCCTCAAAGTATTGAATCAGCAGACTCCTCTGAAAAATTTATCATCAGGATTACAATTATTTTCCACATGAAACTGAGCTTTGTCTGCTAGAATTAAAGTAAAGATCAACTTTCTTGAGTCCTCTAACCATGAAAATATATTTTTGAAGAGAATATTTAGAACAGGAATGACAGCAGTTAGTGTGATTTCTTTTTGCACATTTTCCATTGGTGAGATAGAACATACATTTCTTGTAAATACAATGATTGCTCATATACTAATTTACCTGAGTTGATTTCAGCTTAGGATTTTCTGATGAATGAATAAGTACTTTAAATAGCCAGTCAATAACTTGAATCAAACAAAATCATCTAGAAATAAATGCCAAGGACTAATAATATGTTAAATCACAGTAAATCATACTATATGGAATTTCATTGGGATAACATTTTGATGTTCCATAATGGAACTTTCTCGATATCCTCATATTTATTAACATTAAATGTAGGGTCAAAATGTTTTGCCTGTAAGCAACAGAAACCAAACAAAACATAGATTAGGCAAAAAAAAAAAAAAATTCTTATTTGCATAGTTGGTCTAAAGCAATATTGGCTTTTGGATGAATGGCATCCAGCCATTTAGACCCTGTAAGTATTTCTTCATTTCTTTCTGTTTAAGAATAGAATAAAATACACCCCTTAATTTCACAGATACGAAATTCCCAGACTCGTACAGTTTAGATAAACTCACAAGGATTTTTATCCCAATAAGTAGACATAAGAAAGAAATCCAGACCCCTGGAGTCACAGTTGAGCCCTGCTTTTAAGTTCCTGGCCTCATTTTTGAGGTTTCCTCCATGACAACTGAAAGAGGATCCAGTCTCATGTTTTCACGGATTTTAAGGACTAAAAAATAGAGCAGCATTCTTCCTCTATAATCTGTTAAAACCTCATGAGTTCTGTTTGGCCCAATGTAGCCTCATGGGGGGGGGGGGAGGCACGTGACCACTCACTATTGATGGGAAAACAAGCAAAGACGGTGGATTAAACCTGGGTAGGAGACCGTGCTTTTGCCAGAGGGCAGAAAAGGCACTGTAGCTAACAATACCACTTGGGTCATATGAGATAAAGAATGGTGAGATGTCCAGTTGAGAGATGGGTCCTGGCCAGAAAGTAATAAGACATAACCGCTCCACCCCATGTGCAGTCTTTATAAAGAGGCTGGAGGATAGTCACTACTTTGTTTGCTATTAACATTCTCCTTCTAAACATACACTATTAGACTAAGTCATCCTTGGCTGAAGCAACCCGAGTCTGGCCCTTGGATAGCCTGTAATTGTATAGACCAACCATAGCCCAGAATACAGGAGTCTCTCTTCCAAAGTAGAGGTTTTACTTTCCATTTCTTTAGATTCTTTCCAGGGTAAATGAATGTGGACAAAAGATTTTGCCTACCGTCTTTTATCCTCAAATCAAAACCTGGAGTCAAAAGTTCAGGAATGATTGGTCAGCTTAAGGCTACCTTTTTTCATTTCCTTCTTGTCCTTTGGGCAGTTTCTATAGCTCCCCAATTCTCCACCAAATATAAATGCCCAGAGGACTCAAGTAATAAAAGAAAAAGGCAGTGTGGCTGACCGTGAGTGCACTGGACTGTGACTCCAAGGGTCTGGATTTCTTTCCTATGTCTACTTATTGGGATAAAAATCCTAGTGACTTTATCTAAACTCCGTGAGTCTGGGAATTTCGTATCTGTGAAATAAGGAGTATATTTTAGTCTATCAGTATTTACTGAGCAACTAGTATATCCCAGGCAAGTGGTAGAGATGGAATATAGCCAGGAGGCTGAGGGAAAGAGGCTTGTTCTCTCCCGGAGGTTTCACTCTCACATAAGGGAGACCAGCAAGGAAAGTTAAAGTTAAATAAAATAAGCCAACAGGGCCATTTCTATAGTGATAAGTGCTATGAAGACACTGAAACAGTGAAGTGAGAATACTTTACGGGTGAGGGCATGCTGAGGACTGTTTAACGGGGTTTGTGAGGGAGGTCTCTTTCAAGGACATAAGTTTGAGCTGAGACCTCAATGATGAAGGAAAGTTAGTTAAGTGCCAGAAGCACTAGGTTGGGTAGAAGCTGGGCTTGTTTAAGGATTAGAATCACGTCTTTAAACCAGTGATTTTCAAATGGTGCGCTGTGGCACACTGGCTTGTCTTGAGAGGATCTTAGGTGTTCCATAAAATTTTTGGAAGATTAATTGAACTATTTTTGAAAGAAATTTCAAGCATAGTAAGTATATTCTTATTTTTACTCTTTTTTGATCAACATAATTTAAGTGTGCCAAGGAAATTTAACTGTAGGTTCAAGGGTGCCTTTTAAAAAGGTTGAAAAACACTGGTTTAAACCATAATGAATAAAGAGAAGAGAAGCAGAAATTTGTTCCTGGGAGCTGATGGGGCCATCATGAGATAAAGACACTAATTGGATAGTTTTAAGCATGGGGACAGTACGACCCATGGATGCTTGTAAAACATCTTTTGAAAGTACTTGTCTGGGGGATTAGGAGAAGAAGTGGTGAGTCCAGTCAATGGGTCATGGTCATTAATAATTGAAAGAATTGAAGATATGCTGGTGGCTTGAAATGGGCCATTCTGAATGACAGTAGAGATGGTGGTTGAATCTAGGTTTTATCTAGGACACTTATTTCCAGGGTTTTGTTCCTAAGCACCTGAGTAAGTGATGGTTATATTAAAAGTCATGAGAAAGACTGGAGGGTGAACAACTAGGTTGTCTTTCTAGATAAAAAGTGCCATGATTCTATGACTGATTTTAAACTTACAATGGGCTCTGGGACAATAAAGGCGTCATCATGTTAAGTTCCCCTGGTCACTCAGAAAAGAATAAAGTGGAACAAATATTCAGGAATTCAATACTTTTCAACACTCTTGAGTCCAACAGTATTGTAGAAGCTTTTTGACACAACAAAATATGCACGTCAGACATTCTTTTTGGCTGTCATATTTTTAAAATCCATTCTATGATTTCTTCTGTTCCTGAACTTGTAGGCAGACATGAAATTTGTCAGTTGCTATAGAAATAGGAAAATTATACGACAGGCTGAAATGCTTGGTGACTAGATTTATCTCTGAAATGCATTGTCTCTTCCTTCTTTCCTCCTAATTAATTACAACTTTGAACATGTGAGTAGCAGGTAAATTGACAGAAGCCTTTGCCCCCTCTGGCTGAAATGATCAAAATATAGTGAATAGTTCCTCAATTTGTGTGACCCCAGACTGTGATAAATAGAACTGTGCTTTTCACAGCATAAGAAAAAAAAAAAAAAGGAAAAGTATTTCAAAATACCATGATAGTGTTTGGAAATGTAACAGTTGCATGATACCAATGAAAGCCACTTATAGGAACGATTTCTGTTGGATGAAGAACATAACAGAAGCATCTTTAAAAAGTTAACAGAAGTTACCATCCAAGGTAGTTTATAATTGACCATCTTAAACAATGTTTATTTGCAAGATGTTGTTTGTAAGTAAGTCCTTATAACCAGAAGATTCGGGGATGAGTGAATGAGAGAAGGTAAGAATGGCGGCTCTGAATTATTAGCTGATGTAAGCACAAGTATCATTGTATACTTCTCTGTTTCCTTATCTCTATCAACATGTCAGTTCCAGAAAGGAACAAATAAAAGAGTTATGATATGATTAGCAAAGAGGAAAATGGTTCCCACCACTGAATTTCTTCCCCTTTGAGAATTTATTCTACTAGGACAAAACAAGGTCAAGGTTTTCAGGGCACTACAGAGCAAGGTCTTGACAGTGAAACGGGCTCTTGAATGGGGATCCAAAAATGACAATGATGGATCGGCGCCTGTGGCTCAAGCGGCTAAGGCACCAGCCACATACACTTGAGCTGGTGGGTTCCAATCAAGCCTGGGCCTGCCAAACAGCAATGACAGCTGCAACCAAAAAATAGCCGGGCATTGTGGCAGGCGCCTACAGTCCCAGCTACTTGGTAGGCAGAGGCAGGAGAATTTGAGCCCAGGAGTTGGAGGTTGCTGTGAGCTGTGAAGCCACGACACTCTACCCAGGATGACAAAGTGAGACTTTATCTCAATAAAAAAAAAAAAAAAAAAATGGCGATGATGAGACCAAGTTAAAGTGGTGAGACTGGGCTGAGATTGACGACGGGATGATGCGGCTGCTTCTCTATCGTCACGTAAGGAGGACAAAGTCAAATCACCCAGATTTCCTTCCCATAATCTTGTTAGCTGTTCAAGCAGGACATAGGACATATTTTCATGGAGGCTTATTGCCACTGTACTATGGTCACTGAGCCAGCCACATGTTCTACATAAATTAATTATACTGTGTCTAGTAGTCTGCAGTTTCTTTTTTTTTTTTTTTTTTTGAGACACAGCCTCAAGCTGTTGCCCTGGATAGAGTACCATGGCAGGACAGCTCACAGCAACCTCCGATTCCTGGGCTCAAGCGATTCTCAGCCTCCCAAGTAACTGGGACTATAGGTGCCCACCACAATACCCAGCTATTTGGGGGTTGTAGTTGTTATTGTTGTTTGGTGGGCCCGGGCTGGATTCGAACCCACCAGCTCAGGTGTATGTGGCTGGCGCCCTAGACGCTTGAGCCACAGGCACTGAGCCTTATGTTGATTTTTAAAAGTATCTCCTATGTCCTTTACCTTTCCTACCATTTTTTTTTTTAATTTAAGAACCCTTCAGAAATGGAGAATATGAATCCATCTGTCTAATATAGAAGTTGTAACTACCAGGATGCCAAAACAGTATACACATTTAAGAGATGTTATTTAAGTATGATTTTCGAAGTCAAATTGAACCATGGTAGTAACATGTAGTATGACATTTGCTCAGAAGATGGAGTTAATCACATGAATGCCAGGGTCACCTCAGACAGGCAAGAATATGACAGCTTTTTCTCTTAAAAGGGGTATACATCTTTTGGCACCCTCTGTATCTTTCCTGGTTTTAGGCATGTCCTACAGCTTCATGATGTTTTGTTTTCTTCATATAGATCTTTTTAGTTTGTACAAAATCAAAGTCATTCTATTTGTGGTTTCAACCTCAGGTCATCTTTAGGAAGTCTACCACCAACCCAAGAGTCTAAAAATATTCACCTGTTATCTGTCTAGGCCAGTTTTTTTTTTTTAAAGCATTATTATTTTATCATTTCACCATTGATTATAATGCAAAGTGAGAAATACAAATTCAAATTTGCATATTTCAAAAAAGATTACTTGGGAAATATATCGATAACATCTCTTAAAATGTGTGCATCTTGTTTGGCATCCCGGTAGTTATAGATTAGACAAATGATGAATATTCTCCAGTTATAATGGGTTTTTAAATTTAAAAAAAAATGATAGAAAAGATAAAGGACATAAAGAGACATTTTTTAAAAATAAACATATACAATGGCAATACACCTATGAAAACGTGTCTTACTTGCACAGCTAGTAAGGATATGGGAATGGAATTGTGACATGGCTTTGTGCTCCCAAGACTGACAATGGAGAAAATGATAACATCCAGCATCACCAGGGTGTCGTCAATATCAGCCCAGTCTTGCTGCTTTAACTTGGTCTTACTATTGCCATTGTTTGGATCCCCTTTGGAGAGCCCACTTCACTGCCAAGACATTGCTTATAGCCCCTGAAAACCCTGACCTTGTTTTGTCCCAGTAGACTCTACGTCCCAAGACCTGGCATGGTATGCAATGTCGGGTGGACTTCCAGTACTTAAAGAATGTATGAATAAACCCCACCTAGCACCTAGAGACTCCCTATGGTTGTTATAAATCACAGATGTGCAGGTTTGTAATACCAACTATTAAGTTACAGACTGAATTCCAAACAGTCTATAGTATTTAATTTAAAGAAAGTGAATCCTTTTAACTTAGGTTTTAGAAACTGCATAGATTCTAAAAGCATTTTTTTAAAGGATCTATTACACTTATTCTGATCAAATAAGAGACAGCATGGAGATATGATGAGCTTTTGAATGAGACGGATTCAGGTTTGAATTATAATCTTGTAATTTGTTGCTTTATAATCTGGATTTGGTTACTTATCTTCTAGACTTATTTTTTTTCCACCCTTAATATGAGAATTAAAATGTTTCATTTTTAAGGACCAGCATGGGATCGCAGCAGCAATTTATGTGAAGCATCTCATCTACCTTAGCGCCTTTTAGAATAGCCGCTTTGTTAATTCTACTTGGGATTTCCAATCCTTCTCCAGGTATCCTCCTCATCTCCTGAACATTTGTCAATTCTGTCATTACCTGTCAGTATGTAAGTCTCAAAATTTGTGTTTGTAATGTAAAACTTTGATATGTGGGCCACTTTCCATCATGACAATGTTTACTTCACTCTAAACTATCATTAGGAACTGACAATACAGTCAGGTTAAATAAAAGGCACAGATTACACAGTTTCAGGTAACTTTCAATTAAATATTAATATGTTATTTTTATGACCACACGGTGAATGCAGTTGTGATGAATCTTGTACCACGCCACACCACTGCAGTCACAAATAGCTGATGCTCTAGTGAAATGACTCTTCTGCCCAGTATTAGAACATTAAGCAATGTTTAAATCTGGCTTTTGAATTATCCTTTTTCTGTGAGGCACTTACATGTTCACATAGTCACACAGACTAAATAAGATACATAGTATTCTGTTACCCAGGGAAAATGTTGAATAGATTCCTTAATGATCCGAAATATCACAAAAAGTCAAAAACTAATTATTTGCCAACTGAATAGCAGTCATACAGTTGCTGCGGAGCACGTGTGCCAAATAAATAAATTATTCAGTGACGTGATTTCTCTTGCTCTGCTCCATGGACAGATGGACCAGTTTATATAAACCCATAAAAAACATACTGTGATTAGGAACAAATGCTATTCTTACATATTTTTCCTAAAAGGCCCAGCATGGCTTTTTTTTTTTTACATAAAATAAAAATTTCTCTAGAAAATGAATAAAATACAATAAAAAAAAAAAAGACTATCATCAACAGTTAACAACAAAAAAACTGAACTTCTGTGACCCTTACTGTAGATGTCAAATGTTAACTTTTTTTTTTTTTTTTTTTTTAATTTTTGGGGATTCATCCAGGTTACACTCATTCCATTTGTTAGGTAAAGTAAATGTTAAACTTTCAAAAGGAAACACTGCCAGAAATAACTTGGGCAAACCAATCTGGGCTTCCATAGACTTCACCAGAACGTCTACATCCAAGCAAAATGTTGAACCAGTATAATTTTCATCCCTTGCATTTTTTCCTTGCAATGATGTGTTCTACCTTATAAATGCTTAGAACCTCCTCTCTATACCCTTTTGTTTTAGAGCAATAATTTATTCCACTTAGCACTAAAATTAACTTTTCCACTGACAAATGCAATTGCTCACCTTACTTTTTTTAATTAATGAGTTGAGATGTTATCTTAATAAACACCACCATCCCCCATGGTGGAATACTGATACTGAAAACAATTCATAAATATTTCTTGTCATTCTTTATTTTCTTTGCAAAACAAAAGTAGAAGATAGTAAAGAATTTTTAAGTGTACTTAATTTTTTATTTATTTATTTATTTATTTTTTGAGGCATCATGTGCCTTCTTTTTTATTTTTTTTTTTTGTAGAGACAGAGTCTCACTTTATGGCCCTCAGTAGGGCCTCACACAGCTCACAGCAACCTCCAACTCCTGGGCTTAAGCGATTCTCTTGCCTCAGCCTCCCGAGCAGCTGGGACTACAGGTGCCCGCCACAACGCCCGGCTATTTTTTGGTTGCAGTTCAGCCGGGGCCGGGTTTCAACCCGCCACCCTCAGTATATGGGGCCGGCGCCTTACTGACTGAGCCACAGGCGCTACCCGTGTACTTAATTTTTTGTGAGATAAATTAATATCTGCTGATTATTGAGAATAGTTTTATTTTTCTGATAAGCCTTAGGAAATTAATATCATGTATTTAATACATGAAAAAAGCAAGACAACTATTTTGTGTTCTGATTTAACACATGATATTAATGCTTTAAGAGTTGCCAGAAAAACAAAACGATGTGGTTTTTTAACATTCAAACACCTATTTAATTGTGATTGATTTTTTTCAGTTTCAAGTTAAAGTATTAAATTTTCCTAACTGCAGGTATGATTGTCCATAACAGGAGGAAGGAACACTTAACGAATCTTGCAGGTTGATAATATTTATGAGATCATATTATAATCCACAGTATCTTTGCATTAGCTTAGAACTAACATTCATGTATATTTCAAAAAGCAAATCTGACCTTTCATTTTTAGGCCTGTGTCTCCTACTATGTTTAACACAGTGTCCTGCACACACCAGATCAACTACTGTTGAATGAATAAGTGAATGAATGAAGAAAACGCAACAGGCCTCAGTCACTTAGCAGTCTTTACTCCAAGTTCACCAATATGACCCAGTTTATTATTTCTCTTCCCCAACATTTGATATAGATGTTTGCCAGGGTAAGCACTCAAGTTCAACTGTCCACAGGTAATTTTATATTTGTTCCTTTAAAAGCAAGATAGGAACTGTTTCTTTAATAATTATTGTAACTTTAGCTAAAATCACCATATATAACATTTTTTATTAAGTTATATACACATAGATCATGAATACATTTATGCATATGTGGGGTACAATGTGTTGATTTTTTTATATAATTTGGAGTACTAACATCAGACTAATTAATATAGCTTTTGCCTCATTTACTTGATTATTGTGTTAAGATATTTATAGCCTATATCTGATAGATTTGACTTGTACCCTTGCAATAAGCTCCGTGGGTGTGATCCCACTGTTTACCCTCCCTCTATGAAACCGTCCCCCATCCCCGCCCTTCCCACTCCATTTCTCTTCTTCATCTTGGGCTACTGTTGTGATCTATGTAAAATATCTCAAAAATGGAAGAAAAAGTATCCAATGTGCTCAGTACTTCTATGAAACCAATTTATATTTACTCACACTTCCTTATGAAAGATAGATCACAGTTACAACACATTTTAATGTTCATTCTGCTTTATCTTGGGTCTAAACATTCAAACCTAAAACCAAACTTTTTAAAAGTATAACTTTTTTTTTTTTTTTTGCTTCAACTATAATACAGTAGGGATTCTGCTGTAATGCAATGAACTTTCTTTCCCACTTAGAGAATGTCAGCAAAATGAACAAAGAGGAATTATTGAGGTAAAAAAACATGCTTGTGTGAGTATATACACGATACAGACACTGGCATAAAAATGTCTTTTCTTTTTTGAAACAGAGCTTACTCTGTCACCGAGGCTAGCATGTCATGGCATCATAGCTCACAGCAACCTCAAACTCCTGGGCTCCAAATGATCCTCCTGCCTCAGCCTCCTGAGTAGCTGGGATTACAGGTGCCCACCACCACAGGTGGCTAATTTTTCTGTTTGAGGCAAGCATTTTCAACAAATATATTAAAGTATACTTAAACTGAATTATTACTTCCTTTGCGGTTGATTTTACTATGAACCATGTAAAAATTATGAGGGAGCTGCTACTGATGCCCCAAGCCCAGGCGCAAGGTTGGTTGCGATTTCCTGTTGTTCAGAGAAAGACAGGGGCTTCTTCTGTGATCCTAGGATCACAGGAGTCTGGCAAGCCTCAAGTAGAGCTGTCTTTGTTGATACCACTCGTCTTGTACGCCCTCCCCACTCTTCTTTCTTTCTGCTATGATAATCACTCCGCATCTTGCATCTATAGCCTTTTAGCGAACCGGCAGCCACCAGTCTGAGCAGTCCCTCTGCAAGTCCCACGATGCATCACGGCCCTTAGACAAGCGTCCATCCTTGCTGCGACCTGAGCTCTCTGGACCTGAGAGGTGAGCATTCACTCTTCCCAGATGGGATCCTTTTCTTATCTTCCACACACCCCCAGAGACGCCAGTCATGTATGTTGCAAAACAGGTTGTGAACTTGTAAATGCCACTGTCCCTGTCAAACACATACATGGTTTATAAACATGGCCCCCTCCTCACCCCAGCAGTAGGCCTGGTCCAAGCCCTGCTACTACTCTGCGTTTATGGGGAAGACTTGTGGTCTTAATGCTGGCACCCAGCGGGACCCCAGGTCAGCCCCCGTGGTGGGTTCTTTCATTCCACTTGTGGGTGAAGACACTGCAGAGGCAGCCAGTGTCACAGAGTCCACAGTGACGATCCAAGAGGGCCTGAGGACCTGAACTGCCAGAGGGAAGCTGGTACAATGCAGTTTTATTTAAAGAAATAAAGGGAACCAAGTTCAGCCGCAAGACCTGCTTCCTCTGCAGGGGCAACCACACTTCTGAAGATGACACTGTGAACCGAAGACTGTCCTCGAGCAGACCTGGGGCCCTCGTGCTAAAGACAGCAGGGCTACACGACAGAGAGCCCTCAGGTCACCACACCAGCCCTGGAGGACAGTGCACCCATCCCAGAGCACTTGGTCTGAACAGGTTCTGGGGGAAAGCTGTGAAATTCTGAGACAATGCTAGTTCTGGTTGATTTGTCCCAAATTCCTACAATTGAAATCCAGGTCAGCAGGCCACTGCCTGGCCATGGAAGGACAGAAACTTCAAGGAATGGCTGTTCCTGTGACCTCTGTAGCCAGGGGTAGGCTTCTGAGATGAAGAAGGGAACTAAATCAGAAGCAGAAAGTGTCACATCCAGGGACATGAGCACAGGGGTCCTTTACGGCAGCACATGCCCACAAATCTGCCCTGACACACTCACCTCCGGACAGTGAGTGACGGCCTGGCACTGCTTTGATTCACTATGGTGCTTGTAAGATCAGCAGGACTCAGTGAGGGTAGGAGTCCTAGGGTGGTCTCCTCTGCCTCCCACCAGCTCTTTTCATTTCCCCAGTACGTGCTACAAATACAATGCCTTTCTGTTTGTCTTGCAGGGGCCAGGGCAGAGTTAGTAGTTTCACTGAACCTGACCTCTCAGTGGAGTCTCTAAGCAGTACCCTTGGCTGAAAAGTGCTGCCTTGTCCAAAATGACACCTCCTTTGGGGAACAGCCTCCATGCAGTGACTGCTGTATGAGCTGATAAAAAGGCTTATTTGGAGATACAAGGGGGGGAAAACTCCATGAAGAACCTTCCTGCAGATGCACTAACGAGATCAGCTGAGGTTTTCCTTGGGAACGCATCATAACTCAATTTCTCTCTTTCCCTGTCTTCCTTTCTTCCCCTCCCACAGGTTTGGATATCAGGAATCCACACCAGTAAGTTCATATAGTCACAGCTCAGTCTCAGAGTACGCATGCCAGGGAGTCTGACCTCAGACAGGCAGGAAGCGCAGATGGACTGGGGTAGGGAGGTTGAGTGTAGGGGCTAAAGGTGACATCTCAGCAATGTATATGCTACATCACATTTTTAAGGCAAAGTTGTTAAGAACACAGACTCTATAGCCATAGCCCGGCTCTGCCGATTATTAGCTGTGTGATTTTATTCTAGCTCACTTAACCTTTATTAACCTCAGTTTCCACAACTGCGAAATAGAAATTTCATATCATCTAGCTCACTGAATTATAAGGAAGAGCATATGATTTAAGATTTAAAAATAATCTAGGAATGTCCTAGACCATAGTAAGAAATATAATGGCTTAATTAAATGAATGAAAGAGAGTAGAAGGAATCTAATTTTCCTGTTTGGTTTGTCCTGTTCCCCCATCTCTCTTCGCCTTGGGGAGAATCCATTTCCTATTTCTCTTTGTATGTTTTTATCATTAGTCCTTGAAATTCAGCTAATACCTTTACATTATACTTCCCTTTGATTACCATGGAGGGCCAAGCAATAGGAATAAACATTTTCTATTGAAACATTCCTACTCAAAGATCTAATAGAAAATATTTTTTCATGGAGTTGAGAATATCACTGTTTATATATATATATATTGTTTTTTAAATTTTCTGTAGAAATATAAAGACTACTCTCATGCTTTGGGAAAAGAATAAATGCGAATTTCTTTACTATTAAAAAAATAGCTCATGCAGTCATGTCTTGCCCCCATAAAGTGTGACTGCAAGAGGGACTTTACCTAATAATTGCAATCAGTGTAACCTGGCTTATTGTACCTTCAATGAATCCCCAACAATAAAAAAAAAAAAGAAAGCTATAAAAAAAAAAAAATAGCTCAACAATATGTCACTTGCCCCGAAGCGATCACTTCTCCCCATCTGCTATAGTTCTCAGAGGTAATTTTGCTACACTACTCCAAGGGGACGTTTGGCAATAGATGCAGAAATTGCTGATTGTCAGGACGAGGGGGAAGGTGCTAGTAGGTAGAGGCTAGAGAATCTGCCAAATGCCTTCCAAGGCACAGGACAGCCCCCTCAGAACAAAGAATGATCCTGCCCAAGAAGTTGATAGTCAAGAAACTCTGACATACACGTATCATCTGTGTAACTTATGGTTACTTTAGAGAAACTCTGAATAAATTTCTCCAGTTTTGATGACTATATTTTAAAAATGAAAAGGTATACTGAAGACATATTGAACATAAGTATGTTCAGAATAATTTCGATTATCAGAATGCTAATGGCTCCCCTCCGACGTCTGTGTTGCCCTTTTGTCTAGTTTCACAGGTCTCCTATCTTCTCCTTTTTCCTAAATGCAAGTCAATCCCTCAAGTCAAAGATTCGTATCTGCTGTGTCCTGGGCAAACAGAGATTTGAGTTGATTTGAATCACATGGACATACACGTTAGCATGGTTGGGGAACTTTGCTCGGCTGATAGTATTATTATGTATAAGCTGAAATGTCAAGAATATAAATACTTTGAAAAGACAAGGATAAAATACCTTATTGCTTCTTTTAGAGTGCCAGTCATTGGTCACCACGTCTGAGTTGTTATGATGATGTGAAATAGCTGAATATAAAGGGAGCTTGGAATGCACTAACGTGGCCTGAGGTCCTCTGTAAAACCGTGACCAAGGCCTCTCTCCGGAGTCAGCCTTGAGATAGGGCATCCTACTTTCTTGGTTTTCCCTGGATATTATTAGTCTCATAGAATTATCTTAAGACTCAATAATTATTTTGGTCTGTCTCTTCCATTATAAGCTGAGAGTTTAAGAGATGGAGACAGTTGTGGTGGTGGAGAGACAGGTTCCTGGTGCCCATAATAGAAGGTGTAGACTCTTTATCTATGGTGATAGAACTTGGAGAGACTAAATCGTAAGTTCTCAACCTGTGGGTCGTCACCGCTATGTTCATTTGGGAACAACACAGGCATTAGGAAGGTTGAGAACCACTGGACTAAATGGTTCTTAGAGTTAATCAGATTAAATCTTAGCTTTGTGTGGGTGAGGAAAATGAAGTCCAGCTTCCCTTTTATTTCAGTCAAAATTTAATAGCTTAGTTCTTATTTTATCTTAAAAATTGATTTTGAGGCTCTTAGCCTATAGCTCAGCAGGTAGGACGTCAGCCACATACACCAGAGCTGGCAGGTTCAAACCCAGCCCGGGCCTGCCAAACAATGAAAAAAGGAAATTGATTTTGAAATCTAAGAGAAGTCAGTCAAGGACTTTAATCAAGGGGGGAGAGGTAGGTAATGTGGCTCAGTTTTTATTTTCTAAGATTTTAGTAATAACCCCATGGAGAAAGTTGGGGGGAGACAGGACTGAAGAGACATCCGTTATAAATTCTTTAGAGTAATCCAGATAAGTGATGGATTACTTATCAAGCAGGCACAGGATAAATGGAGAAAAGAAACAGATTGAGAAGTTAGTGCAGAAGTAGAATGTATGGGTCTTGGCCATTAGTCAAATATGGAAGGTGGGCCAGGTACAGGCTCACATCCGTAATCCCTGAACTTTGGGAAGCTGAGGAGGGAGGACTTCTTGAGGCCAAGAGTTTGAGACCAGCCTGGACACCAAAGTCAGACTCCAGCTCTTCAAAAAAATAAGAATTATCCAGTTGAGGTGGTATGAGTGTGCTATTTGGGAGGCTGAGATAAGAGTATCAGTTGAGTCTAGGAGTTAAAGGCTGCAGCACCCTCCAGCATAGGTGACAGAGATCCTCCCTCTAATAAAAACAATACAGAAAGTGGAGAAATGGGATGGGGTTGGAGTAGGAGGAAGAAGTGAGACGGAGATTGAAGAGGCAAGTGGTGAGGCCAGTTGTCACATGATGAGAATTGGTGTCAGCCTAAGGACTTCGGGGAAAGTGACACGTTAAATGATCTGTTGACAAAGAGGTGAGTATGGAAGCCCCCGGGAAAGAAAAATTGTTTAAAAATTATTTCGATAAGCAGATTTGCTGCCTAGAAGAAATGTCTGGGATAGGAAATTTTAAAGTCATCAGGATGTAGCAGTGAATAAAGCCAAAAGATGATATTGGTCAATGTCTCAACTCAGTATCCTTTTTAAAAAAAATTTTACTTTAATATACACAATATTAGGACAGAAGAGTGGGGGTACAGCCACCACGGGAGACAGAACGGAGGCACCCTTGTGGGTCTGCTGTGGGCCCTCAAATACCCACGCATACAACCTCGTAAAATGAGTTCTGTGTACTTTGTGGTTTTACATTACATGAGGGTACCAGAGTTTGGGGGTAAAAGAAAAAAATAAAGAAAGATACCAAATCGAGGAGCCTTGCCAGGAGTGTGTGCAGGGAGCACTGAGGACAGTGGGCAGCTACACTTGAGACCCTTTAAACAAAGGGAGCCCCCAGGCAGGGCCCTCAGCTCTCTGGGGTCCATGCCACCTGTCTCTGATTGCTGGGGAAGGTGACAGTGACTAAGGCAGGGGTGTGGCGATCAGGGCTCAAAGAGGCAGTGGCAGGCTCTGCAGGGTGGCCGGGAGGGTCGGGGACAGTGGGGGTCTGGCTGAGGGTCTTCAATGGGGGAGGGGGGGCAGAGGGCGGAGCTCTGAGCTGCAGGGCAGCAAGGGTGCCCAGATACTGAACCTGGAGGCCCATTCTGAGGGAGAGGCCCTGCGCCTCTTTAAGTAGGGAGCCCCTCCGGTCGGCCCCCCCCCACCGCGGCCCAGGAGGCTGAGCTGGCTGGAGTCTGGGGGAAGCTGCTGGGGGTGGCAGAGGAGTATGGAAGAGTCGGACTCATCAGGTGATGAAACAGACTGGAGGCCGTGGGGGCTGGGTGCTCACTGCCCACAAGGGAACAGAAGCCGGGCACGCCCTTCGACCAAATCCAATGCTTCAAGGTGGCTGGAGACAGATACCCCGTCCAGAGATACCCACCAAAGGGCATCCACGGGCGAGGCTGAGGGGCTAGGGAAGCTCGTAGGGAAAGCCCCAAGCAGGAGGGGTCGACACAGGGAGCCCCCATGATGGGCCAGAGGGCCGGGGCAGCCGGAGCCACGTGGGCTTCCTTGGAGGTCTGGAATGCACACTGGACCTTCTGCTCTGCTTCTTTCTTGGACACACCTGTGTCCATCCCAAAGGCCAGCTGCTCTTCAAAGCCCGGATTCGCCCAGCAGGTGTGTTCCCTCAGCAAGCTCATGCCATACAGCACCCTCCCGTGGCTCCTGGTATCTCCTTGGTTTTCCCAGAATGTTTCTTTCCAGCCAAGTCCCTGGAATGTTTGTGGCTTAGGCAGTAGGAGTTCAATGCTTCTCCGAAGAGGTCTTGGGGCTCCCAAGGCGTCACTGCAGACACAGGCCAGGCCCCAGGTGCCTGCTCTGGATGACAGCATCCCACTGCTGGGAGCTCCAGGTCCTGAGCATTTTTATAGGAAGTCGCAGAATTACAGGATGGCTTGGACTGGGGAGGCAGCAGTCAGGTGAGTTCCTGTGACTCAATCCATCACGGATGTGAGGATGCTGGCTGCCCTCACTCAGGTTTCCTGTCTTGACTACCAACTCAGCACAAGACAGGTGGTGTTACCTTTACAGGAACGTTAAAAAAAATACGTAAATATATGCACTGAGCTCGATTTCCCCTTCACTGGCTGGATATATTTGAAGTTGGCATGTATCCTCCTAGTTTTAAATGTTAAATCCTAGTAACTGTTTTAGGTTCAATAGAAGGGCCACATTTGTATTTGTAGCTTATCATTAATGTGATTCATTCTAGTATAGTCTCTGTTAAATGTTTTAAAAAGGAAAACAAGCCATTTGATAGACTTCATGTTGTCATACTGTTTGTTCTAGAATGTTCCTGATACAGTCTTGGCAAAACTGTGAGTGGGTAATGGGATGGAATAGAATCTGCAGAGTTAGCCTTCAGTCTGACTATAATCCACTCGGAAGCAATGTAAAACTTAATGCATCTGCGTGAATGGAAATCGATCAAATTGATTTTTGAGGGACTTGTTCCTTTGCTGACATTTCAAAACTCAATACCATTTAATGTTCTAGAATAAGGTCATTAAAAAGTTCAACCAAAAAATAATTAAAGTTTTACTGAATGCATAAAAATTATGTATTTGCAAACGCCTTTAATTATGTAAGTTTTCAGGGAAATCTAGAGTTGTGTTTTAATGACAAATCTATAATACGCAAGCAGTCATTGTGCTTTTCAGTACTAAGAAATCTATTCTTCCACTGATGTGTGAAAAATTTAAATGACCAGAAATTCCTGACACTAATAGCTTTGCTCTCTTTCCCTCGTGCATCTGAAGCACATATTGTGATTGCCCAGAGGACTCTGAGCACTGTTTCTGAATACATTTAAGAATTAAACACAAATTCTAGTAAATCAGAATGCCATCATGCTAAAATGTCTGTAGTAACCATGCCCATCAGATTGTGACAAAACGTTCTTCCATTAAAACAAGAACTGATAACCCAAATCGGTATGCAGGTATTTTTATTCTTACAAATTTCTTTAAAAGTATTTATTCACAAAGGATGGGGCTTTTTTAAGTTTTAAGTGCTTAAGCTATATTTATAAGAGCTTCAGGCTTACTAAATTATTTTCAAGTACCACTGTTTTATGGCTTTTAAATTGGGGTTATAAACATATAAACATTATATGTCTGCCTGTATGCATATGCGTGTATTCTAAGTTGATAAAATGATCAAAAATCAAACAAGAAAAAAGGTCACTTGAGTATTTCTGTATAAAGCAGCAATGGCAAATCTTCTGAACATCGATATAAACTCAGGCAACTAGAAGAGATTGTCACCTAAGGATATATGCCTTTTGTGTCTGATAGGAATATATCGTGTTCCAATCTCCTTGAGATGACAGCATCAGTCATCCCTAAGGAATAGAGAATTCTTAGTTCCAAAAGAATCCTGCTGGCAGAGTTAGACAATATGGAGACAGCCAGATACACGAGGGTACCCACTGTCCATAGCACTCCTGACCATGACTCCAGACTAACATAGCAGAACACCGTCCCTCATGCTCGCCTTAACTACTTAAGATACACCCTCTTCCTGGGTAGGGCACGATTCTCCTATTCTTCTCTTTGTAGAGCAAGCCTCAAGTCTACCATCCAGAATTACAATAGAAAGTCTCTACTTTTCTAAGAATCTTAAGGCCACATGCTGTATTTGTTTTCCCTTTTCTGGAGTTCAATCTATCAATCCAACACCTGTTACCATGACCCCAAAAGTAACCAAGAATCATAACACACAGGAAAGGAAAAGATATACTCTAATACACTGAAAACCCTTGATGGGGAGCCAGGACCAGGGCAAGGCCAGACATTCAACACATTTTAAATCTACGACCACATTCACTCTTCATAAAAACCCAGTGAGATGAGCCTCATCCCCATTTTACACATCATGAAAATCAAAGCTAGGAAAGTTAAGTAGCATATCCTGTGTGATTTAGCTAATGTAGGGCAAGCACAAGTTCAAACCCTAGACCAAAGCCCACATCCTTGACAAACACCTGTACTGATCTAACTTTAAAATTATACATATTATGAACTTCAGTGTATGAACAGTAATTTCCTCGAAACAGATTAGTGGTTTGTTCATAGTTTAGAATTCCTGTTTTAATAACTTCTTGTGACTATGACCAGGACTTGAATGGTTAGATGTAACTCTCTGCTTTGTTCACGTGTGAGGCCATAAGAAATGCTGATAAGAGAGAGGCGTGGCAGGTCACCCCTCTGTCAAGAGCAACCTGCTTGACCTACACCCCCTCATTTCTATCTGAGGCCATCTTCGTCCACATGGGATGCTATGCTCAGCTTTCTTAGCCAGGGCCTCTGACATCCAACCTTTAAGTCGTTTGCAGTGATTTTTGCCTCATTTTCCTGTCTACATAGAACATTGGCCCTGACTTTCCTCTCGATTAGCTCAGTAATGACAGCAACATTATGCTTCGGTGCCATCCATTCTCTTGGTTTATCTGGGAACATTTTTCTGTCATTGTCTCTCACACTGATTACGAGGACCACGCTAGCCCAGTCTTGCCTATTGGCAAGGGTTCCATGATATCCACGGCATCACAGAACAACTGCCGTTCCACAGTTATTCCCTACAGGCTCTGAGATAAAGCTGAGGCCTGTCCAATCGAGCCACATATGTCCCTATTTTTCATATTACATGGCTGGATTATTTCTGGACAACCCTTGTATGCATCCTGTACTAGCTAGTAAATATAATAGATTTACCACCTAGAAAATGGATAAAGGGGACCTGAGCTGAGTGCTAGAAGACAGTCCCTAGAAACAGGAAAAGGTAAGGAAATGAAATACATATTTTTTTCTTGCAATCTATAACATAATAGTGAATTAATTAGCTATGATTTAAATTTTAGAACATTTTGGAATAAGAAGTTATTGCTTGAGTATGAACTTGGCCAACATTTGCATTTAGGTGTGATGGAAAAATTACTCTGTCTTGACCGGCATGGTTACCACATGTATGTTTATCAAATCTCATCAGTTTATATATGTAGTAGAAGCTATGCATTTAGCTGATGAAAATTACAACTTAGAAAAAGTATCGGTAATGCATATCCAGTAATGTATATTTCAACTTAAAGTCTAAAAAATATTTTCATGATCAAATAGGGGAAACTGAGATGGCTCCTATCAGTCATCTTACATCCTTTTTCCCTTATGCAGAGAAGCTATTTGAATGAGATTCTCCATCTTTAATTCCATGTCCTCTCCAGGCCTCCCCATCTTGAGGTCTCATGAACATCCATGAGTTTATAACTGTCTGTGGTATGGTTGGCAGCATGGTGACACCTCCCCGTCTCCCAATGCAGTATGCTCAAATGCTAATTAATCCCTAGGGCCTGTGACTATGTTATCTTCTACAGCAAAGGGGACTTTGAAAATATGATTAAGAGACATTTGCACCAGAATGTTTATTGCATCTCAGTTCATAATTGCTAACTCATGGGAGCAACTCAAATACCCATCAACCTATGAACAGATTAACAAATGGTGGTATATGTATATCATGAAATAGTGTTAACTCATAAAAAGATGGTGACTTTACATCTTTTATGTTTACTCAGATGGAGTTGAAACACATTCTTCTTATTTGTACCAAGAATGGAAAAATATCCAATGTACTCAATACTAATATGAAACCAATATATAAACAATTACACCCTCATACGTACAATAAAACACAAATACAGTTTAACAATAGGGGAGAGTTAGGAGGAAGAGGGAGGAAGATTGGTGGGAGGAGGGAGGGCAGTTCACAGAATCTCACCCAAGGTACACATTGCCAGGGTGTTCAGCACACCCCCTGGGTGAGGGTCTCTTTCACAACTTGAGCTTTACCCTGAAAGAACCTAAAAATTTGTGCCCTCATAGTACTTTGAAATAAAAAAATATGATTAAGAATCCTAAAATGGGGAGACTATGCTGGATCATCTAAATGTGGCCAATCTAGTAACAGGGGTTCTAGAAAGGGAAGAGCAAGGTAAGAGTCACAGTGAGATAAGATAGGGCAGCAGAGTCAGAACTTAGAGTGATGCATCTGTTAGTTTGAGACCAGAGGAAGGGGCCATAAGCCAAGGCACACAGGTGGCCTCTAGAAGTAGGAAAAGGCAAATAAATCTCCCCTGGGGAATTCTTCCCTGCCTCCAGAAGGAACAAAACCCTTCTCACATTTAGATTGTAGCCCAATGAGACCCATTTCAGAGTTCTGCTCTCTAGAATTATAAGATTATTGATTTGTGTGATCTAAGGGCTAAGTTTGTGCACGTGTGTTTTAGCAGTGGTTGGAAACTGCCCTGAACTTTAGAAAACCCATCCTGCCCTTACAACTATGGACACTAAATGTGCCCAGATTTTACCCTCACCTTTTGTTACCTTCTGTCTCTTGGTGAGAATATCCCCTAAGAGAGGAATTTAAAGAACAAAAAACAACTCTAGAAATTGAATTTTGGATAATTTGCACAGCATTCCAAATATGAATTTGTTATATTATCTCTTAAATTAGAACTCTTACCAACTTTGTCTCTATGTAAATGGCACCAGTATTTCTTAGTCATCATGATCAGGGTAAGCTGTAAACTCCATGTCTCCCTTTCATCTGTTAGTGGCTTCTACTGAGAATCCTCCCATGGGGCTGGGGGTCCATTGGTAATAGGACGCAAAATAATGTGTAGAAAAAGCTGTCAATGTGAATGGAGATACAAAGAGCAGCACAGCAATCACTTAATAACTCTTCCTTATTTTCTTTGTGCTCACATCCTAGTCCTTCTATAAAATAGATTTCTAGAGGTAGCCTGTTCTAAATATGCAAATAACATGGATATCTGGAAATTGCCTAGTGATTTGCATTACTCAGGTCCCAGGCATTATTTTACAAAATGTTTCATGATTATGCCATAATTTTATTGCCCAGATTATGTGAGTAAAATAAATTTGTATCTTCCCAAAGGATTTCAGAGATAGATTCTGTATACCAAAGAATTTTTCTTTCTTTTCTCCAGGAATGTTTTAAAATAAATCATTCAAATGAGGTCTGCAGCTTAATGCATTTTTTTTATTTAGCCCCCCCACCACAAAAAAAAAAAAAAAGAAAAAAAGAACTGTGCTTGGATAGATACTCTTAGAAGATTTTAGCAGTTGAAAAGTATTCGGAGTAAAATTGGGAAGAAGCATTTGCCAGCTTCCCGCATTAATTTGCTAACTTAATACTAGGGTATCTGAGAAGTATTGCTAAAGAAAACAAAAGTCTGTGAAGGTGTTAATTAGCCAACAATGTCTCTGTGTTTTTGCACTGTCTTACTTTTCCTTTTTTACTCAAGGTTATGTTCAAAGTCTTATCCTATGAACTAGTAATTTAAGTCATGGGTACAACTACCAAGGCCATGATTAATAAAGATCTATGACTAGTGTTCATGACAACAGATTGGTCCATCAAGAAGCTAATTTTACCACGTTAAACCAGGGGTAACAGAGCTTAGGAGAGAACCTCATTCAAGTTTTAAGTATTAAGTACATTGCTCCTTCTTCTTTCAGTCTTTCATTCTTAGTAAATTGATAACAAATAATTATTAATAATTACTTTCTGAATAAAGAAGCCCTACCACGTTCTTTAGGATAATACAACAATTTGCTTCAACTCATCTACTTTAAAGAGTACTCTCAATCCAATTTGTAGCTACTTATCTCACTTTCTGAAATTAGACAACACTGAACTGTTCTAATGAGTGCTAGATAGTTTCTAATGAAAATTACCAGAAGAGTTGTAAGAAATATTAGAATGTGTATTTTATAATTTATGATAAGTAATAGCCTAATCAAATTGGGGCCTAAGTATATTTTTCAGATCTTTAATTAAGTTTAATTTTTTTGTATGTGTTACTAAAATTCTGCAGACTGTGTAAAACACCAATTATTTGAAGAAGTAAATTGATTAATAACATGAAAGGAGCCTTGGTAGAGAATTTTAAAACTGTTGGGATTTCAGGGAACTTCTGATCAGAGCTTGTTATGTACATATGTGGGGTGAAGCAGAGATCCAGATGGCAGAGTTATATGCCCTCAGTTGGTATTTCCTCCAGGTTAAATGTTACTGGCCTATTATCTTAGACAAGTGACTAGATCCAAGGGTGTGCTCTCCCGAGGTGGAGGAGAGGGCTCACATTTATCCAGCTCCCATTACGGGTGAGCGATTTGGAACACACGCTCATGTATCACCTTACACAGTTGTCACAAAAATCCAGAGAAAGAGACTCTGTGTCTCTGTTCTAAAGGTTGCATTTTTAGTGGAAAAGCTGACATTGAAAATCTGTTGCTATGGATTGAATGCTTGCATCCCTCTAAAAGCCATATGCTGAATTTCTAACCCCTAATGTGATTGTATTTGGGGCAACTGGGAGGTCATTAGGGTTCATTAGGTCATAAGGATAGGGTCCTCATGATGGAATTAGTGACCTCATAAAAAGCGGAATAGCAGTGTGCACACTCTCTCTGCTCACAAAAACCTTTCAGCAACCAACCATGCTGGCTTCCTGATTTTGAATTTCCAGCCTCCAGAACTGGCAGAAAATAAGTTCATGTTGTTTAAGTTAACCAGTCTGCGATATGTTGCTACGGTTGGTAGCTAACGAATGTATCTGTCAAATAAGTTTCCCAAAGCTGCCAAGATAATAAGCTCTGAGTTCCCCAAACAGGTGAATCTCTGTGTATCATGCTGGTCTATCCCTGGGGCTTTAGAAGTCACGTTCTGTGAGGCCATTTTAACATTTGTTTTGGCTGCCTGTCACTACTCAAACTATTAAAGTGTCACTGTGAAAATAATAACACAGATAATTAAACCTCCCATTTATGGAGGGTCTATGATGGCCCACACTGTGCTTGACGTTTTATAAAAGTCATCTTGTGTAAGCTAATTTCTTGCTTTACTTTTTGTCTGTTTTCTTTGTCCTGAAAGATAACCCCTTAATCACACCTTTAGTAATTTCTCATGTCTCATTCCAGAGGAATATTATACGAGAGTCTATGGGGAAGGAAACAATTTATTCAAAGCTACAAATATCATTATGATTTCCTTTGAAAAAACACCCTCTGTGGCTGTTACGAATTTACATAGGTCATATCATTTCTTCAATTTTTTTTTTAAAAAAAGCAAAACTCTATGCTTTAGCACATTTTGGTGGTTACCAAGTACGACTAAGTATAAACTAGGAGAGATGGAAGATTATTATTGTAGCACTATCACTGTTTCAGGGTATTATCTTGAGTAACTTTTATTTTTTTGCTGTTGCCGAATTCTGCCGTCCATCTGTGAAGCTTTCTCCTGTGAGATTACACAAAAGAGTGAAATAATGCATATAAATATTTAGGCAGATTCTCTAAAGGAGCGTGGGGAAACAGGCTGTGGGGAATACACCAGGGAAGAAAGGGTGTCCGCATGAAACAGCAGAGCCCTGTTTGTGGCCACTCCCCACCTCTCTCTTTTGCCTGCACACACGCTTAGCAGAGACAGCTTAGGTCAGCGCTTAGCAGCCCAGAAAAGCTAAGTAACTAACCACCTAGCGCCAAAGACTATGGAGATTTGAGACTCATCAGTTTGATTTAAGCATTCCGCATTGTATACCAAATTATCACATGGTACCCCATCAATGCAGTTATGATTTAACAAAAATTAAGTGTAAAAAAAAAAACATGAGGTATCACCTAACTCCAGTGAGAATGGCTTTTATCAAAAAGTCTCCAAAACAGCAAGTGTTGGCTTGGCTGCAAGGAAAAAGGAATATCCTTACACATTCATGGTGGGACTGCAAAGTAGCACAAACTCTGTGTAGTATGGAGATGCCTGAAAAAACTAAAAGCGGACCTACCATTTGACGTGGCAATTCCATTACTAGGCATTTACCCAAAGGGAGAAAAAAAGTCATTTATCATAAAGACACTTGCACTTGAATGTTTATAGCAGCCAATTCACAATTGTAAAGATGTGAAAGTAACCCAAATGCCCAAGAATATGTAGTACCTGAGTGGGTTAGTAAAATGTGGTATGTGTACGTGTATTTCTTTTTCTCTTTTGAGAATCTGATTGATTCCCTTTATTAAAATTGCATCATCTCAAGGAGACATCAAGAAGAAACACAACGAGGAGACAGAAGGGAGCTACACCGGGTCTCCAAGCAATGGACGTGTACTCCGTGGAGGACAGGAGAGACTCACCCCTAGATTCGGCAAGCGTGCACTGGTGTCGTGTCAAGAGCTGGGCTGGGCTGGGTGCTGAGGACGGAGCAGAGGAACAAGCGGGCCACCACCGAGTGGTGATCTAAAGCAGCATTTCTCACGCGGGACCCCCTGAAACTCTGGGAAGAGCTGCATTCTCAGAATCTATTTCATGTAGTAATCAGGCATCCTCAAACTGCGGCCCACGGGCCACATGAAGCAGTGTGAATTGTATTTGTTCCCGTTTTGTTTTTTTTACTTCAAAATAAGATATGTGCAGTGTGCATAGGAATTTGTTCATAGTTTTTTTTTTTTTTTAAACTATTGTCCGGCCCTCCAATGGTCTGAGGGACAGTGAATTGGCCCCCTGTTTAAAAAGTTTGAGGACGCCTGTACTAAATGCTGGGATTGAGTTTCATAAAAATGTCTCCTGCAGACTCATCAGCGCCTGAAACTCACGCAATAAGAGAAAGCAAAACGGCAACGCTGGGCAGCATGGGTTTTAGAGTCACATGGATGCCCCGTAAATCTCTCTTCCTGTGTGTATTGCATGTGAAATCTCAAGTCATGTAATGTCCCTCCAACCTCAGTTTCCTCGTCCACACAACAGGAATACATCCAGTTTCCAACCACATCCAGTTTCCAACCACAACGTGCTTTTGTGGAGAGGACTAAATGAGATGATGGAGATAAAGGTCTGGTGACAGTGAAGATATACAAAGAAACAGCACCGTTATTGCTATTCTTCTAATTATCAGCTGGTACAATTTACCCAAAGAGACAAGACAGGAGGAACACTGCTGTCTTAGTGTGGGGCGCCCCAGAAGCAGAGGCTGAGAGTCAAATGTAAGAGCAAGTTGTGTATTTGGAAATTGATACCAAGAAACACCAGACAAGATCAGGAAAGTGAGTCACAGAAGAGAAGAACTCCAGTAAGGAAAGGTGTTAGCTATCACGTCTTACTGTGGGGCACTGGACCTCACCCTGCTGGGAGGCCCCCATAGGGGTGAGAAAGACACCCCTTATCAGGTGTCCAGCACTTTTGGCCCTCAGCCTGCTGGGGCACAGTGGATTCTGGAAGCCAAAAAAAAAAAAATGCCTTCAGAGAAATCTGGCAATTGGAGATGGGTCTGTGCTTTAGTTTTCTACAAGAAATAACTAAAACTTTAGTGGCTGCTAACAACTAATCTACCCATTATATCCCAATTCTCTAAGTTAGAAGTCCAGAAACAGTGTGAGCCCTCTAAGTCCTCTACGGAGAATCTCATAAAGCTGGAATCAAGGTTTCAGCCAGTTCATTTCTTCCTAGAAGATTTAGGGATAAGTTTTCAACTTCATTCAAGTTGTTGGCCAAATTCAGTTGCTCACATTGTGGGACTGAGATTTCCTTCACTCCGCACGTTTCTCCTCATGGTTTCCGTGGAGGCTCCCACCAGCAGGGTGAGGTGAGTCCTGGTGAGCAGGGCCCCAGTCTGCTGTGAATCAATCAGTCTCTCTGTCACCATCTCTCCAACTTCAGCTAGAGAAATGTGTCTGTCTTTGAAGGCTCATGTGATTAGATTGTACCCACCCAGATAATCCAGGATAATTTCCTTGTTTTAAGGTTTATTCATCTTAATTACATGTGCCAAGTCCCTTTTTCCCGGTAACATAATATGCACACAGGTTGCAGGGTTCAGCATGCGGACACCTTTGGGTCCTGCACAGTGTAACAGGCGCTGAAATAGCAAGGCCTAGGCATGTGTGCTAGAACTCTCCAGCATTGCTCACTTGCGTACGTGTGCCTAAGCTTTCAGACATGAGGGAGAGCTCTAAAGTGATATTTTTATAGGGTCAGAGGGTGGCAAAATATAATAGTCCTTCAAGCCTCTCTTATTAAGAAAATACTATTTTAGGGCGGTGCCTGTGGCTCAGTGAGTAGGGCGCTGGCCCCATATGCCGAGGGTGGCGGGTTCAAACCCAGCCCCGGCCAAACTGCAACCAAAAATAGCCAAGCGTTGTGGTGGGCGCCTGTAGTCCCAGCTGCTCGGGAGGCTGAGGCAAGAGAATCGCGTAAGCCCAAGAGTTAGAGGTTGCTGTGAGCCGTGTGACGCCACGGCACTCTACCCGAGGGCGGTACAGTGAGACTCTGTCTCTACAAAAAAAAAAGAAAGAAAATACTATTTTAAACTGCAGAAAGGAGCCCTGCAGCAAAGAATTCTTTGAAATAGGAAACTGAGGAAGGCAAGAATCTAGAAGTCATAGAAACACAGATCTTACTCATGATTTGATGTTAGGAAACAACCATCAGAACATTAATACTTATAGCAAGTGGGGAATTCATCCCAAGATATTTGTGTTACGGAAGCTTGGCTGTGACACGTTGAAAACCACTTTGCTGACTCCTTTCTGACAGTTTTTTCTGACAGGTGTTTCCAGAATAGATTTGTACCAAATGCTCCTTCAGAGAAAATAATAGCAGCCACACTTGTACCCACAATTTACGATGTTTCCATGAATGCTCCTTCTCTTTGGTCACTGGAGGACCTTATGCAAAGCCATCGGTGACTAGGAGAATGCACCACCAACTCTCTCCTGGGGGAGACCTGAGGGGTGATGTTCTGTTTGATCTTTGAACATTTATTGATGTTTTACACCCAAAGGTAAAGAGTGAGTTAAAGCTTTATCTTTTCTGAAATAAGAAATAACATTGCTATACTCAAAATGCAGCTGAGACTTCATAAAAAAGGGCCCAGGGACTTCAGAGTTCCAGGCAAGAGACACACAGTATAAAAAATAGCATTTTACCATAGATTGATTACCCAAATGGGTGAGGGACAGGAAAAGCTTGGAAGAATAAGAGAATAGCATTTCCTGCTATATTTGCTGTTGCTGGACAGTGTCTTTGTTCCCCATTTCACCCGAATGTACCAAAATGTAACCTCTGTAAAGCTTTTATTATGCTATTAAAAACTTGTGTGTCACACTTTATGGGGGCAAGACATGATTGCAAGAGGGACTTTGCCTAACAACTGCAATCAGTGTAACCTGGCTTACTGTACCCTCAATGAATCCCCAACAATATGAAAAAAAAAAAAACCTACATTTTGCTATGCAAATGCTGGTTAGCATTTTCATACTCATTCGTAAACTGCTAGAAAGAAAAGATAAAACTATACATTTCACTGCATGTCTGATGATTTAGTAGCTATCATTTCTGGTCACCTTATATTTGCTCTAAGGAGCAGACCAAGTGAGATATCAATGGTTTTACCTAAGGCCTCCTATGAGCTGAACACTTTGCTAGGAACTTGCTCTCAAAATAGAGAGCTTATTCTGTACGCGCGCTTAAGTCTTACTTAAGTCTCTGGTGTATACTTATTTACTAGCATGTTCAGTTTACTTGCTTCTTATTCCCCCTCAAGGGAAAAATCTAGAATGGAACCACTATCACAGCAATAAGGAGCAAGAGTAAACAAGAATAAAACTTCAAACCACAAAAACAGGGCCGAGTTCCCAGCTAATTTTATCCCAGGAGAGAAAAGAAAAACTACTTTTAAAGGAAAATTAAATACAAAAGATTCCTAAAGAATTGCTTATTTTTCCGTAAGTTTTGCTTTCGTGTATGTGACAAGATGTAGCAAGAAGCAAGTAGCTATAAACCTCTCTAAGTTGATATACCTCAGATTTCTTTTTTGCTGTCAACTTTATTTCCAAATAGTGCCTATGAAACAATCCTGTGATTGTTTTCCTTCTTCCTTTTTTTTTTTTGGCCAGGGCTGGGTTTGAACCCACCACCTCTGGTATATGGGACTGGTGCCCTAATCCTTTGAGCCACAGGCACCGCCCCCTTCTTCTGTTTTTTTTTTTTTTTTTTTTTTTTTTTCCCTCAATATTACGATTAAGTGTGCCTGAGATCCAGGGGAGTTATATTATCTAAGATATTTTGTTTACATAAACAAACCTTTAAAGATAATACTCATTGCAATTAATTAGGTTCTCTTTAGATAGTGAATGTAATTAAAAGAACACACAACTGATTAGCAGGAAGGTGGTGATACCACATCGGTCAAAACTAGGCTATTACCGGTATATCCTGTTAGCACGTACTTTCCTTCTATTAAAGAACTTTCCTGATGTTATATACGCAGAGTTAACAGGGAGTCCAAAAGGACCTACATACACGTGTTGTAACATACATTTTGATCCGTTCAAAGACATGTCCCGGTATGGGAAACTGATTAGAATTAAATAAAGAACTTGTTGTATTTGATGTCACTGATTGTGAAGTAAGTATTAGCTAGCATTTCTCTTTTCTATGTTTTATAATTGATTTTTTTTTATTACCAAGATTCTAATCATTCATGATTCCTTCAGGGAAAGAAGGGAGGCCATTTGACATGGGTTCCTTGCTGACAAGGAAACCCTCTGGCTACATTTGTTCTTTTATAATTTTTTTAGTTACTCAGAACTAAACTTTCTCATTGACTTACTATTTTATATTCAGCACAGCACATTCGGGGGTGAAAAATGGGAATATGAATGGTGAAGAAAGAACATTCTTGTAGTAATATGGCAGGTCCTCCATCAACCCCGGGTTTGAGAACTCAGGTCTCTCTCACATCCAAATTCCCTCATCACTGCTCTTTCTTGACGGCGTGAACATGAACATGGGCTCACTGGAGGACTTCCATCCATGGTTTTCCTAATATTTACTGCTTGGAAAATATCTGTCTCTTTTGAAGAGCAGACACGCTTTCCTTCATCGGATGGTAAATATTAAAGAGTCCACCTGAAAATAATTTAATTATCCATCAGCAGCATTATTTTAAGACTAAGACTTTCTGTATTTATTCCCATCTAAACCTACAACATTCTGAGCTACTTCTATTTTTGTGCTTTTAAAGCAAAAGTAGGAATGCCTTTTGTATGTGTTCCTATAGGGAAAAAAAAATCTATACAGCAAGGGAGATTTTTGTCATAAAGTCTCTTAAGATGAACTGAGGTTCTTTGAAATATGTGACATTATGATTCTCCACAAATCAAGGTTTTTTGAGCAAATAACTGAAGGACAAACATAAGAACCACATGAGGGAATCAGCTCTGGAGCAGCCTTGCCCAGCAACCTGCTGCTTCAGAAATTAAATTTTCAAGAGCAACTGTGTTATTTGACTGGCCTAAACCAGAGCCAATTTAGCACTAACTCAGCTTTCCCTTTTCTCTGGAAGTAGGTTGATAGCAGAGCTTGAGATTGATGTAACCAAGTCCTTTGAAGAAGGTAACCAGTCAAACTAAAGAGGAAATAAAAGGAAAACCCTTAACCCCTGCCTTGAAGCCAAAGCCTGCAAAATCTGGAGCTTGGATTTCTGCCTTGCTTTTGTCTTTGATCTCGGGTTAGATCTGACCTGTATGGATGGGTGAAGGAGGGTTGTGCTGTTCATAGATTCATGTCTTTGAAGGTTATCTGTCTCATGAAGGTCAGGGAGCACCTGTGACTGTGGAATCATTTTGTGTATGTGTTTGCTAGTGACCGCTGTTTAGGTGAGAGAATGAAAAAATATATAAATAATCACATTTACTTAGCCTCTCTCTTTGAGTTCCAGGCCTAGGTTTCAAAACCTGCCATGCTTTTTATGGGGGGTTGGAGGGAAGGGCTCCTAGGCCAGTCTCATGCTTTCCCCTTACTCAGCAGAGATTTTCTACCCACCTAGTCATCCTTTGCAGAGAGTTGAGCAGTTTCCTAGATAAGCTTCACGGAGTTCCTGACCCCAAAGGGAAAAATCCAGTGAGAAACGGTGTTCAACAGAGTAACATTCCTAGTGGACCCACCCATTTTAGATAAAAATGGCATAACTACATGATATGGTTTTGAAGCTCGTTGGGTTTAATTCAATGATTCATACTCCAGCTGTCCTTTTTTTTATTCCTTTAACATTCAAAGCTCAAAGTAATACAATCTATTTGCAATCCTTTCTTTCCCTCCTCAGACACCAAGTCATCAAGTAATAATCAAAGCTGTATCTTAAACCTGTCCCCAAATCCCACTAGTCTGGTTCAGGGCATAATTGTTGAACGGTCGGAGGAACATGCTGACCTCCCAATGCTGTAAGGCCTTCAGAGATTTTACGTTAACTTTGGAATGTTTGAAAATTACTTTATTAATTCACTTGTTCAATGTTATATTTATTGAGCCACAATTTGGCACATACTGTACTAGGAACTGGAAACAGAATCAATAGATAAGATGACAGCCCTGCCTTCAAGGAATATAGGCAAGTTGACAGGTATGAATACACTTAGAGAAAGAAATAATGGGTATCTATGTGTTTTAATGTAGGATTCATGATGTAAAGGTTGCATGTAAATTAGGGAAGTCAGGCCTGGAATATCACCAAGGAAGAATGGAGGCAGAATGGGAATTTGGTTATCTGGAAAACAAGATGAGTCCTGGAAATGCCAGGACATGGGAAGGACAGGCCAGGACAACCGGTATCTAAGAAGGATCCTCCAGTGGTGATGTGGGTTACTGGAAGGGACAAAATTGACACACAAATATTACTTTGAAAGGTTGCTAGTTCCCGTGTCTATGCCCCATTCCCACCTGGGATACCCGGTATTCCTTTGCTGAAAAGTACAAGTGGCTCCTCTCATTCCTCAGATCTTACAAATGGTCTTGGGCCGTCCCTTCTGTCCTCTACAGTGGTCAGCTGGGACAAGGCTCATGGCTGCCGATGAGGATTCTGGAATAGTCGTCAGGGTAATGAAGCCCTCAGAGGCCTTTAGGGAAATCCACCGTTATGCCCTTCTACTACTGGAATATAGTTGAACTGAGTTGAATAATAATTTGGGGGGCATATTTAATAATTCATCTGAGGCCATCAGGTCACAAGGAAGTGTCAGAAGCCAGAACATCCGTATTTTTTCCTGGTTTCCTTTACATTGTCCTGAAATAAAATTAGATGGGATCAAACTGTATCATAGCTATACTGGAGGAAATTTTACTCTTGGTGTTTTTCAAGACTCTGAAAAGTTTGCTGAGGCTCAAGAGAGTATGCCTGTGCATATGGTTTCTCTCTATTTCTTCCAGAATTGCCACTGGGATTTCCATTTTAAATTATCTGGGGTGCAGAGATCCCGTTTTTTTCTGCGCTATCACTTCTCAGAGATGTGAAATAGCTTTCATCACTGCTCCAAAAATAGCACACCCGAAACAGCACTAATGAGACTCTGGGCATTTTGAAAGTAGGGGGAAAAGATGAAATGGCTTATTTTGCTCTTAAAATAAGTAGGGTCATTTAAAACATTTCCTATGAGACTGAGGTCTGTTGGTGAAGACGAAGCTTTACACCCATGTGCTTATCTTTTTCCACTGTGTAGTTTATAAATAAATATAAAGTTTTTGTCCTTATTTCGTCTATTTTCTCCAACACTCATTATCTTACATTTATTCAGGTTATGCTTGAGGAAATCAGCTTATTATTCAACCATAAATACTTGTCATATACTTTTCGCAAACGCAATTGCTTCGATTTTTATGATTTATATGTGGTGGGCAACAAGAGACAACAGATAGATATCAGATTTTTAAAATAAATTGTGTTGCTCTCTATATTCTAAGCGTCACTCTGAAAGGAGCACAATTGTTAAGACACACAATTTGTGTGTGTGTGTTAGCAAGTGTGTTAGTGAGTGCATGTGTGTGTGGCCATTTTGACAAGAAAACATCTACCTTGGAACCACACCTAGGGAGATGTTGGGAGTTATTCAACAGCTCTCTCTCCCCCTTCCCATTCTGCTATCAACCTCTATAGACCCCATGGGGAGAGGAGGGAAAAAAAACAATAAGAAGCAGAAAGATCAAAGATGCGTGAAAACAGGGAAGTGTTTGCGCTTGTCTGTTAAGATGTTGGGTGCTAAGGATTAAATAAATAGAAACCACCAGATAAAATTAAAGGAATCCTTCATTTGTCTCATCTCCCTTCAGACCCCGAACAAACAAACAAATCTGCCTTATGTGAAGAGCTGTTCTATTTACCTTGAGCATCTTGATAGACCATAAATTACTTGGGACTCAAAGTTGAACTAATAGAGTAAGTATGTTCAGACTTCACAGGAGCTCGACATCTTTTTTTTTTTTTTTTTTAATACACACACCAAGGAGACTCAAATTTACATCCAGGTTAGGAGGGGGAAAGATGCAGACCTTAACATAAAATGTTTCTTTTATATAATCAAAAAAGAGGCTTAGGAAAGGGGGGGTTGCATTTTAGCAGGACATAACTTGCCAGGAAATTAGTCAAAGGCAAGAATTTGCTACTTCTTTTTGGATGTGTCCATCTAACTCCTAACTTTCCGTGCCCGTTTGATCTAAGACAGTAACCAGAGAATGAATGACGGCTATTAGACACAGCAAACGTTCTCCGAAGCCTTTCCCCCTAGATGGCCAGGCCAGTAGCATCATTATCTGTGTCTCCCTGATTTGAAACACAGTGTGACATTTTGGCAAGCGTCTCTCTTCTTTCTCCTCCTTTCTCCATTCCATCATTAAAGGTAGGTGTGTGTGCACACACCTATAAGAAGTTCAAGAGCACACACTTGCTCAGAGGCAGAATATTAGCTGTGTGAAGGCCGAGTAAATGCCCAGAGATGCCGAAAGACCAGGCACACGTCCTAGGGCAAGATTAATGGGATGAATGCGTTCTTGAAACTTCCAGCTTATATTTAGTTTTATACCAGTGATAATACACTATTAAATATCGTTTTAAGGTGCTGCCTGTTCTATCGTTGCTGATCACAGTGGGGGAAATTATACAGTAAGATGTGAAACCCACGAGTCACATACTGGGAGCAGGATCACTCTTGTGTCTGCAAAGAAACTTGAGAGGTATTCAAACACTGCCTTTGACTGTCATCCTTCAGGTGTATAAACCTTCGTACTACTGATGTCTTTTGTAAGGGGTTTGCGTTAAATGTAAATGCTATAAATACTACAATATACTACTTCCTCTCCTGTCATGTATTAAATCTACAATGAGAAAAGGATTACAGTTTTCATTCTTTTTATGCTTCACAGCTAAGGGAGATTATATTTATCTACCTGCATACCCACACACCAGTATCTTCTGTTCCAATATCCATCTACATTCCCTTCAAGCAACACATTCTTGAAAACATTACAGTTTTCTGGATAATACTTAGATGCAAATTAGGAACTAATTGTGACTTGCTCTGAAAAAAGCTCAAATATTTTTTGACCTAATTGCGATTGTGCCCATAACAAGAACTAAAGAACTTGGAATAACAGTTTCCAGTGCTGAGTTTCACTGCTGCTCCTTGAAAATAACACATTTTAATGTCTCCCTTGACACTTAACAAATTGTCTTTATTAATAAAAAGTTTTTCCAAGGTAACAAACAGTGTAGAGCAAGTGATTATATCTAATCATTTAAAAACCCAGTCTATGAACATACCTACCAGGATTCTCTAGAAATGAAATCTCAGATCTATTCTGAGTTCCTCTCTTTCATCCAGGGGTCTCATTCTAAGAGCTTCACTGAGAGAAAATGTGTGGCAGACTTGTCTTTAGCTCATGGGTGTGACGGTGACACCTGTGACCACAGTGGAATCTCCGGTCCAATTTCTATCTGGCCTTTCTACCTATCATAGAAACCCCACAAAGTCAAACAAATTCATCCCAAATAGAAATGCCACATAAAATTAACCCAAATAATACATTGCTGAAATATACATTTTAATGAAAATGCGTGATATTCATCATTAAATACTGTCTGTCATAATCCTCAGAAAGATGCTGGGGAGCCAGAAGGTGCCTGGAGAGTGGACCCCCCCGAAGAGCTCGTTTACGTTACACTTCATACGTGTGTTTTCACGGGTGACAGTTGGAACCACTATCATTACCCAAATACCTACACCACGATTTCTAGAAAAATGAACATGTTTTAACTACCTTGGCAGTGACCTCTATTGTCTGTCTTCTGGGCATGAGTTTGGGAGCTGCTGTGCCACCTGAAGCACTTATCAACCACTGTCTGCTCATTTTCTAATATGCACATATTGAACAATATCCAGAGTGCTTTTGCATGACCCTTTCTCAGACAAGGTAGTATAGGCTTACTGAAGTTAGATGAAATATTGATATATGGATTGCAGCCTCCTGCCCCCACCCCCTAGGATCACACCCTCTCCCTAGACTTAAGCAAGAATAGATTTCTTGAATAGACCAATTTCAAGCGCTGTGATTGAAGAAACAATAAAAAAGCCTCCCAACAAAAATATGCCCTGATCCAGATGGGTTCACACCAGAAGTCTATCAAATCTTCAAAGAACACCCATACTGCAGAAATTATTTCAAAAAATTGAGAAGGAAGGATTCTTTCCCAACACATTCTATGAAGCAAATATGATCCTGATATCAAAACCAGGAAAAAACCCAACTAAAAATGAGAACGTCAGACCAATTTTACTTATGAATATACAGGCAAAAATTCTCAATAAAATCCTAGCCAAAAGATTACAGCTACACATTAAAAAAAAAAAAAAAAAAGATAAAAAGGTACATCATCATCAAGTAGGTTTCATCCCAGGGAATCACAAAAATGTTAGTAGAATCTGAGACAGCTGGGATCTGGATCTCAGTGGTAGCATGGTCTCAGCCATCCCCTACTCTGACGTGCATCAGGCCTCATAGATTCAAAAAGGGAAAGAACCTATGGCCAGAAGCACCCGAAAAGATGCAAGTACTTTTTTAGGGCATACCTTGTCCAAATTTCCAATCATATGAGTCAATTTGTTATTACGTGTCCTCATCCACTGTTCTCTTTTCTAATTTGAACCATCTTGCTTCCCTTTTTGTATGCTGTCGCCAGAACGGGACCCAACAGTGGGTCCTATGGCAGAACGTAGGTCCATGTGACCTTGGCTTGCTGAGGACACAATGTGACTTCACTGTCTAGGTGTATAGCCTCTTCCAATAATGAGTTACGAAGACGAGAGAATTACGTAATAGCTCTACCACTCAGCCATGTAATCAGACATCCCTAGACTCAAGTCTGAGATCTTGCACTTTGAGCACTTTAAGTGATCTTAAACAAATAGTGAAACTTAGTTAGTCTCTGTTGCCCTATCTGTAAGAAGTGAATAAATGTATTTATTCATAGAATGGTAGGAAGGATTAAATCAGGTCATGTAAAAGCATTTAGCACAGGACCAGGGAATAGAATAAGAATTTGTGAAAGAGGAACAGTAAATACTGTAGCTATTTAAGAGACCATTTGGATTGTTGGAGATATCACATTGGTAGTCAGTTGAAAAAAGGACTATTTGCATATTTTAACACTTTGTTAAATGTTTACAATTATAGTAATTTTCCATAGGGCTTTAGAGATGCATGATGAATGAGTTTGGTTAATCGATGTTAAAAAAAAAAAAAAAAAAAAAAACTATGACTACACTACCATTATAAATATTTGCTTTTTAGGATATGGTAAGCCTTTAAAAAGTGTTACATTTATATCCTAAAATATATATTTATTGTATGTAAGGAGGGTGACAAAATGTGATGGGGAGAGAAACAGGATATATAAAGACGTGGATCTCATTTTGTTTTCAACGTCAAGGTGAAAGGGAATACTATTAATCTCTTTAATTACCCTCTGCCAGAAATGATTTATTACCTTGTATTCACATATCATACTTCTGAACTTTGTGTAAGTGTAACATTCCCAATATAAAGTAAATGACCTTTCAATTTGTCTTACACAGTACCTGCAATGGCGAACTTAACATTTTCTCTGTTAATATATAATTTGTGCATGTTATGACTATTGGAAAACTCTGGAAGATATCTCCTTGCTTTGCATTGTCATCAGAAGAAAACAATACTCCCAAATTCCCTAGCAAGGTTTAGCCTCCATGGGTTGACTCGAGTTAAATATTTTAGATTCCAGATATTTTAAACATTAGAGTAGAAATTAATTAGGACCTTATTAATTTCTATGGATTATAAACTGACCTCAAATCAAACTAATGATTAATTTAAAATACAAAACACATTAGTTCATTAAATGATAACTAGCTATGTCTTTTAGACATTATGATAAAATTGAACTTACAATGACAAGAGTTCAGTAAGTCTGTTAATGCTACATGCGTAATACCTATACTTTATTATAAAATCTTTTGATTTTTTAAAGGACAACTTTGAAATGTTAGCTTCTTCTACAGTTGATGAATTACCAGATAATCATTTCATTCCAATATTTCTTCTGCTTTCAGAAAGAATTCTACAATTGTTTGGGGGAATTATCTATTCCTCCAAAGCTAATGAAATCTCTTTAGGGACTGTAGTCTTTTATGGTCTGTGATGTTATTTTTTTGGTATTATCCTGTATTATTGGCTTCTCTTCTTACACTTTCCCCCTACAATGGTTAATTCTGCTCTTACCTATGATATACAGGGTAGCCAAAAAGTTCATGTGCATTTTTAAATTGCAAACTATTTTAAACTGTATATGAACTTTATAGCCACCCTGTATATATAATGAGTCGCATTTGATTATTGGAAAACCTACCTAGCTGTTTATGTGGTTGCAAGAGCAAAGCAGGTTCCTTTTCATTTAATTTGTTCAGTAAACCTCACTGGATCAGAAAGATTTAGCTGACCTGCTAGGCTGGGAAATGACTGTCCTTGCTTACAACCTAGCATTTATATTTTCCATTTACCCATTAACTACAACATTTTCAGAATTCTTTAACTTGGTAGAAACGCATGACACAGGGGATTCATACTCACTTGGTATGTGAATTGATGATTTCATTAGAATTCACTGACTTGAAAATTTATAAAGCAAAAATGATTGGAATCAGAAATAGCAAGCATTGGGAAAGATAAAGGTCACACCTTGCTGATGGCGCTATAAAACAGTATATCCACTTTGAAGAACAGTTTGGTAGTTTCTTCCAAGAACTACGTAGGTAGTTATAGTTTTAATATAAACATATATTATATACCTAGGAATTCTACTTGTAAGAGCCTAACCTAGTAAAAAGGAAAAGTATTTCCACACAAAGACTTATAAGCATGTGTTTATAGCAGCATTTTTATGAATAGCCCCCAAAGTGGAAATACTCTAAATGCCCACCAACCAAATGGATAAACAAATGTGGTATGTCTATTCAATAGGATACTTTCCAGCAATCAAGAGGAATGAACTCTTGATGTATGTTACAGTATGAATGAACCTGAAACACATTATGCTACATTGAAATAATCAGTCGCATGTATTTAGATGAATGGATAATTCCAGAAATATTTTGGAGCTGAACCAATAGATTAGATGTAGGGGATGACAGAAAATAAGGTGGATAATTTCTAAAGTATGACCGAAGGAAGAAGGTAGATGTTGAGTTCATTTAATGAGAGAAAAGACTGGATATGGCTTGATTCATTCCTATAGAGAATATATAGATGAAATAAAGACAGAACCTAGACCTTAGGACAAACTAGCACATGGAACTCATAAGAAGAGAAGCAGCCAGGAAGTAAGAGTAACAAGGAATGGACAGGAAGACAAAACCAGGGGCATACAGTGAATAAAATAAAGAGAAGGCATCTTAATGGAATAGGAGAGAATAAATTTAACTATAGAAAGGGCAGAAAACCGCTACATTTATTTTAATTGATTAATGTGTATTTAATTATTTCTTACTGGTAAATATATTCTGCTAATTAAGCTTTGCATTTTGACTTGTTTTGATTTAACAGAAGCATTTTCTCTGCATCCATAATGATGATGCCATAAGCCTCTGTTTCAGAAATAAATCACCATATGCAATGATTATTACTGCAAGTATTTGGAAATTCCAAGTGGCTATATTCAAAAGTCCTCTACATTCTAAAGCTTGTCAACAAATGATCAGTTCCCTCATTTACATAATGTATTCAAGAAAACGTGCCAGTTTGACAGGGAAGCAATTTCTGGAGAGAAGACAGAGGACAGAGAACAGGTGGGAGTCTTTGATGAATTGTGAAGTCTTCTATTGAAAAAAAAAAAATTATCTTGGGATGTTCATCAACTTTAATGTTTTACATTAAATTGTATAAAAGTGGAAAACATTGGAACTGTCATCCCTCCATGTACTTTCAGTTACCTACTGCTTAAACATGTAATCAAGGCCGGGCGTGGTGGTTTATACCTGTAATCCCAGCACTCTGGGAGGCAGGTGGATTGCCTGAGCTCAGGAGTTCGAGACCACCCTGAGCAAGAGCAAGAGCAAGACCCTGTCTCTAAAAATAGCCAGATGTTTGGCAGGTGCCTGTAGTCACAGATATTTGAGAGGCTAAGGCAAGAGATCACTTGAGTCCAAGAGTTTGAGGCTGCTATGAGCTGTGACACCACAGCACTTTAGCCAGGGAGACAAAGTGAGACTCTGTCTCAAAAAGAAACAAACATGTAAACAAATTGTTATCCTGGGTCAAAAGGCTAGTAAACAAATTCACCCAAAGGGAACAGGCGTGTTCTCTTCTTTTGTTCCAGTGCTAAATTCCGTGCCTTGCATGGAAAGCCTGGTCCCCTCTTGTCCACCAGGGGTCAAGGAGGAGCCATCTGATGTCGTGTCCATCTCTTTGCCCTCTGCTCAGTACTTTAAGAGATAGGCACTCAATTCCCCATTGACTGATCCAAAAGAAAGAAGTCACATCCTCATTTTTAGCCATCAGAGCTGGTAGCCATAAGGGAACAATAAGCATCAACTTTGATGAAGCACGATTATGATACAGATTCACAAACTCAACTTGTTATTGGGCAACAGAAGCACTTTAGATAATAATGTGTTTGTGGAAGAGTTGGAAAGTCATTGCCCCTAAAAATAAAAATAAAGGAGACCCAAGAAAGCCAATTATATGCCAGAATGTGATATTTTCCTGTGTCATATGTATTTTCCCAGAAAGCCACTCCAACATAAACTCACTCTATGAAATATACATTTTGTTTGGCATATTATATTTTCTAGAAGACATTTAAAAATGGTTCTTATGGCTCCTTGGAGAAATGTCTGATTCTAGGCATGGGGTGAGAAATATAAAGATGAGCCTGGAGCATTCTAATAGTACCAGAAAGTAAAAATAAAAAATTGCTAAAGAATAAAAATATGAGGCATGTCAAAGGACATAGGAGTCGACCTGAAAGAGCTCCCAGTGGCCAAAGCTGGACAAGTTTTAGCAACAACATAAACTATGACAGTATTTCATTGTAACTCAAAAAATAAAATCTGAGTCAGTATAGTTATACATAAGTGACCGGATAAATAAATCTGAGAGAAAGAATGAATCTTTTTAAAAGGAACATTGCAAATAATATATGTAGATTCATGCCCTCCAGGGGTGTAACTTAATTCCCCTCCTGCTGAGTATGTTCTGGATTTAATCACTAGTTTCCAAGGAGTAAAATAAGAGAAGAAAATAACAAATTACAGTGATCAATTCATATTACAATTTAAAAGTCGGGTTGCCATCAGGTACACAGTGAGATGATGCAAGGAACAGGCCATCTCACCTCTGTCATATTTTCTTGACAAACCCACAACTCCAGTATACTCATAAGAAAACATCAGAAAGTCCAAACTGAAGACGAGTCTACAAAATATCTCCCTCTTTGAAATTGTCAAGGTCATGAAAAACAAAGCCAGAATCAAGAGGATTGCAAAGATGATGATCAAATGTAATGTTCAATCCCCGGTACAGCAGAAAGAGGACATTACATTAAAAAAATGACAAAATCCAAATCATGTCTGTGGTCTAGCCAATAGGATTGTACCAACGGTAGTCTCCTAGATCTAATAAGTACACGACAGTTATGCAGTGTGTCACTCAAGGAAACTGGATAAAGGGTACCTGGAAAGTTTATTTGGAACTTTTATGTAAGTCTAAAATTATTACAAAATGAAAATTTGTATTAAAAGCATGCCACTCGTATAAACTATAAAAGTTAGATGTTTGTGATAATAAAAAAATGTCACAGCAGTAGCTTATTTTGGGTTCCCTGGAGATTGAGCTGGGCAAGGAGTGAGGACAGCAAAGTAGGAAGAGCAAAAGGCCAAGCTAGGACATGGCCCCAGGGACAGTCCAGCCTGGCCTCATCACAGTGGCTGTGGAGCAGAAGTCACCCTCACATAGCTGCCTCCACCTTGATTGAAGGGACCTGGACTTTCATATACCCCATATCATGTAGGCAGCCATGGGCCATTGCCCCACCTAGGAGGGCATGTCATTTCTGGCAAAATGGCACCTACTGCTGACAATTAACTCCGCAGAGAAGGGGAGTGGCTGGAGGCCCTTAGGAGCCAACGCTCAAAGCAGCAGGTGGAAGGCTTCCCAATATGATAAAAGGGGTCTGAACAGGGCATATCCTGCTCTACCACACTCCTCTTGTGTCTCTTGCATGTAGTTTAAGTCATCAAGACACAGCTTCTCCAAAATCCTACTTGGTCATGGTATTTAAGATCCAGAAATTTACACAAGGAGAGTGGGACACATGACGGGGACCATTGCTCCAGCTGATCCCAAAGCAACCTCGTCATCTACTTCACATTTTAAATCCCCTCTCACTCAACGAGCACGTCTACCAGTTTAGGTGCCTTGCCTGGTCAAGTGACCCAAGTCCTTATTCTTGAGAAGACTGAATCGTTTGTCACCAAGACTTTTCAGATATTGGTTGAAATCACTGCCACTTAACAGTTAAAATCAGACATGGGAAATGTATCCAGGGTGTTTGCTTCCTTTTAATCCACAGATTAATATGGTATCATGAATATAATGAACCAAAGTGACAATCAACAGACTAATATGGTATCATGAATATAAAGAACCAAAGGGACATTCTGTAGCATAATATCCATATGTAAAGATGTATAAAGACTGGCAGAATTAACCTCCTGGGAGGGGAAGCTCCCGACTAAAGAAAAAACCCACAGAGGAGGTGGGGATGCCTGAAGCACAGGGCCAAAACAAGAGTGGAGGAAGGGGTGCACCAATTATAAACACCATGAACAACAACAAAAAAAGGAAAAGACAAGAAGAAAAAATGAATAGCTAAGCAAGTAAATGACAATTAATTTGTTATGATACAGAAAAGAGAGACAACATTAACTTGTGGCTCAGTGAGCCATGATAAATTTCATGAGGTTTCATTTATATTTACACTTGCAGAACGTGGATTGCGTGCGACATCATTTTAACGCCAATAACTGGAACAAAAAAAAAAAAATCAGAGACAGGACAGAGAAACTGAAGCTTTAAAAATTGGTTTCAAGGGGGGTGGAGACAAGATGGCTGATTGAAGCCAGCTTTCCACAGAGGTTCCCGTTCAAAAGGATGGTTAAAGGACAGAAATTTAGCAAGTAACCTAGTGGATTAGAGCTGCACCAAGAGAGAAAGTTGAAGAACGCACAGCGACCCCACTGAGGTGAGCTACGACCTCAAGGATACAAACAAAAGATACAAAATCCATCACCAAGTAGACGGGAGTCCCCTCCCACATAAGAACAGCTCAGAGTGCCCCACAAACAAATGAGCAGAGTTCAAAGGTCCTCCCACTACACTCCACAGGAGAGACCCTCTGAAACTGGACCTACCTCCCCTACTAGGGTGCCCTGGCATTCTCCTGCCAGGCATAAAACTGTATAAAACCGTATATATTCTCCACCTGCAACTCTGAGCCCCCACCACTCCCCTCCACTCTCACTCTGAGGTCTGGAGGCCTGTCCCCCAGGAGTCCAGATTCTTGGGTGATTTCTCAAGAGGTATGGACAGGGCCTAAACTGCAGCTGGCCAGTGCTGACTCTCCGGCACAGGAGTGAGGAGAGGCCAGTCGGCTGAGAGGGAACCACGCGGGAGTGGCGGTGTCCCAAGGCGCACAGCAGCAGCCGTCTTTTGGCAACAATAGGGCTCACTCCCTGTCTCCCTGGGCAACCAGAGGAGGCCAGCCATCTACTCAGGTGCAACCACCACAGAACAGATCTAGGATGGAAATGCAGGCCCTGTGAGTAAAGGGTTTGCCTGAGGCAGTACCAGCCTGGGTGGAACACGGGGACTAGAAACGCATGCACAGAGCTAGGAAGTTCCCAAGGCGGGACTGACCCAGAGGACTGCTTTACTGAGCCTAAGATGCACCCAGCCCTCAGGGGGTCGTCAGCCTACAGACAAAGAAAGACAGGAGGCTAGAACTGACAGGTAACCGAATACAAACCTGCAGGAGCAAAGACAGGGCCTGAGGTGCAGGCTCTGGGAACTCAAAACTGCTTCCCTTCTGAAGGGGAATTTAGCAGGCACAGAAACAAATTCCCGCAAAGTTGTTCTGTTCTGTTCTGTCAGTAACATCAATTAGGGGTGGGGCTGCAACTGAGTTAACACCCCCCAGCCTGCATCAAGCACCCAAGTTTGTCAGGCCTCACCTCCCCCTGCTAGATAGAGGCAGAGTGCAGTGGCCTGGCCGAGCCGAAATAGATTTCCTTGTGATTCAGGCAGGTGCAAACCCCTGGAGTATCTGTTCACTACAGGCAACTGGGTCAAAGCCCTGTGGGACTATCAGTGACTCAGTGTGACAGAGATGCAAGGTAGAGAAGGAGGCATCAACCTTCCCAGACTTATCTATTTGGTGGGTGGGTCCTCCTGACTCCACAGAGCACAGCAGCAAGCCATATCTGAGTAGTCACCAGACCCCTGTGATCCAGTTGCCGAGACCTTTTAAACTCTCCCACCTGAAACAGGTGTTGACTGAGACAATTGATTTGGACCTTTTGAAATGAGCCAATCGCCCAAGGACTATTCAGGTGGTACCCTGGGTGTGTGGTTATAGGAAGGTTTGATTTTCCTTTTCCAATTGTCACCTGTGGGGGGCAGGTGACTTAATTGCTAGTATTTTTCAACAGCTGAGACTTCAACCCAGAGTAACTGTTTCACTAGGGTCGAACAGAGACCAGCTGAAAACAAGACAAACCACTTAGCCCCACCACACCAAACAGATCCCCAGTTTCTCAGGCTATAGCACTGTACAGGTCCTCAACAAGCTCCAGGGCAAAAATAAAATGGTGTAAAACAATTACGGGGTGGAATCTGCAGAAAAACTCTGGTAACATGAATAACCAGAATAGATCAAACCCCCACCCCCACCCCAAGGAAAGATATGGCAGATGTAACTGAAGATCCCATTCATAAACAGCAGGCCAAGATGTCAGAAATCAAATTCAGAATTTGGATTGCAAACAAGATTAATAGAGTGGAGGAAAATTTAGAATTAGAAGTTTGAGGACCAATTTTAAAGTCGGAATTAGAAATTCGAGGAGAAATTCAAAAGTTGTCTCAAGAATTTAACAAATTTAAAGACAAAACAACCAAAGATTTTGACACAATGAAACAAGAATTTGTAGCCCTCAAAGATCGGTAAAATACAGTAGAATCCCTCAGTAACAGAGTGGAGAAAGCAGAAGAAAGAATTTCTGACATTGAAGACAAAGCCTTTGAACACTCCCAAATTCTCAAAGAGGAAGAGAAATGGAGAGCAAAAACGGATCATTCTCTCAGAGAGCTCTGGGATAATTCGAAGAAGGCTAATATCCGCCTCATTGGAATTCCTGAAACCGATGTCCACTGGACTTTCGAAAAACTTGATACCCAAAATTTTACCAAACTTAGCAATATTCTCCATTAATGTGAACGGCTTAAACTGTCCTCTAAAGAGGCACAGGTTAGCTTACTGGATACAAAAACTCAGGCCAGATATTTGCTATACACAAGAGTCACATCTTACCTTAAAAGACAAATACAGACTCAGGGTGAAAGGATGGTCATCCATATTTCAGGCAAATGGTAATCAGAAAAAAGCAAGTGTTGCAATTCAATTTGCAGATACAATAGGCTTTAAACCAACAAAAGTAAGGAAGGACAAGAATGGTCACTTCGGGTGGCGCCTGTAGCTCAGTGAGTAGGGCGCCAGTCCCATATGCCGGAGGTGGCGGGTTCAAACCCAGCCCCGGCCAAAAAAAAAAAGAATGGTCACTTCATATTTGTTAAGGGTAATACTCAATATGATCAGATCTCAATTATTAATATCTATGCACCCAACCAGAATGCACCTCAATTTATAAGAGAAACTCTAACAGACATGAGCAACTTGATTTCCTCCAGCTCCATAATAGTCGGAGATTTCAACACTCCTTTGGCAGTGTTGGATCGATCCTCCAACAAGAAGCTGAGCAAAGAAATCTTACATTTAAACCTAACTATCCAACATTTGGATTTAGCAGACACCTACAGAACATTTCATCTCAACAAAACTGAATACACATACTTCTCATCAGCCCATGGAACTTACTCCAAAATTGATCACATCTTAGGTCACGAGTCGAACCTCTGTAAATTTAAAGTAATAGAAATTATTCCATGCATCTTCTCGGACCACCATGGAATAAAACTTGAGCTGAGTAACAACAGGAATCTGCATACTCATACAAAAACATGGAAGTTAAATAACCTTATGCTAAACGATAGCTGGGTCAGAGATGAGATTAAGAAGGAAATTGCCAAATTTTTGGAACAAAACAACAATGAAGACATGAATTATCAGAACCACTGGGATACTGCAAAGGTAGCCCTAAGAGGGAAATTTATAGCACTGCAAGCCTTCCTCAAGAGAACAGAAAGAGAGGAAGTTAAAAACTTAATGGGACATCTCAAAAAACTGGAAAAGGAAGAAAATTCCAACCCCAAACCCAGTAGAAGAAAAGAAATCATCAAAATTAGAGCAGAATTAAATGAAATTGAAAACAAAAAAATTATACAACAGATCAATAAATCAAAAAGTTGGTTTTCGAAAAGGTCAATAAAATAGATAAACCTTTGGCTAATCTAACCAGGGAAAAAAAGAGTAAAATCTCTAATCTCATCAATCAGGAATGATAAAGACGAAATAACAACAGACTCCTCAGAAATTCAAAAAAATCCTTAATGAATATTACAAGAAACTTTATTCTCAGAAATATGAAAATCTGAAGGAAATTGACCAATACTTGGAAGCACATCACAGGGTAATACTTAGCCGGAATCAAGTACAAATGTTGAACAGGCCCGTATCAACTTCTAAAAATAGCATCAACCATATAAAATCTCCCTAAAAAGAAAAGTCCAGAACCAGATGGCTTCACGTCAGAATTCTACCAAACCTTTAAAGAGGAATTAGTACCTATACTACTCAATCTGTTCCAAAATGTAGAAAAAGAAGGAAGACTACCCAACACGTTCTGTGAAGCAAACATCACCCTGATCTCCAAAACAGGAAAAGACCCAACAAGAAAATTAGACCAATATCACTATTGAATATAGATGCAAAAGTATTCAACAAGATCCTAACAAACAGAATCCAGCAACACATCAAACAAATTATACACCATGACCAAGTCGGTTTTATCCCAGGGTCTCAAGGCTGGTTCAATATACATAAATCTTTAAGTATAATTCAGCACATAAACAAATTAAAAACCAAAGACCATATGATTCTCTCAATTGATGCAGAAAAAGCTTTTGATAATGTCCAGCATCCCTTCATGGTCAGGACACTTAAGGAAATTGGTATAGAAGGGACATTTCTTAAACTGATAGAGGCCATCTACAGCAAACCCACAGCCAATATCGTATTGAATGGAGTTAAATTGAAATCATTTCCACTCAGATCAGGAACCAGACAAGGCTGCCCATTGTCTCCACTTCTCTTTAACATTGTAATGGAAGTTTTAGCCACTGCAGTTAGGGAAGAAAAGGTGATCAAGGGTATCCATATAGGGTCAGAAGAGATCAAACTTTCGCTCATCGCAGATGATATGATTGTATACCTGGAAAACACCAGGGATTCTACTACAAAACTCTTAGAAGTGATCAAGGAATACAGCAGTGTCTCAGGTTACAAAACCAACATTCATAAATTGGTAGCCTTTATATATACCAACAATAGTCAAGCTGAAAAAACAGTTAAGGACTCTATTCCATTCACAGTAGTGCCAAAGAAGATGAAATATTTGGGAGTTTATCTAACAAAGGACGTCAAAGATCTCTATAAAAAGAACTATGAAACTCTAAGAAAAGAAATAGCTGAAAATGTTAACAAATGGAAAAACATACCATGCTCATGGCTGGAAAGAATCAACATAGTTAAAATGTCCATACTACCCAAAGAAGTATACAATTTTAATGCAATCCCTATTAAAGCTCCACTGTCATACTTTATAAATCTTGAAAAAATACTTCATTTATATGGAATCAGAAAAAACCTCGAATAGCCAACACATTACTCAGAAATAAAAACAAAGCAGGAGGAATCACGCTACCAGATCTCAGACTATACTATAAATCGATAGTGATCAAAACAGCATGGTATTGGCACAAAAACAGAGAAGTAGATGTCTGGAACAGAATAGAGAACCAAGAGATGAATCCAGCTATTTACCGTTATTTGATCTTTGACAAGCCAATTAAAAACATTCAGTGGGGAAAAGATTCCCTATTTAACAAATGGTGCTGGGTGAACTGGTTGGCAACCTGTATAAGACTGAAACTGGACCCACACCTTTCACCATTAACTAAGATAGACTCTCACTGGATTAAAGATTTAAACTTAAGACATGAAACTATAAAAATACTAGAAGAGAGTGCAGGGAAAACCTTTGAGGAAATCGGTCTGGGTGAGTATTTTATGAGGAGGACCCCCCGGGCAATTGAAGCAGCTTCAAAAATACACTACTGGGACCTGATCAAACTAAAAAGCTTCTGCACAGCCAAGAACACAGTAAGTAAAGCAAGCAAACAGCCATCAGAATGGGAGAAGATATTTGCAGGTTATGTTTCCGACAAAGGTTTAATAACCAGAATTCAGAATTCACAGAGAACTCAAACGTATAAGCAAGAAAAGAACAAGTGATCCCATCGCAGGGTGGGCAAGGGACTTGAAGAGAAACTTCTCTGAAGAAGACAGGTGCACGGCCTACAGACATATGAAAAAATGCTCATCATCTTTAATCATCAGAGAAATGGAAATCAAAACTACTTTGGGATATCATCTAACTCCAGTAATATTAGCCCAAATCACAAAATCCAAAGACCAGAGATGTTGGCATGGATGTGGAGAAAAGGGAACACTTCCGCACTGCTGGTGGGAATGCAAATTAATACATTCCTTTTGGAAAGACGTTTGGGGAACACTTAGAGATCTAAAAATAGATCTGCCATTCAATCCTATAATTCCTCTACTAGCTATATACCCAGAAGACCAAAAATCACATTATAACAAAGATATTTGTACCATAATGTTTATTGCAGCCCAATTCATAATTGCTAAGTCATGGAAGAAGCCCAAGTGCCCATCGATCCACGAATGGATTAATAAATTGTGGTATATGTACACCATGGAATATTACGCAGCCTTAAAGAAAGATGGAGACTTTACCTCTTTCATGTTTACATGGATGGAGCTGGAACATATTCTTCTTAGTAAAGTATCTCAAGAATGGAAGAAAAAGTATCCAATGTACTCAGCCCTACTATGAAACTAATTTATGGCTTTCGCATGAAAGCTATAACCCAGTTATAACCTAAGAATAGGGGGAAAGGGGAAAGGGAGGGGGAAAGGGGAAAGGGAGGGGAGGAAGGTGGAGGGAGGGTGATTGGTGAGATTACACCTGCGGTGCATCTTACAAGGGTATTTGTGAAACTTAGTAAATGTCGAATGTAAACGTCTTAACACAATAACTAAGAAAATGCCAGGAAGGCTATGTTAGCCAGTGTGATGAAAATGTGTCAAACGGTCTACGAAACCAGTGTATGTACACAGCTATGATTTAATCTAAAAAAAAAAATTGGTTTCATGTTCTAGTTTCAAACATGTCATATTTGGAGATTCTACTGTAAAGATAAATTCATATTATTAAGACACGTTTTAAAGTGTCTAATGCCCAGGTCAAAAAACTTTTATCAAGTTTATACCAAATACAACCCAGAGAGAAATCTTTACAAAGTTGAGCAATCCTTATCTGAACTGCTTGGGAGCAAAAGTGTTTCAGATTTCTGACTGTTTCTTCAAATTTTGTAATATGTTCATTATATATAGTGTTTGAGGATTCATTCCTAATCCAAAAAACTAAAATCCAAAAATGCTACATTCAACATTTCCTTTGAAAATCATGATGGCAGCTGAGAAGATTTTTTGTTGTTGTTGTTCTGGTTTTTGGAGCATTTCAAATTTCAGATTTTTGGATTAGGAATAGTTAATCTGAATTTTTGTTTTTGTTTTTTTGGTGAGTACATGACTAGAAAGACTACTGCTGGGGCAGAAAGGCTCAGCTGTCTGGAAATCCTAAATATTCACAGCATTGAGAAAGAGATCAGAACAACAGTCACTGTCCAAATGAGCCTGCTTTGACTACCCAATGAGAATTTGAACCCTGAGTTATTTGAAGGCTAAAGATGATTTTTAGAGGAAGCCCCATTTTTTTAGTGATCCTCATTAAACAGCATATACAAGCTCTGTTGGAGCAGAGCAACACTGTAAGTGGTTGCATAAGACTTTGCAAATTTTTGTAACAGGTGGGTTACAGTAGTAAGAGCTTTGGTCTATGCCATGTTGGCAGAAGGGAGATGGCGCAAATTCAAGCCTAGACCTTAAGAGGCTTTACGTATTTCCTCTTGTCCTTTTGTGTGTGTGTCTTTGCCACGAGAGGAGGAGGAGCATGATGTGGTTATCACCATCCAAGGAGGATGGCAGACATGAGGAGCAGAGCCACCCCAACAGCTGCAGCGAGACCCCAGCTGATCTGCAGATCCATGGAATGCATGCTTCTCTCTGCACGCCTCTGCAATTTGGTGGTTATTTTACATGTAGCAAACACTAACCAAATCAACTTATTTGGTCCATGCCCATTCTGCAAACGGATTCCTTGCTGTGAGTCTCAATTTCCTTTGTCCCTTTCTTTCTCTTTCAAGCCTGCCTCTGCTTAGACTACAACAGCGCCATGGAAGTGCAATGACCTCCAGCCTTTACTTTCCACCATCTTTTCTGACTACCCAAGAGTGGGATCTGAACCTGGTTTAACTTCTATCTGTTAGTCTCCCTAAGAATCAGTTGCAGAGCAAGGAATTGAGCTAATTATCCAATTAATATGGTACTAAAGAATAATTTCCTTGTCCCTGAGCGTGGACTGGGAAATAACATTTAATGAGAACCTGCTTTGTGTAAGATGCTTGGTTGTGGGTTCTAATGCCTTGGTTGTGGGTTATTTGAATCCCTTTCGTAAATGTTTACATGGGTTTATCACCCTAGAAAAGACTAAAAACTCTAACAGGTTACGTTACTGCTGAAATGTCTCCATCTGGGAACTGACGGACTAAGCTGCAGACCCAGGACACTCTGGCACCAAAGCCCACTCGTTCCCCACCATCCCCACGCATCACTCCACAAAGACTCTGTAATGATTCCAACGTACCGAAATCTTTATTTGTACAGGGACTTTGCAAAAACCTCATAACATAGGAGATAGAGCAGGAAATAGTGATCCTTACTTTGTTCTCTAAAATATTCTCCCAAAACATGATACGTCAATCATTGATTCCAATGCCTGGTTCCTAATTGCTAGCTCCCGCTAAGGGTTAGGCCTCTTCACTATGGTCACAAACACGGGACAAATAATAGACACTGACATTGATTTTGGCCAGCAGGGTGGAGGACACGGACCCTTCACAAAGTGATAAATACATTTAATGAACTGGATTGGGGGGTGGGGGGAGAGAAGAAACTGGTTTTGTTTCTACAATCTTTAACATGCCCTCTTAAATACAAGACAAGAACCTAGGGGAAGAAATGTCAACAGAACTCTAAAGAAGGCAAAGGGCAAGGTCTGTATTGCTCTGCTGAGGGCATGACTTGAACTGGTAACAGACAGTGGCCGGCAATGACCACATCCCAGGAAATGAACCATGACCCCTGTCCTTTATTATCTCATTGAATCCACAAATACCCCATGTAGCAGGTGCATTTTCACTAACCCAATTTTCCAAATTAGAAAACCACAGGGAGGTTAAATAACCTTCTATAAAGTTAGACGTTGCAAGATCAAAACTGAGAACCAGGTACCCCCCACTGCAGAGACTATTATCTTAATAATTAATCTTTAATTTTTCTCCTCTTGAGTGGGACTTTTGCAAGGGAAAAAAAAAAAGGAGGAAGAAGAGGAGAAAAAGAAAAAGGTTGGAGTAGGGATGGAAATGGAATCTCTACAGGAAAAATCATTCAAGAGCTGAGTCAGAGGGAAAGTCATTAGGTATTAAGAAATACCTAATAGGTGAAGGGATTAAAGTATGAAAGTGAGAGAGAAATCGATTGCTAATATATAACTGGGTATCTTTTTTCCTCTTTGGTATATGACGTAAAACCAAAATTCTAGAAAATTCTATATGTCCACTTACTTCCTTTGAAGAATGTTAGGTTTATTTATTTTAAAAAAGGGAAATGAGGAGATGGTGAATTTCCTCTTAGTTTATATAACATGTAAATAACAATTTCTTTACACATAAAATAGTAGGAAACAAATACAATGTGGCATTGTTTAAAAAACTAAGCTGAGGCATTTTGAATGACAAGAAATGTGAAACAAATGAAAACATTTTTTAGTATGTCTTTCATCTGCCTGGTAATACATCATTACTTTGAAATAATTTTCTCATGTGAAACACAGCATGTTTTAGGAAATGGTTACCATCCATTCTGGCTGAGCTAGAAGAGGATACTACTTAAAAGGAATAAGAAGAATCTGAAGGAGAAAGGGAGACAAAAGATGAATAACATGAAACTCCTTAGAGACCACATATAAAAATCACCGACAGCCGGACAAAACAAGGCACGATAGCAGCTCATTCCTCAAGTATCTGATTGGTATTCTCCACCATAATCTGCTTCTCAAAGAAGAATTTCTGTTAACAAGGAATTTCAAAATAGTTCCTGCTTACAGCAAGATCTGCAGTGGCAAAGGCCATCAATTATTCTTTCCCGAAAAGGTAGAAAGGGCAAAAGTAATCCTACATGGTGGGCCAAACAGGGTTTTCCCCAGGGCTCATCTGTGACCACAGGGAGGAGAAAGGAGATCTTTGCTGCCATGGCAACGCTGACCGTGCCTTAAAAGACAGGACCTTCCATAAATGGTCATGTTCAGATATACTCAGCTTATTCCGTCCTGAGTACAAGATCACCAAAGCAGGAGAAATCTGCCTCTAGCTTCATTTTCTTTTTGTTGTTGTTGTTGTTGAGACAGGGTCCCACCCTATGCCCCTGAGCAGAGTGCAGTGGGCGTGGTAGCTCACCACAACCTCAGACTCGGGCTGCGGGCACCCCGCTGCCTCAGCCTTGGAAGCCGCTGGGATTACAGGCGCTCGCCGCGGTGCCCAGCTGGGTTTTTCCATTTTTTTCATGTCGGGGTCTCACTGTCGCTCAGGCGAGTCTCAAACTCCTGAGCTTAAGCGATTCTCCCTCCTCAGCCTCCCACAGTGCTGGGATTACAGGCGTGAGCCACCACGCCCAGCACGGGCATTTTCATTCCTTCTTCTAAGGATGACATGGGCAAATTATACCCAGAGTGAAATTTCTCATTTCTGAATTCTTAAACCTTAAGTTTCCCAAATTCTGCCTATAATGACAATGATTGAAGACAATTTTTATTCTGATGTGATGCAGCAGATTAAATAAAATCGGCACAAACAACCCATATGGTGACTTTTCCTATCTGACCTTCTGCATTTTGATAAATGAATGATAACCTATAATCTATCACCAGATACCAGGCATCCAATATACAAACTTTTTATATAACTCTGTCAATATAGAACCACTTTCAAACTTATTATCCTATTTATTCCACCCAGACTCAAAAGGCTTATGATTGAATTCAAATTTTCTTTTTTTTTTTTTGCAGCTAATTCCAAAAATCTTTTTTAAAAATGCCAAATACTGAAAAGATAAGGAGCAACTGAAGTGCTCGTGTGTTGTTGGTTGGAACAATGCAAAATGACAAGGCTGCCTTAGAAAAGAGTGGGGTACACGAAATGCCACGCCTGGGTATTCACCCAAGGAGGACAAGGAAGGAAGACATATATCCATATAAAAACCTTACAGGAATGTTTGTTGCTGCTTTTTTCACAAATTCCAAAAAGCTGGAAATAACTCAGAAGTCACCCAGTGGGTGAGTGGACAAGATACGGGACAGATACACAGTCAAAAACTACTCGGCAATATGTAGGAATAAAAGATGGTTACACACAACTGTCTTAGATGGACTTCAAAGGCATAATGGTGAATGAAAGCCAGACTCGTGGGACATACTATTTGCTTTCACCTGCAAACACCCCGGGAATAGGACTGAGAGCTCACTGACGTCAGTCAGACAGGAGGGAGGATGGTGGACTATGAAGAAAGCTTTACATACGATGTCAAATGTTATATTTCTTGATGGTGGTGATGTTACATGACTGTCCATGTTTGCAATAATTCATATAGCTGTATATATAAAAAGTGTGAACTTTGTATGTAAATTATACTGTATACCACGATAAATAGAAATATAATGAGCATGTACTATTTTTTTCACATGGAGAAAAATAAACATTTTATGCTTTAGTTTCTTCTTCTGAAGTTTAGCCGCTAGTACCCTCACTGGGTTGCCATGAGGACCCAGCAATATAATGTAAAAAATGCTTCCTAAACCATAAATTACAGCAGGGCCTGGTGCCTGGGGGGACTTCAGGTTGCCCCTTCCCCAGATGAAGTTCATTACTTGCTCATTAGAACTTACTGGTAAGTTAGGCATGGTGGTTCACACTCAAAATCACAGCACTCTGGGAGGCCAAGGCAGATGGATTTCCTGAGCTCACGAGTTCAAGACCAGCCTGAGCAAGAGCAAGAGCGAGACCCCCATCTCTAAAAATAGCCGGGTGTGGGCGGCGCCTGTGGCTCAAAGGGGTAGGGTGCCAGCTCCATATGCTGGAAGTGACAGGTTCAAACCCAGCCCCAGCCAAAAACTGCAAAAAAAAGGAAAAAATAGCTGGGTGTTGTGGTGAGTGCCTGTAGTCCCAGCTACTTGGGCGGCTGAGGCAAGAGAATCACTTAAGCCTAAGAGTTTGAGGTTGCTGTTTGCTGTGATACCACAGCACTCTACCAGGGGTGACAGAGTGAGACTCTGTGTCAAAAAAAAAAAAAAAAAAAAAAAAAAAAAGTACGTACTGGTCATGTACTTGGTTTGAACTAGACTCCAAATTCCCTTTCTGGGAATCAAAGATTTTTTTTCCCCATATGTTTGGTTTGTCTGCATTCCATGCAGTAAAAAAACAAACAAACAAAAAAAAAAAAAACAGGAATTTTAAAATCTCAATTCCTTCGGGGGGGGGAAGATGTCTCCATAAAATTAAACATAGACACACAAAATTATAAAATTATATCCAACACAAGCACGCTGTGAGGCCCCATCTGCATGGACACATTGTGCCACATAAAGACAGCCCCCATCAGCAGATTCTCTTTCCCACTTCAGTCAACGATAGTCTACCACACCCCCCAAATAAGTGAAAAACTCCAGAAATGAATGATTCATAAGCTTTAAATTGCTTGATGCTGAGTAGTGTGATAAAATCTTGCACAATTTGGCTCTGTCCCTTCTTCACGAGAAGGGTGGGGACAGCACAGTAAGATGTTCTTGGGGGAGAGGGTGACCGGGGAGAGAGACCCACATTCTTGTAAGGGCCATTACTGTTCATTGTCATTCCCTATTTAAGTTACTGTTAAGCTCTCACTGTGCATAATTTACAGATGAGACTTCATCGTGGTATGGATATGTAGGAGAAACTGTGGCATGTTTTGGTACTAATCATGGTTTCAGGCTCCCATGGGGGGGGGTCTTGAAACACTCCCTGGGAATAAAAGGGGGAGGTCTACTGAAAGGTGACAATCACTATTGCTAACTACAGGTATTTACAGCGGATATTTAGAACTTACTCATCTTGCGTAACTGAAACTTTGTGACTCCAATTTCCCTCGTCTCAAACCCTCACCTTCACCATTCTATCCCATTTCTATGAGTTTGACTATTTAGATAACCTAGATGAGAACCACGTGGTATTTGTCCTTTTGCGACTGGCTTATTTGTTTAGTGTAATGCCGTGTATGTTATACCATATGGCAAGATTTCCTTCTTTTTTACAACTGAAAAAAATATTCCATTGAAAGTATATACCACTTTTCTTTTTATTAATTCATCTATTGATGGACATTAGGTTGTTTTCGTATCTTGGCTGTTGTGAATAGTGTAGTAATGAATAATGGGAATTCAACTACAAGATCTTGATTTCAATACTATTGGATATATACCCAGAGAGGAAGTGCTGGATCCTAGATAAAGGCAAGGCAGTGATTTATAAAAATTAAGGATTCTGCAAAGGAGCCAAATCAGCAGAGTGAAAAGCCAACCTAGAATGTGGAATAAAATATTTGCAAACCTTAATCTAACAATGGTTTAATACCAAAAATATATAAGAAACTCAACAGTAATGCAATAGCAAAATGGTAATAATAATAACCTGGCTAAAAATGGACAGAGGACTTTCAACAGATACTTGTCCAAAGATGACACACTGATGGCAAACAGGTGCATGAAAAGATACTCAACATCATTAACCATTAGGAAAATGCAAATAAAAACTACAGTGAGATATAACCTCATACCTATCAAGATGACCAAGACCAAAAAGTGTAAGAGACAAGTGTTGGCAAGGCTGTGGAGAACCTGGAACTCTCCATCACACCTTCAATGATGTGGGGGGTGCAGGGGGATCTAGGGGGTGGCCAGAAGAGGGATCAAGTGATACAGTCCCAGGTTCTTCTAACTACAAATGAGGAAAAGAGGAACCTCTAACTCCAAAGCCTGGGGGATGCATTCTGGAAGCTGCCCATGACAGAGCTTCCTGGATCAGAAAAATCCAGGGAGAGAAGGTGGGTGGCTCACAGAGAGTGGAGACGGGCACCCCCGAGTCCTGAGAATGTGACGTCTGCCCTTCCCTCCTGCACGTAACACAGATGATGCAGCCACTGAACTTAATTCTGTGTCCCCTCTTTATCACAGGCTGCATTTTATGAGTTTGTTTTGAAATGAATTTTGTTTTGTTCTTCTTTTGGGTAACCAAATGAGCCTTGACTAATAGCCCAGCGATTCATGTTCATAAACACTAACAGAAGCCAAAGCGTCATGAACTCTTATATTGAAAGTGAAGCTATGTCATGCAATCCACTATCATTCACGTTAACAAAAACTCGAGGCCTGTGGAGTTAAGCAATTGTCTCATCACGACCGATGTAAGTAGCATAACCAGGATTTAATCCGATAGCATTTTTTATTTTCTTCTGCTGTCTCCAAAACATATGGAGCAGGAAGGAACATGTGTGTCACCTCTGAGGGCTCAGTACCGGGTGACAATTCCAGTCTGCACAAAATCTCGTTGCCAAAGAAGTTGGGGTGATTTTTCATTCAGAGAATCAGAAACAGAGTTCTGCATAACCTGGCTCCCTGTTACATCTGTGATCTCTGCTGTCACTCGCTCACGTGACTCCAGCCACTGTCCCATCTCGCCATCACACGCACCTGCTGGGCACGCAGCCACTGAAAATCCTGCTCACTCGTTCCTTCTCGTGCCACTTCTGTCCTAAACCGTCACCTTGGTTCACTCACCATGTCTTCCGTGCTGTTCTGTAAACTAAAGGCTCCTCTGGACACTACCCAATTTGCCCCCCATTTTTCCTGTTCTCTCCCTAATACTAATTTTTTCTCTAGAAGATATTATCATTAACATCCCTCACTTGTTTGTTCTTCTCATGTATTAACTGGCTCCCCCATTGGAGTTTAAGTTTCATAAAGACAACGACATTTGTCCACTTTATTGTTTTCAGCGCAGACCCTCAGAAAATGGCTACGACATAGGAGGTCCTCACGGCATGTTGAAAAAAATGAATTAATCTATTTATTTTACAATTGATTTTTGCTCACTGAATACAGTGCTCACCAATGAATTATTTTTTGAGGGTTTTGTGTTAGCCCTAAAAGGGGACCGCAATTCCGCCTATATTCTATACAGTGAAGAAAATCTTCATGGGAAGAAGCATTTGTGACAGACTACAAAGGACTTCCTGACCTTGAGCCGTCTGGTCCTGCAGACAGGGACGACATCAGGGCTGAGGCAGCTTTGCCTCCCTGCCTAGTCCATCCAGAGCTGTGAGGTCCCTTCCTTGCACTTCTGTGTGTCTGCTCCAGTCTTCTTCTCTGTGGGTGGATTTGCTATGATTACTGCCTAGCAGGTTTATAGAACAACAACAAAAAAAACCATGGCAGAGAGTTGGCTACCACAGATCAAGTGCCCATCTCTATGTGATCATCATCCATGACCAGGATTGGAGAGAAGACAGAACCACAGAAAAAATCGGAGTGCCTCTTCTTAACAAGGTAATCAGTAGATGCTGACATCTTAAATACACAGGTAAAGACTTAAGAAAAAAGAAACTGCTACTAATTAATATTCTGTACAAAGAACTATGGGTAGGTCTGAGGATGAAAATATCCTAAGGCATAATTTCATTGACAAAGTCTTCGACACAATATTAAAACATAAGTCTGTGATTCTCAGCTGTTATTCTCACCTGGGCTTAGGCGATTCTCTTGTCTCAGCCTTCCACGTAGCTGAGACTACAGGCGCCTGCCACAATGCCCGGCTCTATTTTTGTTGTTGTTGCAGTTTTGCCGGGGCCAGGTTTGAACCTGCCACCCTTGGTATATGGGGCCAGCACCCTACCCACTGAGCCACAGGGGCCACCCCCCACCCCCGTGCCATTTTAGACAATAAGAAATTCAAACCCAGAGAAGTTCTGAACATCATCACTCTTCCCACACTACTGATCTTGGGCATCTTATGAAATCAAACTAAAGATTTTAAGGTCTCATTCTCATTAGTAAAATAATATTTAATACACATTCTTTTAAGAAAATGTTAGTTTGATAAAATTTCACCCATAACCTGTCCTACCATTCCCCCATTATTTGTCTTTGGAAGACAGCATTTTCTGTTCCCCCAGGTTTCCCCACCCTGCCCCACCACCATTTAAATCAAAGTCTTAATTTTTTAAGTGGTAACAAAGCTCAGGAAAAGAAACAAAACAACACCTCAAAGTTAGTTTTTGATCAAGAAAAGGCAAGTGTAGTAATTTTATACAAATGAAACAAGAGTTTGTGAAAACTTAGTAACACACATATACAAATATATTCACCTCCCAAACATTCTTTTGTGAAAACAAATCAATCTCAGCATCTACAAAACTTTATTTTGATTTGCACAACACAGGAGCAGACAATGTTTTGTGTCTTTCCTTGAGAAGTATCTGTTTACTTTCCATTTATATTTGTGGGCCTTGTTGTGCATATTTTTGTAGATACGTGTGTACGTGTGTATGTGTGTGTGTGTGTGTGTGTATGGTGGCAGGGAACGGTAGGACAGGTTCCGGGTGACCTGGTTTTTTTTTTTTAAAAAGGCTTAAAATTTAGGCGGCGCCTGTGGCTCAAAAGAGTAGGGTGCCAGCCGCATATGCCAGAGGTAGTGTGTTCAAACCTAGCCCCGGCCAAAAACTGCAAAAAAAAACCCCAAACAAACAAACACACACACAACTTAAAATTTAATAGCAATAACAATGTTTAAGATAGACTAAAAACAAAAACCTCATAAAAAATGAACAAAGATAAATCCATTTGGAAAAGAAATCAGACAATTGCTGCAACAAAATATTGAGCAATAATAATAATGCAAAAAAAGTAACATTCACATCGTCAGTCTCTCTTTTTTAGTCTCTTCTAAAATGGGTGACATTTTATCAAAGTAATCTTTTTTTTAAACTTTGGATTAAATATTATTTCACTAAAAAAAGGAGGCCTTAAAATATTTAGTTGCATGTACACACGTACACACATTTACACAAAATCTGCAAAATCAGCACGGACACTGTAAGAAAATGAAAGGAAAGTTGCTAAAATAATGTGTGCTGCATAATCCTCAACACAAATCAACTTTAAAGAGTCATAGAATGAAAAACTAAATCCAAATCCTTGAAGTGAATGCTACAAGGCAATCTGGAGTTCGATTTGTCTGAAAAACCACAGAAGGTAAAAATGAACTCTCCAGCTACTGTTACAATGTAACAGCTCTTTATACAAATACCAGCACATTCGTTTGCCAACAGAAGCGGTACTTTTAAAGACCAGGGCCCCATGTTACTGAACTCTGTAGTTGAAAATAAACTTTTGTTTTTATTTCCCAGACTGCATGCAACTTAATGGGTAGATGTTGACAGATGCGTAAAGACCTCCAAAAAAAAAAAAAAAAAAAAAAAAAAGAACAACTGCTTGCTCGCATCACGTGATTAGTTACCTTGGAGGTTAGACATACACAAATTTAGTTTTCCTGAGTGACCTTGGATTTGTTATCTGATTTTCTCGAACCTCAATTTACTCACTTGCAAAATAAATCCTGATTCAAAAAACAGTTGGGAGAAATGTACAAATTTCTGTGTTTAGAAAATTTAGCACACAGCCTTGTACATGGTAAAATGGTTAACAACATTTGCTGTTATTATAATAACTCTATCAGCATATTACCATGGGATCAAGGGCGTCAAACGATCAGTACTTTGAAAGAATATTGTTATTGTTCCGATATATTATACTTGGAAAACTAACAAAACTAATTTGCTTTTTTTTTTCACTTGGCAATGAGCAGTTTTAAATGACAAATTAATGTATGTCTTGAGATTAGACAGAGGATGTCACCTTCAGTGGCTAATGAACACGTACCCCACGATCAGAACTTCATTTACACACAGTGAAGTATTTGGCTGGGTTTCTACAGAGTGACTAATGTGGCCATGGCAAATGATCTGTCCGCTTTTTGAGGCATCACTGTAATGAACTCGCCTTGATGAAATGGTAGTTTCACATCACTTAAGAAATTTAACCATGCCAGGTAATCATTCTACATTTTATTTCATTCCCATCATAGACAAAGCGCTCTAATTGCACACCTCTAAAATATGACCTTTTCCTCTCCTTCGCATTGTTCTGTATTCTGTAAGGAACTTAATACATACGAGTAGCTTGAAAGGAAAAGTATTATCCAAACAAGTCACTATCTCTTCTTGTTCTTCCTTCTTATTTCTTCGTGGCCCTCTTTGACTTGGGTAACAATTCACTCCCAGCACTCATTAGCACAGTGGCCCATCAGGGGCTGGTGGGGAGTCTGTGTTCCTAACACAAGCCATCAGCATCTCCGGGGGCCTCTCTGAACAGGACTCGGGTCATTTCTTGCTGTTCCTTTCAGCTTGCTCCCATGCTGAATCACTATTTTTAGACTGCACGCATACAATGGGTCTTTAATGAAGTTTCAACGCTAAATAAGGATGACTTTTACGTAGCAAATTTCTAGACTACTAAACAATCATCTCTGGGAAAAAAAATATAATCCAAAACCAAAATGAAACAAAAATAGCAAAAAGTAAAAATAAAAATCAATCCCAGAAAATAAATCTACCTTGCTGATTTCAGCATTGTTTTCATCTCCCTTCACTGATAAAACCAAACAGAATCCAGTCTGGATGTGTTTAATGGAAATTACATATTTATTGTACTTATAGATTAGGTTGCTTTTGGGCAAGACATATGACTTTCTTGATTTGTGAGAAATATTTTCCATAAGCAAAATTGAAGATGTAGCAGATCATTCAGTAAGTTGAGATTTGATGCCTGTGTCTCCAGATACAACATCTAGATTTTAGAGGCAACTAAATTCATGTAAAAATATACAACATGTAAGCTACTGATGTTAGTTATAGCTTATCTAATTTAGTTATCACAATCGAAAGATGTTCATAAAGCCAGAAAAATTCTGCAAAGCCTTAGAGGCCAAAGCACTAAAAAGTATTTTTAAAATGTTAAACATATTTAAGAAGCATATGTTTATGTACATTTTAAATATAGAGTCAACTGGTCAAAACCGGAAAAATAAACATGTTGGTTCACCAGCTGAGAAAAACAAGTTGTCATCTCTACATATGGGTGTTCCAACCCAAAGACAAAATAAGACTACAGAAAAACACTATTTTTGAACTATCATAATGCAGAAAATAATCATCAATAGATGTTATTACAAAATAATTAGGTGAAAGTTCATTTTAGAACAGGGTATTTATGCAGTGTGAAAACGTCTCATCCCAGAACTCGTCTCATCCCAGAACACGTACTAATAACAAAAGTAACAAATCATGTTAGTGATAAAGAAATTTGATGGACACATCTTAACCAATTGCTCAAAGAGAACATGACCATTAATGGGATAACGTAACAATAGATGTATCTGGGTGTGATTCTCCAAGAACAGACTCTCACTCAGAGTGAGAGGGAAGGTTCAGCTAAACTCTGACAAACTGATCACAATACAATCAGACTATACTCTTCAAACCTTCAATGTAATGAAATACAAAAAATGTCTGTTCCAAATTAAAGCACCTGACAACAATATGGCAATTAAATGTAATGTGTAACCCAATAGGACCTTGAGTTGGGAGGGGAAAAAGTTATTATATAGATAGTATTGAGCTAACTGGCAAAGATTGAATATGGAAATAGATTAATAACATGATTGAATCTGAGCTGCTCTATATTTGATAATATCTCTGTGTTTATACAAGAACCTACCCTTGGTCTTTGGCAAAACATGGTGAATCATTTAGTGGTGAAGGATCATCATCTCTGCCACTTACTCTCAAAGGTTCAGCAAAAACACAAGAATAAAATTGAATCAAGAAGGCAAGCATGATGTGGGGTGGGGATGGGGGGCAAATAAATGTCCAGGAGATTTTCTGCAGGTCTAATTTTATCTACTGTAAAAGTATTAATTAAATCAAAACAAATAATAAAAAGCAATGAGGAAGAAAGGAGATGAAGTCAGAGATGTAGCCATTCAAAATAAGTTAATGTCCCATTCTAGAGCCTACCATGTTGGAAGCTCCCTACATTTTTACCATCATAACTTTTCCCAGTTAATTTGAAGTAAGTCCCCCAACCTCTATTGTATCCTTCTACCTGATTCTGATAAAGCTAAAAGCACAAAACATTTCTCAGAGTCCCTTGGAGACTTCCAGAAAGGAGAGGTGACTGTCAGCTGGCAGGGCCAGGGAAACACGGGTTTGCACTGCCCACCAGACAGCTCCCTGGAGCGTGAGAGGCCGCTGCAGCCACACAGCCTTCCTTACCCGCTTTCTCTAGATTGTAATGTCATCTCCTAGGTCACTTCTGTACTTGCCCACGTGTGAGAGACAATTGCAACCACAGCCTTTTCTTTTTTGTATTGTGAAGGATTCATTAAGGGTACAGAGAACCAGGTTCCACTGATTGCATTTGTTAGATAAAGTCCCTCTTATAATTGTGGCCCGCCTCCAAGAGGTGTGCCACATGCCGTGAACCCCCACCTCCCTCCCTCCTTTCCTCTCTCTGCTCGCTCCCCCTTTCTCCCACCCTCCACCATGGACTAGCATCAATCGTCCTCATAACAGAATTGAGTACATTGGATTCTTGCTTCTCCATTCTCGTGGTGCTTTTACTAAGAAGAATGTGTTTCACATCCATCCAGGTTAATGTGAAAGCTATAACGTCTCCACCTGATAAGGGGCTGAATAGTATTCCATGGTGTACACGCACCACATCTTGTTAATCCACTACTGGCTTGGTGGGCGTTTAGGCTGTTTCCCCAGTCTGGCAACTGTAAATAGAGCTGCAGCTGCTTGCTTCCAGTTTAGGTCTTGTTGTGGTCCTAGAACAGTCATCTGAAAACGTGCTCCCTATGACCAGTGGGGTCAGCTTCACTCGGGAGCTCGCCAGAAAAGCCCACTCCTGATCTCACCCCAGATGTAGTGAATCAGAAACTGGGGCTTGACCCACAATCTGTGTTTTATAAAAACCTGCCAGGTGATTCACATGGAAATTCATTTTAAATACTGCCTTTACTCACATGTTTACTATGCGGGGATGGGAGGATTGTTTCCACAACCAACCCACCCCCCAACCCATAGAAACCAAAGTCTGAGGATGTTCAAATCCTTTATATAAAATGCTGCAGCCAAGCACGGTGGCTCAAGCCTTTAGTCCTAGAACTCTGGGAGGCTAAGGCAGGTGGATTGCCTGAGATCAGGGGTTCAAGACCAGCCTGAGCAAGAGCAAGATCCCATTTCTAAAACTAGCCAGGTGCTCTGGTGGGTGCCTATAGTCCCAGCTGCTTGAGAGGCTGAGGCAAGAGGATCAGAGTATGAGCCCAAGAGTATGAGGTTGCTGTGAGCTGTGACAGCAGAGCTCTCTACCTAGGGCAACAAGGTGAGACTTCGTCTCAAAAAAAAAAAAAAAAAATTGTATTTGCAAATTACCTATGCATACTCATATAAATCATCTCTAAATTACTTATAATACCTAATGCAATTAAGTGCTTTCTAAATATTTGCTATACTGTATTGTTTAGGGAATAACGACAAGAAAATCATCTGTACATGTTCAGTCAAATGCAGCCGTCCATTTTGTTTTCTCAAATATTTTTGATCCATGGTTGAGTCCAAAGTAAAACCCATGGATATGGAGGGTCAACTGTATATTGTTCTAGGATTCATTAAGGAGACCCCAACTAGAACTGGTACCTGCAGCTCCTTTGCTGAATCTGAAAACTCCAGTATTCAAGGCTATTCTGTTTAAAATCCATCAAATATATTACCACTATTGTTAGAGCAGTTGTGTAAAATAGGCATTAGTATCTTATTTTCATAGTTAGAAAAACAATCAGAATTTGTTAGCATTCAATTTCTATCTATCTATGTAAGCCTGGACTTGATATATATGCTCATATCCTATTATTTTACATAAAGATGATCAATAAATTTTTGAGCCCATTATGCTTGGATACAAGTTTATCTTAGAATAGTAGGGTAAGAATAGACCAAGTGTATTAAAGATAAAATATTAGCACTGGATTCCTGCAGCCAATCATGTGCTTTGGGGTAATTACACTCTCTGTAAGGAAAATAAAGAAACAAGAAAATTGGAAAATAATCAATTACTTGGATATCACTAAATAATTGGATAAATGTGGAATGTAAAGGTCTTAGCAAAATAACTAAGAAAATGCTACAAAAGCTATGTTAACTGATGTGATGAAAATGTGTCAAACGATCTATGAACCAAGTGTATGGTGCCCCACGATCATACTAATGTACACAGCTATGGTTTAATAACAAAAAATAAATAAACAAATAAATAAATAATTGGATACCTTTTGCCATGACTACATATTCACAGGAAGAATCTATTGTTCATAAGTAAATTTATTATAGATTTTTTTAAGTTTCTATTTTTAAATTTTTTATTAAATCATAACTGTACATTGATGCATTTATGGGGTTCAGTGTACTGATTTCATACACAATGTGAAATGCTTACACTGGACTAAGTAACACGTCCATCACAATGATACTCTTTTCTTAATAGTTATAGATATTCTATAAAGGATTTGACTGTTTTCCCATGTAAGGCTCAAACTTTTTTTTTTTTTCATTTTATAAAATAAAAATCTTTTCAAGCAAAAAAGTCATACGATTCAGGGTGGGACTGTTTGCTATTCTTAAAGATTCATTTTAATTGCTTTCGAGAAATTCTTTTTCAATAACCTTTAAAATTTGTTGTCAAAACAGAGAAAATTGAAAATACGTGTAAAAAAATGAAAATATTTTAAGACCCTCCGAAAGGGCTTATTGAAGCTATTGAAACTATACCTGAGAAAGAGACAAATTCAACTAAATGCAACATTCATTTTATACCAGAGTCTGTATTCTCTGGAGACAGAATTGTTTACTTTTGTAAGTCTTTACACATGTACCCTCAGCCCTCCTAACTGTTCAGAAACACTTAACTCCCATTTTAGATAGAGCTTCCATTAGGGAGCACACGGTGGGAATGGGAGTCCATTAAATACTCCAGAGTTAACACATTAAAGGAGCTGAAAGGAGATTGTCTGGATTATATGATGGCGATCCACCCACAATGTTTTCTGGTCTTTGATGTGCTGTGTGAGTGATATTAACACGCATCTCAGTGGCCCGTGACTGTGTGTTTCATCTGGATACAAAGGACCCTCTGTCCACATTCATGCAAGAAGGTTTCCCAGCTTTGCCCATGATCAGGGAAAATGGTGGACAAGAATAATAAATCTGAGCTCACGTATTCTGACCTTGAATTCAACTGGCAGGCTAAAAACTTAGTTCCTACGATGGGCATCTGTGCCTCCCCACGTTAGTCTGTTTTTAATTCTTACGCTGATGAGGTATGATCACACTGTGATTCCCCTCCTGCAGACGGCTCATTTGTATTGCAAATTGTTAATAACATCCTAAAGTCCAACAATATTATCATCACTGGGGCCCCCACAGCCTTCCTATTCATTTCCGCCTTATTGAACTAACAAGCAGGGACGCCGGGACAGGTGCAGCTCCCGGGGAAGCTTACACAATCAGTGCTGACTTTCCCGGTGGGGACCCTCAAAATTATTAAATTCTCACAAATTAGGTGAATCTGATGAGTAGAGGTGAAAGCATTAACTTCATTCGTCTTTTTTGTCGGTACACACAATAACAGGAATGCTAGCATTTTTTGAGAAGACAGTTTCAGAGGAACATTCTGATTATCTGCACACTTGGTATTTTCTCTCCAGATCTTACCCAGGCTGAATTTATTGATTAGTATATATAATAGATTGGGCTTTGGACTCAAATACGCTGGAGTTGAAATTCTGGCTTCTCTAGCTACAACACTGTGCCTTTAAATAAGTTTCTCTTTCTTCCTTTGTTTGTTTCCTAATCTTGAAAATATAAATAGCAATAATCCTTTTGTGTATTTCATGAGTTGTAGTTAATGAGAATGCGGATTAAAGTGCTTGTGTACAATAAACAGCCAGTGCTGGAGCTAATCATGAAAGTGCTTTCTGTGGCAAAAATATGCTATTTCTTAGATTTTAAGTGAAATAAATATATTATACATTCTGGCATGGTGCCTGTTAACTCAAGCGGTCTAAGGCGCCAGCCACATACACGGGAGCTGGTGGGTTCAAATCCAGGCCAGGCCCACCAAACAATAATCACAACTATAACCAAAAAACAGCCGGGCGTTGGTGGGCACCTGTAGTCTCAGCTACTTGGGAGGCTGAGGCAAGAGAATCACTGAAGCCCAAGAGTTTGAGGTTGCTGTGAGCAGTGATACCACGGTACTCTACCAAGTACTACAGGTTGAGACTCTGTCTCTCTCTCTCTATCCCCCTCTCTATATATATATACATTCTATTGCATTATATATATTCTAGTACTTTCCAAATTACATCTTACAGGTTAGAATCTTGAAGGGCCAAACAAATGTAACCCCATGAGTCATTTGGATTATCAAATTGGCAAACAATCTCATTTGCAACATGGTCACTCATTTACTTAAATATTTTCTACTGATGAGAATTTTTTCATATCAATCATGTTCTTTCATTTTTAGGGCTTTATTTTGGGGCTTGAGAGTGTGGCAACTGAAGCTTTCTGCTTCTGGGAATGAAGGATTAGTTTACAGTTAGCCAAATGGATCCCAAGAATGCTAGAAAAGGTAAACACAATAAAACACACATCTGTGAAGGGACCAGAGAGCGAGTCAGGCAGTTAGAACTTCTGGAGACAAGAACCTGGAGAGGAGGAGACCGCATTGGAGATGAGCCCAACCTTTGATATTTTTAGTCAAGACATTTGCAGATTGTTAAATAACATCGGGCAGGATGTAGAAAAGCTGAGCAGAAAGCAGCAGCTAAGGGGTGTTTTCAACAGTCTTTCCAGCAGGAGAGTCAGAGATTGGCTATCAGATCTTTTAAAGCAGCCAGGATTTGATGGGCCAAATCCTGCAGTGAGGGGAAGAGGTGAGAAGTGAACCTGACTGCTCCAATTTCCATCTCAAAGTTGTATGTCAGTGGAAAGGGATCATAGGGTAAGAGGGTAAGCTAAGAGTAGTTGAAATGTCTAAGAAAATAATTAGAGAGTTTTATAGTTTCATCGTACAGTAAAAGCTAGAATCTAGTTCACCTAAGAAGAAAGGCATCATGACAGATGACCTCAAAGCACAGTAACCAGAAAATAGACCAGGTTTTACAAAAAAAATAAAAATTCTAAACCCACTCTTAAATCTGAGCAATCCTGCTTACATAAGATGATGCTCTAAATTAACCACATGCAACAATTTAAAACTAATTTCCCTAGAGGAATATAGGATCTTCTAGAACCCATAATGATTTTATTTAAAAAATGGAAATCATTTAATAAAAATCATAAGAGATCAGGCTTGGCACCCATAGCTCAGTGAGTAGGGCGCCGGCCACATACAGAGGCTGGCGGGTTCGAGCCCGGCCCAGGCCTGCTAAATAACAATGACAACTGCAACCAAAATACAGCTGGGTGCCTGTAGTCCCAGCTACTTGGGAGGCTGAGGCAAGAGATTTGCTTAAGCCCAAGAGTTGGAGGTTGCTGTGAGCTGGGGACACCCCAGCACTCTACTCAGGGCAACATAGTGAGACTCTGTCTCAAAAAAAAAAAAAAAAGAAAAAAAAAATCGTAAGAGATCAAGAAAACAGCATCAATAACAGTAGAAACAGACCCAGGGATCATCTGTATTTTGGAGTGAACAGAAAAGAAGTGATTTATATGAAGAGCTGATTAATAAGAGAGAGGAAGTCTACTAGAGACCTGGAATCCACAGAACATTTTTCATGATCTTGCAGTAGGCAACATTTTCTCAAACTAGATACAAAAGGCAGTTATTGTGCAGGAAAAGCCTGACAAAATTTTGTGAACATTAAAAAACATTTGTTAAAGGACACCAGAGTGGGACAAGTTACTTGCAATATACACATAATATCAGATTCATTTCCAGAATAGATCAACTTTAAAAAAAAAAAAAAAATCACACTTCACAAATGAGAACGTCTAATAAGCCAATTAGTAAATAAGATGCTCTTCGTCTAAATCCTACAAAAGTACAAAGTACACGACAACCTGGGTGGATAAAATTGAAAGGGTGGCAGGTGGCGCCTGTGGGTAGGGCGCCAGCCCCGTATACTGAGGGTGGTGGGTTTAAGCCCAGCCCTGGCCAAATTGCAACCAAAAAATAGCCGGGCATTGTGGCGGGCACCTGTGATCCTAGCTACTTGGGAGGCTGAGGCAAGAGAATCACCTAAGCCCAGGAGTTGGAGGGTGATGTAAGCTGTGTGAAGCCAAGGCACTCTACCGAGGGCAATAAAGTGAGACTCTGTTTCTACAAAAAAAAAAAAAAAAAAAAAAATTGAAAGGGTGGCCACAGGTTGGAAAAGATGAGAGAATGAATGTAACTGGTATTTGGCTAGTGGAGGAAAATGGTTGTTAGCACTTTGGACAATTCTTTAGCCCTGTGTCCTAAATGTGAATGTATGTTTATTTCATGACCCAATAATCCAAATACCAGGTATGTAATTGACAGCAGTGCATAAAAGATATAATACATATATCTTTTATGTATATTAAAAGATATGCAACAATATTCATGGCACCATTGTTTGTAACAAGCCAAACTCCAAATACTCACCACCTTTAGGACGGATAAATAATTTAAGGTATATTCATACAGTGGAATATATAAAACAAATCATTTAACTTATGCTTGAAGGACAAACTATTAATAATCTCACACATTTAATAGTGAGAAATTAGACACGTTTGGGTATGCTGTGTTAGTACATTTAGAGACACTTCAAAAACACTCAAACAGTGAGATTAAAAGTCTGAGTAATGGTTAATTTCTCATAGAAATTTTGAACAGGAGGAGCTAAGCAGGGTTCCATGGCACTGGTGACATTCTGTTTCTTAACAAAGATAGTGGTTGTATGGATGTGTTTGTCCTGAATGCAGAAGCTTGCACATTTGTGATACGTGTGTTTTCTGGATATCTAACCAAGAGTCCCCAGTCTCTTCAATTTGCCTTTGGTGGCTATTATTATAGTCAATCCAACTGAACCATCAGTTTTCGTAGCTTGTCTTTGCCTATAAAGAGCATTTGCTTTCTTTCTGAACAGGCTCTATCTTTCTCAGCTTCCAGGACTCGTTGTTGTATGAAAGAATGACTAGAGGACTTGGGCTCCTGGATGGAATGTGAGGGGCGATGACGTTGGCTCTTCCCATTGCTGCGTTAAGCCGTCCTACCCAGAAGCTTTTCCCCTGCCTCTACTTTTTCATTTGCCAATTTCTTTTTTCTTTCTTTTTTTGCCAATTTATTTGCTCGCAAAGATCTTGAAGAAATGTGCCACGGTGGAGAAGTACAGGCATACAGAGAGACCATATTCTCCCCATAACCACAAGTTTAACAAGGGCAATGATTTCCTCAAATCTAAACGTTTCTTTTTCTTTTTTTGGAGACTAGACCTCCTTGGCATGCAGGCTGGAATGCGGTGTGTTGTCTATTTTGTTAAAGATTTGGGATTCACCATCATTTACCAACAAAGTCAACTTAAGCTAAAACAATATTCGTGGCAAAAGAAATTAGCAAATGAGAAAGTAAAGGCAGGGGAAATGTGGCACCAGAGAAGACTGGCTTGGGCTCGGCTTCACTTTTAAATTGGTTGTGTATTTATTAGGGCTAGCAGTCCCTTGGTTCTACATGGTGACACTATTTTTCAGCAAAGGGAACTTAATATCCTCTATCGTATCTCTCATCTTTTAGACACTCTGACAACCTCACAATGCTTTATCTACCCCCTTGTTTTGCAGCTTTAGCAATTCTTATAATTTTTTACTATCTTCACCATCTACCTTTCCTCTAACATTTGGGGGGAAAAAGTCTTCACTCTAAACACCTAAGGCTTTAATTGTCAGACAACAGTACTGGAAGGTGGAAACTTGTCACCTTGTCGATCTGGGGGTCAATATCCAAGGGGCCTCTTACCTCAGATCAGACGAACCCAGCAGGTTGTTTCGTCTGCGGAGAAAGAGATTCAGGGAAGCTGATGAGTTCTTCCCTTCGTAAAGCGGAGTATGTCTAAAAAATCCCTCATCACCTCTTCAAATCCCTTTTAGCCTTTGAAATCAGGAGGGGGAGCTCAGGTTATGATGATAACAAACTGGTTTGTGGCAGACCAATGTGCGCCCCAAGAGCTACTGAAAGAAAGTAGGGGGAAAAAATCTACAAACAAAAGAGCAAAACTGTCTGAAGACATTAGACAGCTCCCTTTAAGGCACTGGGGTTTTGTGGGGCTATGATCTGGGGAAAGAGAAAAGCCAAGATATGCGATTGTTGCATTTGGTCCTGTTCAGAATTAGCAATGCTAATTCTGAGAGCAGCTGCTAAGAGACCAAAGACCAGAGGAAGAGAAATGCCCAGGGCCTGGGGAAAAGAAACAACAATGGACTTCACCCAGAAGGAAGGGCCAACCAAGCCAATCAGGCTCTTTACTCGGTCCCTAAAATCTCTACAGAAGGTTCTAGGTGAACCAGAAACCAGCTCCCACGAACTCTGAGACATCCAATTTTAAATTGACTCAATGCCAAATTCGATTAAGGTGATCTAGTCCTAACCAGTGCTTGCCTGAAGCATAAATATTTATGTCTTATAGTTAATGAAAAATACACAGCATTCAATAAAATAGAACTTGATATAGAAGAAAAAATGTGACTAAGAACCCAAGAAAAACCTTTGAACAAAAAAAAAATATGCAGAAGAAAAACAATGAAAATAGCAGATATGTACCTTAAGATAATGATCAGCGAAAGTATAATGATGCCCAAAGTATAAAAAGACAATCTAGCAGAGAACTAGAAACTCTAAAAAAGTGTACAAATGAAAGTTCTAGAAATAAAACCCTACAAAATTAAATCAATTGCTGAGTGGCTGAATACGATGGCAGTTTAGATACAGTTTGAGAGAGCGTTTAGGTTGATAGATAAAAATAAAATAACAGGAATATAGCAGAGAGCTAAAAAAAGGATATCAAATGCTAAAAATAATTTGAGAGACATCGGAGGTAGATAAAATTCTGACATCGGTATAACTGTAGTCCCAGACTAGAGGCAACAGACAGCAGGACAGAAGTAATAATTAAAAATATAAGGGCAGGTAATTTTCCAAAATTAATAAAATATATTAAACTATAATCATAAGAAGTACTACAAACCCCAAGCAGGATAATTACTAGAAAACTACACTGAATCATGCTAAAACCCAAAAGAGATAATACATCTTAAAAATCAACCAGAAAAGAAAAAGAAGATATATTACTATTCCCTTCTTAGCAGAAACCCTAATGATGGCTAGCTTCTCAAGGTGAAGTGATACAAGCCAAAACAACTATTTCTCAGTATTTTTCAAAACTGCTAGGAGAAAATAATAGTCCACATAGAATTCTACACCCTGCATAGTACTCTTCCCGAAAGACAGGCAACACATTAAATGAACAGAAAAGAAATTTGAGTGTTGTCTGTCATCACAAGTCTTTGTTAAAAAGAAATTATGAAAGCTATAACCCAACTACAGCCCAAGATGAAAGGGAAAGAAGGGGGGGGGAGGGGGGAGGATGGGTGGAAGGAGCGTAATTGGTCAGACCACCCTTAATGGTGCATTTTACAAGGGTACATGTCAAATCTACTAAGTGTAGAGTATAAATATCTTAACACAATAATTAAGAAAGTGCAGCTATGTTAACCAGTTTGATGTAAGTATTTCAAATTGTATATAAAACCAGCACATTGCACCCCATAAATGCATTAATGTACACAGCTATAATTTAATAAAAAAAAGAATACTAAAAAGTGTTCTCAGCAGAAGGAAAATGAAAGTCGAGACAAAAGAGCAGTCAGTAAAATGGAGTGGGTAAATGCTGGAGTGAAGCAAAGTGACCATTTATGGTCCAGAACACCACATCATGGTGTTTGGTGGAATGTTCAAGTAACATAACATATTCAAGGTCAACTGACCATGGGTAGAGAGAAAAGTTCTTTAACACCCTTGCATTTCCTGGGATACGGCAAGAGTATTAGTCTACATTAGACTTTAATTAGTGGAAAACAGAAGCTGCAATCTCTAGAGTAACTTCTAATTATATAATGGGAGAATGCACTAACTTAATAAGCTAACAGAGCAGATAAATGTAACATGTAAGCTATAGATTCTTACTATCAGCTTTCCCAAAACCTTTCAGAAAAAGACTTGTGACTGGTAGACTTGGGGGGTGATGTTATTCCAGGGAGCAGGGAGACATGGCAGAGATTAAAACTAGGAAGGAAAGAAATGTAGAAATGTATATGGACTTACCCACCATGATGGACTATAAGGATGTATTCTACCAGCCCTGTCTGAGGATTCTGAACAAAACTAATGTCACAGCTGTGTGCCTGGGGGATGAGAGGGAGGAACCCAGAACTGTTTTCTGCCTGTTGTTCAAGGCATTAATTCCTCTGCACCCCTGGGTTCTTGAAGGTGTCTCAACCTGTGGTTTCAGGGAAGCTTCTTCCTAGGCAGTAAGGAGTAAACAGTCCCAAGAAAAGGCATCCTCTGAGAGCACCTGCAGAAATCTGGTCCAAGACTTCCTAGAAGTGACATCTGAAGCTGTACCATCAATAGTTAGAGAAAGATTCTGAACGGCTATGCCAGAGGCTCGCTTATAAGATTTGGTATCTTTTTCCTGGAGAAATCCTAAGCCCCATTCTTCAGACCTCAGAGATCTGGGGAGCTACCCAATTTTCCTTCAGTAGACCCTTATTTTATGTAAGTGATCCAATGTGTGTCTCCTGGATGCAACGAAGAATTGGACTGACGGGAAAAGGAATGCTACAGATATTCAGGCGTAGACTTCAAAGCATCAGATAGTTGAAGGCCTACCGCCAAGAAATAATTAAGATTCCTTAGCAGACACACAACAACAGAATGTAGCTTTATAACTAATATCTGGATCTTAAAGTAACATGTAAGCAGAATCATAAGGACTTTGGGAACTATGAGAGAGTCATCCAGTGAAAGCACTGCTCCTGATCAGAGTTATTTGAACTTGGATAAAAAAGGAGCACTACCCAGATATGGAAGGAAGACAGAATCAGATAAGGAAGGGAGGAAAGAAGGAAGGGAGGGAGGGAGGGAGGGAAATTCTTCTCTTTAGGTGGAGAAGACAGTTACACGGGTAGCTGAGCCTGGGAGCCAGCCTGCCTGTATTGGATTCAACACTCTCCTTTACCAGTTGTGTGACCTCAGGAAAATTAGGTAAATTCTGGGTGTGTCTATTTCTTCATAAATAAAACGGGAATAATATACCTTTTTTAAAAGTTGCGGTATAATTATGCATGCAACATGTTTTGGATAAGCACTTCCACTCCTGGGCATATACCCAAAGAATTAAATTACGGACTCGGGTATTTATAGCAGCATTATTCATAATAGCCAAAAGGCAGAAAAGACCCAATGTCCATTGATGACAAATGAAACGTAATGTGTACCTACAATGGAATATTATTCTGCCTTAAAGAGGAAAGAAATTCTGATTCATGCAACAAAATGTATAAACCTTGAGGAGGCTTTATGTTAAGTGAAATAAGCCAACCACAAAAGAACATATTATTGTATGATGGGAATTTGAGATACAGACAATAGGTAAATTCATAGAAACAAAAAGTAGAATGGTGGTTTCCAGGGTCTGGGGGGCAGAGGGATAAAGAGCGGAGATCTACTGATAGTGAGAACACGGTCTGTTTGGATGATTGAAGAATTCTGGAGATGGCTAGTGATGGTGGTTGTACAACCATGTGAACATCTCCCTTGAAAATGGTTAAAATAATAAATGTTATGTGACTATATTTTGCCACAATAAAAGATGCTTACAGTAATGCCGAAAACAGTGGTTCCCAAATCTGGTGCCAATAGCAGCAGCACCTGGGTCTTGTCAGGAAAGCCAATTCTTGGGTCACCCCATCCCATCCCACCCCACACCTAGTGACCCACAGGCTATAAGGGTGCTGGCTCAGCAGTCTGGTTTAACAACCCCACCACGTGATTCTGAGACACATGTCAGCTAAAGTTAAGAAAATATCAGATGGTGGGGAGGGTACATTGCCCAGGTGTGTAACATACTTCCTGGGTGAAGGAAAACAACGACAAAACAGATTTTAACCTTACAAAACCAATTTATGTGACCTGATCATGTGTGCCCTCATAGTAACCTAAAATAAAAAAAAAACAAAACAAAACAAAACATTATGAGCAGAGACAACTGTAAGGAGCAGACAAAAGTTAGCAGCAAACATCACTCATCTTTCTTTTGTACGGTCTTTAAAGCTCTCGATTCATTTCTCAGAAAACATTTGCATTTTTTCTGAATGCCTCATTTGCTTTCTTTTCAATATCTACTTAAAATTTCTTATAGCCAAAAAGTAGAAGAAGATATTTGGGGATAAACAGTACAGCAAGTTATTTGCTGATAGAGGGATAGCTCCAAAGCTTGTATTTTTTCAAAGTAAATGTAGTGTGTATCTGAGGTTAGAACACCCTGTTATAGGATCCATACAGGTATATATGTAGCTAGCACAGTAGTTACTATAGCAGAGCAGACTAACAGATCTGTCCTCTCATAGAGTTATTTTATTGTGTATGACAAGAACAGCAAAAATTCCTAACGCAATACAAATTAGGAATTTGAATCCTGAAAACTACACATCATTTAAAAAAAATTAAAGAGGAATGGATTAACAGGCTGTGTTCTATGTACACCATGGAATACTAGTCCGCCATTAAAAAAGATGGAGACTTTACATCTTTTGTATTAACCTGGATGGAGGTGGAACACATTCTTCTTAGTAAAGCATCACAAGAATGGAGAAGACTCCCATGTGCTCAATTCTAATATGAAGACAGTTGATGAGCTAAGACAAGGAGAGGTGTAGGGGAATGAGGGAGCAGGGAGAGAGGAGAGGAGGGGATGGAGGGGGATGGAGGGTCGCGGTGTGTGACACACCTCTGGGGAGCAGGACACAATTCTAAGAGGGACTTTATCTAGCAAATACAATCAGTGTAACCTAATTCTTTGTACCCTCAATGAATCCCAAGCAATAAAAAATAAATTAAATAAGACATAAGTAAATGGAAAGATATCCCATGTTCATAGATAGAAAGAATAGTGTTAAAATGTTCATATTACTGAAAGCAACATATAGATTTAACACAATTCCTTCAAAATTCCAATGGCATTCTTTACAGAAAAATAAATCCTAAAATATGTATGAAACCCCCCAAAACTTTGAATAGCCAAAGCAATATTGATGCAACTAATATTTGACAAAGGTCCTAAGAGGACACAGCAGAGAAAGAAGATCATCTGATCTTCAATAAATGGTGCTGGGAAAACTGGATCTCCACACAAAAAGAATGAAATTGGACCATGATTTTATACCATACAGAAAAATCAATTCGAAATGGATAAAAGACCTAAATGTAAGGTCTGAAACCACAAATCTCCTAGAAGAGAACAGAGGAGGAAATGTCCTTGGCAAACGTGTTTTAGACATCACGCCAAAAGCTCAGGCTAGAGAAACAAAACTATTCACACATAAATATTATTGCCTCAAACTAAAGAGCTTCTGCATGGGAAAGGAAGCAGTCAACAAAACGAAAAGGTGACTTGTGCACTGAGAAATCACAACTGCAAACCACATATCTGGTGATGGGTTAATATCCAAAATGTATTAAAAAATCCCTTTCAACTCAATAGCAGAAAAACAAATAACTCCATTTTAAAAAGGGGCAAACAACATGAACAGACATTTCTCCAAAGACAATATAAAAATTACCAATACTGTATGTGAAGGTTCTCAAGATTATGAGTCCTATGGGACAGGCAAATTAAAACCACTATGAGATATCACCTCACACGCCACACCTAAGGATGGCTATTATCAAAAAGACAAGAGATGAATGTTGGCAAAACTGTGGAGAAAAGGGAATTCAAGTACACTGTTGGTGGTAATGTAGGTTTCTATAGCCATTATGAAAAACAGTATTGAGGTTCCTAAAGAAATTAAAAAGTAGAGCTATCACTACATGGCCCAGCAATCTTTCTTCTGGGCATAGACCCAAAGGAGATGAAATCGCAACCTAATGAAAACACCTGCACTCCGTGTGCAGGGCAGCACCTTTCATAACAGCCAAGATGTGGAAACAACCTAAACGCCAACAGCAGATGAATAGATAAGGAAATGTTGTATATATAATATATATATATAATTTATAACATATACACAATGAAATGTTTTTCTTCCCTTAAAAAGGGAAATCTTGCCATTTACCATAAAATGAACAGACATGGAGACATTAAGCTAAGTGAAATAAACCAGACAAAGAAAAATATTGCATGATCTTGTAGTTGGAATATACGTATGTGTGTTCAAATATATGTAAATATGAGGGCCCAAGGCTTATCTTTCATGTTATAGCGAGCTGTAACAACGCAAGCCCATCCCCTCTCAACACATACTCTGCAATTTATAAATTGCAGAAGATAAAATAAAATTATCAAATAAGCCTGTAGAAACCATAAAGTTTTTCAGAAGAATGTTTGTAAAACCTGAAATTGGCAAGTTCCCTCTCACAATAAACATGGAAGTTACGGGTTATTTAAATGGCTGTTGTAAGCATCTGGGGGGCCATTGTAATCCTCATTAAACTCCCACTAACCATAAAGACCTCTTTACTCTTAAAATGAACACGCTGTGAAAAAAGTCATTGCAAAATACCCAGACTGTGACAGACATTAACCTCTTACATCAATAGCGTCTACTTTCACCGAACTCCAATAAAATCAGGCATTCTCAACTGGAAGTACTTTCCCTTCTGCAATAAGGTTTGCTTGTGGTGAACCTGTGAATCAAATCACATTCCCTCTTCAGAACAAAACCTAAACCAGATTCTTCACATTTTCATGAGGGCCCCAAATTGGGTCAACTCTCTACTCAAGGACAGATAACTAGTGGTTGTTTTCTCCAGAAAGCAGGCACTCAGAAAATGTGCTTAATTCTGGTCCCAAACCATAGGGCCTGACAGGTAATACCTCCATAATCCAAGTCTATACATGGAATGCTGGACCCAATCAGTGCAGCTGAAATGTTGCTCTGGTAGGTTTCAAGCCTCAAGGCTACACTCCCAAATGTGTGTCACGGATCTCTGGGCTGGAGCCCCAAGGCTGTGTCATTTGCTCTCTGAACTGCCTCATATCCCTTGGTGCACCTGCTAAGGGTTTTCGTTTTTTGGTTTTCTTTTTAAATAATCTTAAAGGATCTGCAACACTCACCCTAACCCCCAAGGGGAATTGACTCAAGGGAAGCTAGATGCTCATAATAAACGACTAATGACTCAGAGCAAAAGGAAAAATAAGAAATGGCTCTGGACCCATTGTCAGCTTTCACTAAATAGTGGTCGTACTACAGGGAGCAAAAATAGGACAAAACTGGAGTTCCCATCAGAGATGTTCTTTTTCCTCCCTTTTTAAAACAATGCCAGTTTTCCTTGACACAGCAGATGCCTTTGGTCACATAAGCTATGACACCTGTTGAGGAGTGACTGTGCGCTTGGCTGTGTTCCAAACATTTAATATATTGACTTGGTTCATTTTCTCAAGCATCCCACGCTGTAGGGGTAGCAGAGGCTTCAATGGGTCAGAAAACTCGGCTAAGTGAACACATCTAGCAAGTGAATGACCTAGCGTTTTTGGGAAAGGGGGCAGTAGCAGCAGCTAGCCAAGACCGAAATGACTTCATTTTTATTTCCTACTATATGTGAGTGTGTGTGCGCACACGCACGCATAATTTACTATGCACTAAAGGATTAAGCAATTGACTAATCATTCATCCCCTGGTTATCATACTTTTAAAGCAGAAATACCATTAATAAATTGGATAAGCCAAAGATGGGCTGCTCTGGCTGGAGTGGGGAAGGATAAGGAGGGTATTTCTGGGGAGGCCTGGGGGAGAGGGGTAAAGTCTGGTCCACTTTTTGTCCTCTAAAGCAACTCTCTGAACTCTAATTTTTACTGGGATTCTGTGGGTGGCCTCTTTATTACTGCAGTATCTCCTACAGCAAAAGTCAAAATGAGGTTGTCAAGACTGTCCAGTTTAGTTTTTGACTTAATGGGAGACTAGTGATTAGCACTAAAGGCAAGCTGTAATTTTTTCCACGTGACTTTCCTCTTCCCTCCACTTTTGGAGTCCTCCAGGGAGTTTTGCTTTTGAGACAGAGTCTCACTCTGTCACCCAGGCTAGATGCCACGGTGTCAAACTCTTGGGCTCAAGCTATCCTCTTGCTTCAGCCTCCCTAGTAGCTGGGACTGCAGGTTCCTGCCACCATGCCTGGCTTATTTGTCTATTTCTAGCAGAGACAGGGTCTTGCTCTTATGCAGGCTGGTCTTGAACTCATGAGCTAAAGCGATCCACCCACCTTGGCCTCCCAGACTGCTGGGACGACGGGCTGAGCCACAGGCGTCACCCAACCCCAGGGATGTTTAGAAGCAGTAGGTGCTAAGGGCGACAACTGCTCACATTTCCTTTGTTCCCAGGGCACATTGTTTGGCTGTTGTGTTGCCCTCACTCATCATGGTGTACCAGCCTGTGTTCTGCTGTGCCCCACAGACTAAATCCCTTTCCTTTCGGCCCCTGTCTGCTTTTCTGTGTCTACCCCTGACCCATACTCACTGCTTGATAAACCTGAAATCAGAACCAGAGGCAGCGGCTCACTGGCAGACCACATTCTCTGTAAGGCAACGACTGTGTCTTCTTTACCAATACGTCCTCGGCACTGAGTTCACATACGCGAGACAGAGTAAGCACTCAGTGAATTTTCTTACACGATTCACTCCTGCCACCAGCTTATACTTTTACCAATTGAATTAAAAGTCAGTATATTAATTAGTGGTCTTATATGCTTCATACATGAGAAGGAAACCTTTTGATTATCATGGATTTTTGTGTGCAACGCTTCCAAAAAAAATAGTAAGGGAATTTAGGGATTTCGTGAACCATGGAATTAATTGCTTGCTCTGCCCGAATTCAATTATTTGCTTCCTTGTCCGGTCTGTTCCAGATGCTTTTGGCCACTTTGACATTTTGTTTTACATTTTAAACAGCAGGTCAACTTGTCTCCCGTTGTAAACAAGGAACCACAATCATTCAATTTGTTAAGGAGAATTTTGCAACCTTTGATGATATATCCCAAGTATATAAACACACTTAAAGCCAATTTATAACCTAGAAAATATTCACGTTTTTCCTATTTGCCAATAAAGTTCCCTGCAAACAAGTCATCATCTGCCATTGTTTTTCTCTCATTAAAATTGCAAGTGACATTATGACAAGCTGCTATTTTTAGGCCTCTGGGAAATGTGATGATATTCACTAAACTCATTTCACTAAGTACAGCTCTCTTAAAACTAAAAATGCAAATATTTTGTGGTTATCATGTCTGGTTATCATTAATGATAGGAGTTATATGCCATGTGTAAAAAAGAAAAAAATGCTCCTGTTCACGCCAATGTTATTTTAAATACTAAGTATGTCACCCCAGCGTCCAAATGGCTTTACATCGTTAAAATGCTACAGCCAAGAAACAATTCATCGGTTTGAAGGCATGTCCAATTTTTCTACATCCTTATATATAAGTCTGCCGTTTCCCTTGCACTAGATTTGAATGAATATTATCAAGGAAAATAGAAGGTATTAAAATACATCAGCTGTCTGGACCTTACCATTATGTTATCAAGAGTTACCCAAAATAAGACTATCACTCCAGAAGAGAACAATGTCCCTCTAATGACACTATCTGATGCAATTATCATACGGTGTCTTGCTTTTTATTTTGTAGACATCATTTCTCCAATAATATGCAGTTTTCAAACAGCAACCAGGTAACGCGATAGCAATTAAATCGAACTTCCACACGAACCCATGTGGGCAAAGGGCAAGGGAGAGGCTGAGCCGATTCGGAATTAGGTTGTTTAGATTTCAGGAGCTTGTTTCTCGGCCATTTTGCTCTTACATGCAAATTGTTAATTCACTATTGAGTTTAATCATGTCACAGGTAAATTGTGCGTTAAATATTTTAAACACTACATAGATTCAGCGTTTTTACCACACAGTGGCTGTATTCAGCCTCACAAATGCACGGTGCAGAGAAAGAGCTACATTCTTTGTATACCACTAATTCCCTATCATCTTAATTTTTTCCAGTCGTTTAATTACTACCCCTGGGAAAGGCCTGATCTTTCATATAAATACTATGAAGTCAGAGGAATGCCACCGCTCTCCAAAACAAATTTTCATTAAGGAGAAAATGTAAGATTGAACCCCTCCCGTCCCCACATTTCATTTCTTGCTTTTAGTTGGTATCATCTTTTTCTTTAAAAAAGCTGCAAAGCTTCATTTGCAATTTAAAATGTCTTTCTAAAAGGCCACAATTCATTGAAATGCCACATTCACAGTTGCTTTATTTCTTTCATTCTGATGACTTTTAATAAGTAAATTCATAGCCACTGCAACAGTTTCTCTAAAAATGTATTGAGATTTAAGTAAGTTACATACTTGGGTGTACACCTGCATGTGTAGGGGGGAGGAGTTCATATAGTACAGAAAGCGGCGCATGTGCACGAAAATCTTAATGATCACTAATTAAATTATTTTCTAAAGAAGTTCAAGGCCCTTTAACTTTTTTTTAATCAACATCATTTAAGTGTGCCATGAGAGTTTTACTATAGGTTCAAGTGTGCCAAGAGATAAAAAAGGTTGAAAAAGACTGACCTAAAAAGATAAATTAATCTAAAACTCTAGTCATACCCCTGCTGCCTTCAGAAAGCATGGCTGCATTTAGTTCTTCTCTTTTCATTTTTAATTTTTACAGCATTACTAATTTCCACCATGATCATTAAATATTGTTCTATTGTGTATCAGCACTTCCAGAAGGTTCGTCTCCTTGGCTGGATTAAAAGCAGCAATTGAGCTCCCCTCCTCTCTCTCTTGGTCTCTCCTCTCTCTCCCTCTTTCCCTTTCCTCTCTCTCTCTCTTCGCCCCCCCCCCTTTTCTCCCCTCCTCGGTGCTGCTCTGCAGCATCCCTCCCTCGCCAATAAAAACCTTTCATACAAAAAATAACAATAATAATAAAAATAAAAGCAGCAATTGGTCTGAAATCCCCTTATCTTCCCCCTTCCCATCCATAAAGTTTTCTATAATCTGATTACAACTATTTCCTTCCCTCCCACTTCTCACTATTTTTGCACATGGTGCTCTGTCAGACTAAAGGACTCTTTATTCTTATCTTAAAAATTCTACCTTGAAGTTTGCTTCTTCATTAAGCTGAAAAATTACCCTCAGCCCCATTATTTGCTCTCATTGCTCCATCTGTGTGGTAGGCAGAACCTTTGATCACCCGTCAATCAACTGGGAAACTTTAACGTCTTCCTCTACCGACAGAACATAATGGGGCTGAGTGTAATTTTTCAGCTTACTGAAGCTCTTGCAGGGGACTCACCATTCAGGTCCTCCCACAACTGTAGGTATTTCCACCCAAATCCTCTCCACAGTCTATTGAATTAGCTCCGTACCCATCAATATGTTGGACTATGCTGCAAGCCAGGTGAGGACATGTCTTCATTCTTTTGCCCAGGAATATATCATGGTCTTCAGTGTAAGAGACCCACAATGAATATTTAACAACTGATTGAAACTTGTGCTCATGTGTTTGTTAGCCATTCGTCTGTCTTCTTTAGAGAAGTTTCTATTTGTGTCTCTTGCCCATTGATATATGGGATTGTTGGCTTTTTTCATGTGGATTAATTTGAGTTCTCTATAGATCCTAGTTATCAAGCTTTTGTCTGATTGAAAATATGCAAATATCCTTTCCCATTGTGTAGATTGTCCCTTTGCTTTGGTTATTGTCTCCTTAGCTGTACAGAAGCTTTTCAGTTTAATGAAGTCCCATTTGTTTATTTTTGTTGTTGTTGCAATTGCCATGGCAGTCTTCTTCATGAAGTCTTTCCCCATGCCAGTATCTTCCAGTGTTTTTCCTATGCTGTCTTTGAGGATTTTTATTGTTTCATACCTTAAATTTATATATTAGAGAAATGCAAATCAAAACAACCCTGAGATACCATCTAACCCCAGTGAGAACGGCCCACATCACAAAAGCTCAAAACTGCAGATGCTGGCGTGGATGTGGAGAGAAGGGAACACTTTTATACTGCTGGTGGGACTGCAAATTAGTACAACCTTTCTGGAAGGAAGTATGGAGAAACCTCAAAGCACTCAAGTTGGACCTCCCATTTGATCCTGCAATCCCATTACTGGGCATCTACCCAGAAGGAAAAAAATCCTTTTATCATAAGGACACTTGTTCTAGACTGTTTATTGCAGCTCAATTTACAATCGCCAAAATGTGGAAACAGCCTAAATGCCCACCAACCCAGGAATGGATTAACAAGCTGTAGTATATGTACACCATGGAATACTATTCAGCCATTAAAAAAAATGGAGACTTTACATCCTTCGTATTAACCTGGATGGAAGTGGAAGACATTATTCTTAGTAAAGCATCACAAGAATGGAGAAGCATGAATCCTATGTACTCAATTTTGATATAAGGACAATTAATGACAATTAAGATCATGGGGGGGGTGAAGGAAAAGCAGAGAGAGGGAAGGGGGGGTGGGGCCTTGGTGTGTGCCACACGTTCTGGGGGCAAGACATGATTGCAAGAGGGACTTTACCTAACAAATGCAATCAGTGTAACCTGGCTTATTGTACCCTCAATGAATCCCCAACAATCAAAAAAAAAGAAACTTGTGCTCAGACGCACAGCAACAACCCTCGGTCAGATCTTCATGATGTTTCATTGCACCCCTCGAGGGTTTCTCAACCTCATCACCTCATCACCCTTGAGACTTGGGCCAGATATTTATTTCAGGGTGGTGGAAGGTAGAACCCCATCACATTCATTGTAAGATTTTTAACTGTGTCCTTGACCTGACCTCTATCCGCTAGATGGCAATCGTACTTCTCCCCAGTTCTGACAATCAAAAATATCTCTAGATGTTGCCAGATGTCGTCAAGGGCATCAAAACTGCTTGAGAACCAGCACACTAATGTGACCATCTGACACCTGTCTTCCTCTTCCTAGTAGCTGTCACATTGCCAGTGACGAAGTCTTTTTAAAATAAAAATTTCAGGAGTGTCTGAATCTTGCCTAAATACTTTTTACTGAGTCATCACATCTACAGAATTTATAATTTGCACTTTAAATAATGGTATTGTCAAGAGCAGGTCCTGAGATATTAGGTCTGTGCTGTCTCTGCCATGAATTGCTACTCTGACCTTCAGCAAGTGCATTGACCTCCCTGGATTCCTAGTTCCTCACTTCCAAAGCTAGGCTAAATGATTTATATTATTCTCTTCAATCTAAAATTCTCAGATTCCTTCTTATAGCTCAGTTACCCATGTAAATTGGCAAACTCTCTTTACAAGTTTAGCACTATGTTCAGGCAAAGCCTATTTTTTTAGGTATTTAAAAAAATATATCCATCTGCTCCAGGATGCTTTCTAAGAATTCAGAATTTGATCTGAGTGTATTTTTTTAATTTTTTTTTTGAGGTACCATGAAACCCTACGCAGAACTCTGTATGCATTATTTTAAAAATCAAGTTTGTTCTTTCTCTAATAGACCTTAGGTAGTAGAGTGCTGTGTTATTAAAAGACAACTTAGAGCCAGGTGCGGTGGCTCACGTCTGTACTCCTAGCACTCTGGGAGGCCGAGGTGGATGGATTGCCCTGAGCTCATAGGTTCAAGACCAGCCTGAGCCAAAGCAAGACCCTGCCTCTAAAAATAGCTGGGTGTTGTAGCAGATGCCTATAGTCCCAGCTATGTGGGAGGCTGAGGCAAGAGAATCGCTTGAGCCCAAGAGTTTGATGTTGCTGTGAGCTATGATGCCATGGCACTCTACCCAGGGTGACAGAGTGAGACTGTCTCAAAAAAGACAAAAGACAAAAACAAAACAACACACTTTACGTGACCTTGAGGAAGGAATTTTCCTTCTCTAAACCTAATTCCTCCCCTCCCCCGTAGATTAGGAATTGTAATATGTGTGATGTTGTGAAGTTTAGGATTTGATACAATATCTGTGGCATAGTAAATGTTTGATATCATTTACTGCTTTCCCTACTTCTAAGCTCTTTGTAATCAAAGGCCACCTGAACTTCAATCAGCAGCTTTTTACTTTCTCAAAATCATATACCTTACAATCAACAATGCTGGAGACCTGTAAGTAGTATTTTGAGCTTTCCAAGGGACATGCCACTGGAGCTAGCAGTGACCAACAATATCAGAGCTCAGCATGAATTGTGAATTAACAATCATTGGTGAACGCATGCTTCAGCGACGTTTGGACACATCTTGTTCTATTTGATAGAAAATGCAGTTTCATTGAACTATATAGAAACCAAAAAATGTTACTTTTTATTATCTAGATGGTAGGTTTTAAAAAAAAAAATCACATCCTAATTAGTATACAATGTCCTTTAGCTGTAACATTTAATTAATATTGTAACTCATCAAAGGTGTTGAATAATATATGTCACTCTCTGATTCGGCCAATCCCAAAGGGTCACAGATTTATTCAGATTTCCCAAACCAGAGAAATTAAGGCCTGGAGATGTTACAATAGAATCTAGAGCTATCTTTGTTTATTATTTCCCCAGGCTATTAATTACACTCTTAAAATATGATTAGTTGAAGCAATTTGTAGGCAAAGCAAATCCTATCAGATGAGGTAAGTCTTTGGCTGTTCAGCTCATATAACGTGACTTAATAACCTATTATCCTTAAAGAGTTCACAAGAGTTCACTGTTCACAAGAACAGTGAAATGTTGATTCAAGACATGTCAGTACATTCACAAACAAAATATTATTTAAAAACGAAATGCAATTTAATAAAAGTACTTATTGGACAGCTGATAGTAGTTCTCCCATTGGTCTGAATAACAGACCCAGGGATGATTTTAAAACATAGCAACAGCCTGACCTTCCACCAATTAGATCAGAATGGATGAAAGAAAAATCTTTGCATAGTGAAAGCTTTAAAAATCTGCCCAGGTGACTCTAATAGTAGCGCAGGTAGAGACCTAGATAGGTTAAGCTAATAAGCATAGCAGTTTTAGGAATCCAGTAAAAATAAAATGTACGAAAACATATAATATAGCCAAGTTTATGTAGCAAAAGAAACCTTATACCTCTGGGGTTAGGTGTAAAGGGAAAAAAACTAAATTCATGTTTGCTGGCGCGATTGTCTACCTAATGTGTTCGGGTAAGAGTCCAATTTAGTTTTAAGACTTCTGTCAACTTTTGACAAAGATGAACTTTTAAAGTTTCCTAAGAAACTGGCATAAAAAAAGTATTCTTATAAAAATCCTTATGTCTCTGCATTCCTGGTAGTTTTTAACTCAAAGACAAATATCACACATTTGTAGACATTTAAACATAATAAGCCTCTAGCTCATCTAATGATTTTTCATGGAAGAATTTTTTTTTAATTATACTAGATACAAGCAAAAAGTGATATTCCTCTATTATTGGTCTTAGCTCAGAAAACAGAGGGTGAGAGTTTAACAAAGGGACTTGAGGAAGTCAAAATGAGAGAAGATGAAATAACCACTGTAGATTGATTAAAGGCAGCCGCAGGGGACCCGCCTGGGTGAGGAAACCTAGGTGTTGGTTTGCTTATTCAAAACTTCAGAAAGTTTGCCAGGTTTTATTGTTCATTTCATTATAATAAACTTATAAATATGAAGACTGCCATGGGAAACCAATTTAATTTTATGATTTAGGATTGTTTAGAAGAATTTAAATCAGAGGCGTACTTAGAATATTTTATGAAAATGCTAAAGACACAATAAGAACAAAAGTTGAACACATCTATGGATGGTATGAAAATTATACTCATGGTATTTTTTCACTCATGTTACTTGGGGGAAGGTATGAAAAGGAATCATTATATCTATTCTATAGCCACACCACAGTGAGCAAAGTAGATATATTCTGTATAATTTGCCCTCAGCAATTGCCTAATAACCAATGCTTACAAACAGTGCATCTGTTCATTTGGGAGAAATCCTTTACAACATAGGGTCAATATGGGCTCTCTGTGACACATTTGACCCTATACTTAACTAACTCAGAGCATTGCAAAGCCAGAGTAAAATGTTGACTTGACCTTACCTCTTTTCTTGCAGTTGTTATTTAAGATGGTCTGGCCTCTCCTGGCCTTCCTTCACTACTAGGGCCAGCTTTGCCCTGCGAGCACAAGGGCTTTTGAACCTGCTAGTGCCTCCGCGGCTACTTCCTTCTTCTTATTTTGGGTCTCAGCTCAGAGGCGAGCTCTATAGGGCAGCCTTCTAGCAAGTCATCCTGTTCTAATTTTCTTTGCCCCACTCACTAATTGTTTTAATCATTTACAGATGGGTTTCCTTGTTTGAACTCTAGCGCCCCCTACATGGCCTCCGAGGAAGCTGGTGATTTTGTCTGCCAGGCTCTCCTTTAAGTTCCTAACAGAATGCTTGCCTGTCATGTGGCCCACATGCATATAAAATATCTACATCTATATATAATTTGATGGATAAACAAATGAAAGAGAACACTCGAACTGTGGTAGATTTAAAACGTGGCAAAAAATAAAAGAAGGAGCTTACTCCTGGTCAGACTCCTCTGTGTTCTTCTAATAAAGCCTTTCTTTATGCCTAGGGGGAGAGGGGGAAGTGGCTGAAAAATCTCCCCGTCCCCCCCGTTCTTTTACTCACATTCTTTTGGTTTTATTTTTTTAAGTCAAAGGAGATATAAAGATCACGCTTCAAACTAAAACTAGTATTATCATAATATTAAACTGTATGTCCTATTTATCAACAAATTTCTCTTCCATACCTTTAAACCACAATTTGAAAACCTTTATATCAATATTGAACAAAATTGTTATACTGTATCATCACAAATACAGGCCACCATATTTCTTAAAACATTTGAAGTTGCTTTGTTTTTTTGTGAAACGTAAGAATGTAACTACATCCACATGTTTTTTTAGTGTAATTCTGTCACTATTCCCCTTGGGAAGTAGAGTTATTTCCTCATTGCTTGAACCTGGGCTGGTCTTCTGACTTCTGTTGCCCAATAGACGTCAGAGGAAGGGACAAGGTGCCAGTTGCTTCCTCGGAGGCTCACTCAGACCCCTCTCCTCCCCTTAATAAAGAGTCTGAGCTAAGCTTGTGGACAATGAGAGGGTCTGTGCAGGAGGATTGCAGTGTACAGCCCAGGAGGAGAGCTGCCTGCCTGACCTGGATGAGAGCACTCAGCTGAGATGAGATGAGAGCTGAGAGCCTTCAGCTGAGAGTGGTGATGTACCTAACAGGCCCATAAACTGAGTGCAAGCAAATCACTGCTGTTTTAAATTAAGTTTTGAGGTGTTTTGCTGTGCAGGAACCTGCTATAGAAAGTAATACCCAGTTGCTACCATAGCAAAAATCTAAAATCTGTGGCATTGGGAGGTAACTGTGAGGACAATATTAGCCAGAGCTGGAAGAAAAAAAAAAAAAAAGAGCAAGATAATAGTTAAGAAAAACAGAGAAAATGGTTAGCAAAACTGTATTGGATGCTGGAAAAAATGATGACCCGTGGTTTGCCATAGCAAATAGCCAAACTTGTCACATGTGATGAGGAGAAATTAGAATCGATGTCCCTAGAATAAATTTCAGGCCTGGGGGAGGGATTGTCCAGCTGGAAAACGATAAGGTCAGTGAAGGTTTCGTTGAATCTGATAAAGTTTGGCAAGAGTAACAGCAGCTGAAGGTACATTCAGCACATCAGAGGGAAAATCAAGTCATAGGTACAAACCAAAATACTGGGCCCCCGCAGCTGATGTGCTTTGGGAGGGAACGCCAGTGATCAAATTGACTGCACGTGGTTTAATTTCTGCTCTGCATCAGTCGCTAGCCATCTGAGAGAGTTTAAAAAATCATTTCATTGGATACTTGCTTTTCCATTCTTGTGATACTTCACTAAAACAATGTTCTCCAACTCTATCCAGGTTAACACACAAGATGTAAAGTTTCCATCTTTTTTATGGCTGAACAGTACCCCATGGAATTCATATACCACAGTTTATTAATCCATTCATAGGTCTTAGGGCAGTTAGGGTATATAACATACCTCCCGGGTGTGGGATACAACTACCACAGGGACCTTACCTAACCTAATCATCACCTCATGTTAATCTGAAATTGGTAAACTGCTAAATAAATAGGGCGGCACCTGTGGCTCAAAGGAGTAGGGCACCGGCCCCTTCTACCAGAGGTGGCGGGTTCAAACCCAGCCTCAGCCAAAAATTGCAAAAAAAAAAAAAAGAAAGAAAAAAGAAAGGCTAAATAAACAAATAAACGAATAAATTAAATAAACAAATAAAAATTCAAAAAAAATTAAAATTAGAAAAATTATTTTATATTTGAATCTCCTGATAATTATCCATAAAACAACCAAATTTATTGGACACGCTTTCTCCCCCCCCACACCCACACTTTAGCCTTGAAATCTGTGCTAACACATTTACCTGTTCAGTTTGCTTATTGTTTTACAAAGGTTTCATGTTTTTTTCTTGTTATTTGTGCATTCATATTTTGTCTATTTACTAAGTGACTTCAATGGTTTGGGCATCTAAATGCATTTTCCCAAGTGGCCCTTCATTTTGTTTTCATGTCAAATTATTGCAAGTCGTCCAAAAACTACCCGTAACATTTGTTCCAGAGCTAGAAGAATTTTTTTTTTAAATCCTTGATGTTTATTTCCTGTACAGTCACTGACTGACTGCCATTACACAAATATTACAGAAGTCAAGTTGACATCTTCCAAAGACGGCAAAAATGTCAATTTAGTCCAGGGATGGGGGGGGGGGGGGAGAATAGTGCATGTAAAGCTTCAAAATCATTCTTTTCAGTTTTTTTTTTTTTTTGCAGTTTTTGGCCAGGGCTGGGTTTGAACCCACCACCTCCAGCATATGGGGCTGGTGCCCTACTCCTTTGAGCCATAGGCACGGCCCTTTTTCAGTATTTTTCACTTTTTATTTATCTTTATTACCCATAGGTATTCTTTACACAGCAGCATACCAACAATTAATTTCCTTGGAGCATCGGACTGGTAATGAATGACCATCAACACTTAACCTAGATGTAAACTATAACAACATATTTCATATTTAAATAGATGAGCTGAGAGCATTTGAAACTGTTACCAAAAAGTACAAGTGTTTCTTGTTTCATTTGGACTTCATTCTGTGTATGCTCAATACACAAAGTTAAGATCAATAACCTTCCCGAATATTTTTTCAAAACAGAAAACATTTGCCTTGATGATTATTTTCATTTTAAATTTGTACCGGTTTGGAAGGAGATGTTTAAGTCACATAAATATCAGCATTGTCCGCATTTAGATATAAGCAGATTATATAAGCTGATGTTTTACTCATACTATAAAAGTACTGAGAAGTCTAGAATTTTATTATAGTTACGAAATTTTTGTATTACGTTTATTTTGGGTGCTTTGAATGGCAAAAATAAAAATGATCTCATCATCTAGAAAACTGTGCTTTGCCCAGAGTAGTACCTGGTATCCGCTCCATAAATATTTTCTGAACGTATGATTAGAGAGAGACATCAAATCCCTCATAGGAGATGAAAAAAAAAGCAAAAACATATAATGACATTAGAAGCGTGAGGACAGTGAAACATGGTGGCTGGGAGGCTGGGCACCTGATGCCCTGGGAGCATCTTCCCTGGGGTGGTCAGTTCTGGTTTCAGCCTTGCAGTCTTTCAACGCGTACTTGCCGATCTTGAACTAGACACTTCCCTCACCTGAGCCTCAGATTCCTCACTTCTAGCATAAAAATCAAACTTTAACATGCAAACATTCTATTATTTTTGTTACAATACCTCTTATAAACATGATTTTTTTAAAGGATTTTTATGTTTACATGTAGCAACTTTCTGTTCCTTTCTTCTATTTCCTTTACTAATGTAGAGTCTGATTTTCATCTGGAGATCCTGCCCTGACGGTACTGTTCTTGCTGACATAATGTCAGTTCTTTGTGTCTGGAGGGAACCTCGCAGGTGGTCCTTTCCAGCTACTCATTCTAAAAATCCTGACGCAGAACATGAATTGTCGAAATCCCCACATCGTCTGGATGAAAAGGCCAAGACTCTTGGTTTTCTGATTTGCCACAAGGAGTGGGCTCTTTCTGCTTCTATCTAATCAACAGAACAAAATGCGTTATTTAGTATCCCATTTGTATCTTGCCTTCTTTATACCATTTGCTTGTATTTTTCACTCCAAGATCAGTAACGGTGCCCTGCAGTCAACAACTACTGACCTAGTAGGCAGAGTAAAACCTGTATGTGAGGACGGTAATATGATGCTAATTAGTGGAAGTTTATTTTTCTTTCTTCTTTCTTTCCTTCCTTCCCTTCCTTCCTTTCCTTCCCTCCCCCTCTTTTCTCTCTTTTTCTTTCTCCTTGTTTTCATTTTTGATAGTCTTGCTTTGTTGCCCAAGATGGAGTGCACTGGTATGATCATGGCGTCACAGCTCACTGCATCCTCAAACTCCTACACGCCAGGGATCCTCCTACCTCAGCCTCCCAAGTACCTGGGGACTACGGTTGCAGAACCCCACACTTGGCTATTTTTTTTTTTTGGCGCTTGTTGTTGTTCTAGTAATTTTCTTCTTTTCCCCCCTTTTTTTTTTTAATTGTTGGGGATTCATTGAGGGTACAAAGAACCAGGTTACATTGATTGCATTTGTTAGGTAAAGTCACTCTTATAATTTATGTGTCCTGCTCCCACAAGGTGGTACTCCCTCGCCCCCTCTCTCCCTCCATCTTTCTGCTCTCCCCTTCCCCCCGCCACGTACTAGGTCATTAACTGTCCTCATATCAGAATTGAGTACATAGGATTCTTGTTTCTCCATTCTTGTGATGCTTTACTAGGAATAATGTGTTCCACTTCCGTCCAACCCCTGGCTGTATTTTAAATTTTTGGTAGAGATGGAGTCTTACTATGTTTCTCGGGCTGGGTTCAAACTTTTGGCCTCAAATAATACTCTTGTCTTGGCCTCTCGAAGTGCTGAGATAATTAATAGGCAGGAGCCACCACACTCCGCTGAAAATTTATTTTGAAAAAGAATGCAACAATCACCAAAAGAAGAAGATTCTTAATAAAACAAAAAGGTTTTAGTCTGATTTTCAATGACCATCTAAATGATGTGGAAATGGGCTCAGCGTAGCTAACACACGTCTAATTTATTAATTTGGGAATTTTTACTTGTAGAAAAGGAAAGAGGCAAAATAAACCCTTCAACCACCTGGATCCCTCTGTTCTCTAGAAATATGGGATCTAAGTTCACGAAATACCTCTGTTTCTTTTATTAATATCATTACATGTGGTGCATTTTTCCCCATGACTGGAAGTAGATGGCTATACACGACGGGGAAACTTACTTTAGTCTCTAATGATGAGACAAATCTGTCAACTAAAATGATGAGCAGCAGTTGGCAGCAAACATTATTTGCCACGCTCTACAGTTCCTTCTACCCGCTGTTACCTGACGGCAGGTGGAGATTCACACAACTGCTGGGGCCGGCGGCAATAAATCAAGTAGCACACTTAACCAGAACGCCTCACATCTGGGAAATCATTCAAAAACACATACGTTTCCCAGCTAGTAGTGATATACATTGGTGTTAGAAATACTTCATTAGTACTCTTACTAAACGACAACTTAAATATTAGAAATTTTACTCTTGAAAATACTTGTGGCCTAAAATAGCATCTGTGCTTTATTTTCAAATGAGACGCATTTCCTACATTTCCATTTTGAGCCCAGTAGTAACCAAGAAGCGGTTTAATGAAACCACTAATCAGTTTGATTGAAAGTGGCTCAGATTAGCATAAGTGCTGTCACATGAAATAAAAGAAAAAGAGGATCACCAGTTAGAAGGGGCTTACCGGATTAAAGTTTGGCTTTTGTTATAAATCCAATCACTCAATATTTTTCCGTCACGTGAAATCCTTGGTCACACATCTTCCGTCATTTCCTCCCTCATCGTTTCAACTAACATCATTCTTTCTATTCACCCAGCTCCTTGCTTAAGTTCACGTTTAGGACTTATCACTTTTAATTATTTGCTACATTACTATTGCAGAACATGAAGGAATCTTGCTAATCTAATCTCCTTACCAGAAATAGTAGGTGATTAATTACAATACCATATAAATAATGTGGAGAAGAATTCAAACTATACTTCCGGTTGATCAATGTCTAACCCACAAATCTGCCCTGCTTTTAATAAGGGTGCTACTAACATCTCCCCATTGAGAAAGTAAGGTCCCTGTGTACCTGGGAAAAAATGCAAACAGAGCAAGGGCTTTCTTCTGATGCTCCTTTGTTTTAAAGTGTGTAAAAGCGAAAAGCAACAGCTAGAAAAAAAAAAAAAAAAAGCTAGAAAGAATCATTTTAGTAAATTTTGTCCTTGTCATATATCCAGTTGCAACAGTTTGTTTACATTTAAAACACCCAGAAAGTATTATACTTTTTATCAAATTTGATACAGGGCATCACACAGGTTTTAAAATTTATATTCAGGCTCGGCACCCATAGTTCAGCGGGTAGGGCACCAGCCACATACACTGAGGCAGGCAGGTTCGAACTTGGCCTGGGCCTGCTAAACAACAATGATGAAAACTGCAACAAAAATAGCCTGGTGTTGTGGCGGGCACCTGTAGTCCCAGCTACTTGGGAGGCTGATACAAGAGAATCAGTTAAGCCTAAGAGTTGGAGGTTGCTATGAACTGTGATGCCGTGGCACTCTACTGAGGGCAGCATAATGATACTCTGTCTCAAAAATAAATAAAATTAAATTTACATTCAAATATAAAGCAGTGATGTGATAAAGACAGTATTAGGATTATCCTACTTTATGAAATTATTGTGAAAAACCTTTCCTCTATTCACTTCAATCTAACGAGAAAAATTTCTCTCAGGATTCAGTTTTTAGAGCTTCCATTTTAATGAAAGTATACCTGGAAATCCTCTTACAACATATTTAATAGCTCCCTTTTTTAAGTTGTTAAATTCAAACTCCAGACTTGAGCCCTTCCTAAAGAGAGGAAAAATGGGTGTTAGAATTCATAGTCTTTACTTGCTGGTTAATTATTTACTCAGATACCAACTAAGAATGCGGGGGTTCCTTTACCAGACTGACAGAGGTTAAAGCACAGGACTTTACATATTTTTTTAATCCAACACATAAAAGTCCTCCTCCCTGCCGTCAGTTAACTTTAATAATCACTGCTTCTAAAACTAATCGGCCTCTTCACAAGAAAGCCTAAAATATTCCTAGCTGAACTCTGAGATTAACAAGGTAGACTTTTACTTCTGTCCCTGACAAGGAACCTTGTATCAGACTAAACTTCCTTCTGAGAATAACTCTCAAAGCTGGAAGTGAGAAGTAAAGTAATTGTTGAAGACCTCTGAGTGGCCACCAGCTGCCGAGGGAGGAAGCCCCTGAGTGGATATTTCCTTTACCTCGGGGGTCTCACTTCATGGTATTTTCTAACTTGTCAGCTGGGAACAAGGCTCCACAGAAACCAGGGGCCTGGGAGTTGCTGCACCCTCACTCAATGAAAAGAGAAAGGTGGAAACTGAACTGCTTTGTGGCCGGAACTTACAGGAACATGGTCTAGGGATGAGAAATGCAGGAGTATCTGCCCCGATACAGTTTGCTCTCCAAGACACTTGCTGACACCAGGCTGTGTACAGGTCACATGAGATACCAAGAAATAAAAAAAAAGAACTAAAATGCTACAACCTAAACAGTTTATAACGCTGAGCAGAAGCCAGGTGATATTGGGGAGGCAAAGTATAAACTTTTGGGTACTGCAGAGAGGGAAACTCCCTTGTAATTAGTGCAGATTTTTTTCTAAGATCCCAAAAGATTTTTGGACTAGGATTAAGGGGAAAATCAGACAAAAAATTTCCTAATAAAGCTTAGATCAAAGGGATATGCTTGTTTAACATATCTGCACACCAGGAAACAAACAAGAAGGGGGGGGATCGTGTCACTCTGGAAGAAATAAAATACTCTACTCTAAAACTATATGCACTTTTTATAAATAATGCATAATAGTCAATAAAATTTAAAATCGTTTGCCAAAATGGACAACACGAACGTAAGTAAAACAAAAAATACAAGAGAAAAAAATGCCTTTGAAATAATTTAAGCTTTGGAATTATAAAAGAAGGGGAAAAATATCAACTATTGAAAAAAGAGAGGAAAAGAGTAAATACTATGATAGAGCTATAAAAAAATAAGAATTATGAAACTGAACAATAAAATAACATGGGATTAGACTGTAAATTCAATATGTTTATCTAATAACATGATGGATGACAAAAAAAGGAGAGGCGCTGTACTCTGGTTGATAAAATTGTTTCCCCAGGGAGTCTGGGTTATCAATTCTGCAGCTGCTATACATATGTACTGGAATAGAACAATTAAGTAAATGAATGGCAGAAGATAGGAGCTAGATTTCTCACTGATTGAATGAGATGTTTCCAAAATCAAGAGGAGGAGGCTAGAATGATCTCTATGACAATGAATTGCAATTGGAGACCTCAGTATGAACTCCTGTTTAGCACACAGAGAAATATTTATAGATACGTGACACACACATGTACATGGTTTAAGATACACACATATTTTCAAGCTCTATCAGCTTGGTGAGTCCTAACCCAAGGACACTGTGGTACCAACAGTTATGCCCAGATCTTGGTTTCTAATACCATTCTCCAATCAAAGGATCCAAGGATTTTTGGAGAAATACTAATTACAGGACCGGACAGAAAATTTGTCAGGTAAGCCTGGTGTGTCTTATAATGCCAGAGGTAAAGACTGCTAAGGGGAGTGGGGGTGGGGGCTGTGTTGGGAACATATGTCAAAGGGACATGGGAGTCAACTCAATGAGTTCTCAATGGCCAAGGATGGGATGACTTGAACAACAAATTAAAGTGGCATTGGGTTACAATGCAAAGTATCAAATAAATATTCTTGCATCCCTACTGATCTTAATAAATGGTTGAATAAATGAATGGTAGAGGTAGGGGCAACCTGCCCTGCAGAAGAATTCCAAATATTTGATGTAAATATTCTGCCTCCAACAAAATAAAACACTATCCCTTCTCCTTAAGTGTGGGCTGCACATAGGGACTTCCTTTCAAAGAAAAGTGGACGGAGTAATTTTATAGTGAGAAAGCTAACTACCTCAGCCAAGAGATCAAGTTTTACTTCAACAGTGGGACACATTGATTTGCATACTCTTGATATGATGTAGTAAAAATGAGTCTGCCCCAGGCGGCGCCTGTGGCTCAAGGAGTAGGGCGCCAGCCCCATATGCTGGAGGTGGCGGGTTCAAACCCAGCCACGGCCAAAAACTGCAAAAAATAAAAATGAGTCTGCCCCTATGTTCCTCCTCTCTAAAAACTATCACCTCAAGCTGATTTTAAGAAACATATTAGATAAATCCCAGTTGCTAACCATTACTACTCAAAGGTGTCAAGATATCCAAAACAAGAAAATTCTGAGAAACTGTCACAGCCAAGAGTAATATAAGGAGACCTTACTACTAAATAGAATGTACATATTATAAAGTGTCACCTGTATTGATTGGGGTAGAAAAAGTACATAAGGCAAAAAAGTAAGAAAATGAAGTATGAGAGGAAGTTAACAACTTAATGGGACATCTCACGCAACTGGAAAAGGAAGAACATTCCAACCCCAAACCCAGTAGAAGAAAAGAAATAACCAAAATTAGAGCAGAATTAAATGAAATGGAAAACAAAAGAATAATACAACAGATCAATAAATCAAAAAGCTGGTTTTTTGAAAAGGTCAATAAAATAGATAAACCTTTGGCCAACCTAATCAGGAAAAAAAGAGTAAAATCTCTAATATCATCAATCAGAAACAACAAAGACGAAATAACCACAGACTCATCAGAAATCCAAAAAATCCTTAATGAATATTACAAGAAACTTTATTCTCAGAAATATGAAAATCTGAAGGAAATAGACCCATACTTGGAAGCACGCCACCTTCCAAGACTTAACCAGAATCAAGTGGAAATGTTGAACAGACCCATATCAAGTTCAGAAATAGCATCAACTATACAAAACCTCCCTAAAAAGAAAAGCCCGGGACCAGATGGTTTCACGTCAGAATTCTACCAAACCTTTAAAGAGGAATTAGTACCTATATTACTCAACCTGTTCCAAAATGTAGAAAAAGAAGGAAGACTACCCAACACGTTCTATGAAGCAAATATCACCCTGATCCCCAAACCAGGAAAAGACCCAATAAGAAAAGAAAATTATAGACCAATATCACTAATGAATATAGATGCAAAAATATTCAACAAGATCCTAACAAACAGAATCCAACAACACATCAAACAAATTATACATCATGACCAAGTTGGTTTTATCCCAGGGTCTCAAGGCTGGTTCAATATACGTAAATCTATAAATGTAATTCAGCACATAAACAAATTAAAAAACAAAGACCATATGATTCTCTCAATTGATGCAGAAAAAGCTTTTGATAATATCCAGCATCCCTTCATGATCAGAACACTCAAGAAAATTGGTCTAGAAGGGACTTTTCTTAAACTGATAGAGGCTAACAAATGGTGCTGGGTGAACTGGCTGGCAACCTGCAGAAGACTGAAATTGGACCCACACCTTTCACCATTAACTAAGATAGACTCTCATTGGATTAAAGATTTAAACTTAAGACATGAAACTATAAAAATACTAGAGGAGAATGCAGGGAAAACCCTTGAAGAAATCGGTCTGGGTGAGTATTTCATGAGGAGAACCCCCCAGGCAATTGAAGCAGCTTCAAAAATACACTACTGGGACTTGATCAAACTAAAAAGCTTCTGCACAGCTAAGAACACAGTAAGCAGAGCAAGCAGACAGCCCTCAGAATGGGAGAAGATATTTGCAGGGTATATCTCTGACAAAGGTTTAATAACCAGAATCCACAGAGAACTCAAACGCATCAGCAAGAAAAAAACCAAGGGATCCCATCGCAGGCTGGGCAAGGGATTTGAAGAGAAACTTCTCTGAAGAAGACAGGCGCACGGCCTTCAGACATATGAAAAAATGCTCATCATCTTTAATCATCAGAGAAATGCAAATCAAAACTACTTTGAGATATCATCTAACTCCAATGAGACTAGCCTATATCACAAAATCTCAAGACCAGAGATGTTGGCGTGGATGCGGAGAAAAGGGAACACTTCTGCACTGCTGGTGGGAATGCAAATTAATACATTCCTTTTGGAAAGATATATGGAGAACACTCAGAGATCTAAAAATAGATCTGCCATTCAATCCTGTAATTCCTCTGCTGGGTATATACCCAGAAGACCAAAAATCACAACATAACAAAGATATTTGTACCAGAATGTTTATTGCAGCCCAATTCATAATAGCTAAGTCATGGAAAAAGCCCAAGTGCCCATCGATCCACGAATGGATTAATAAATTGTGGTATATGTATACCATGGAATACTATGCAGCCTTAAAGAAAGATGGAGACTTTACCTCTTTCATGTTTACATGGATGGAGCTGGAACATATTCTTCTTAGTAAAGTATCCCAAGAATGGAAGAAAAAATACCCAATGTACACAGCCCTACTATGAAACTAATTTGGGACTCTCACATGAAAGCTATAACCCAGCTACAACTTAACAATAGGGGGAAGTGGGAAAGGGGGGGGTAGGTAGAGGGAGGGGAATCGGTGGGATCACACCTGTGGTGCATATTACAGGGGTATTTGCGAAACTTGGTAAATGTAGAATGTAAATGTTTTGGCACAGTAACTGAGATAACGCCGGAAAGGCTATGTTAACCACTGTGATAAAAATGTGTCAAATGGTTTATGAAGTGAGTGTATGATGCCCCATAATCATATCATTGTATACAGTTATGATTTAATAAAAAAATTAAAAAAAAAAAAAAGAAAATGAAGTATGAACTTTAGTTAATAGTAACATATGGACCAATCTTGGTGCAATCAATTTGACAGAGGCACCACACCAACACAAAATGTTCTTGATGGATAAAACTGGATACGGTGTTTATGAGAACATGGTGGACTGTGTTCATGACTTTTGTGTAAATCTAATACTCCAAAATTAAAAGCTTACATAAAGACAGACATTGGCAAAACATTTGAACACACAGTTGACAAAATAAAATATACAAATTGCAATGAAGCCCCTGAAAAGATGCTCAACCTCATTAGTTATCAGGGACATGCAAATTAATACTATTAATACCAAGGAAGGAAAAATAAATCTTATACTTCCTGGTGCAAAGAGTGCAAAATCAGCCTGAAAAGATAAAAAGAACTTTAAGAGATACACTAGAAAGGAATAACCTTGAAAGAGACTGTGTAACAAATAATAATCACTCTGGTTTCTTGAGAAACATAATCTTGAGCATTTTATGATTTTTTTTCTGCCTACTAGCTGAAAGTTCTTCCATGACCTAACATTTGTAACTGTAACTCTGTATATGTCTTGCCAGAATAGTATAAAAGAGTTTTGCAGAACAGCTCAGGGGACCCAGGGCTTTAAGGGTGATGGCCTGCTGAGGTCTCGCTGGCTAATAAAATTCCTTCCCCTATCATCTTTGGTGACCGTCTGTTGGTTTAGATTTGCTTGTCCTGAAACAATACAATAAAACTCCACTGCACATGACCATAGCAAAGGATGGTGAGCACACAAGGTTGACAAGTTAGTGAAGTTGCCACCAGGCACTTACATTGGAAGCACTGTACGAACAACTCTGTCAGGTTTCACAACCTTATATCGTAACCTTTATCAGTGGGTCACAGCTATGTTCATGTCAACATGTAATGGCATCTCACTGAGTGATATTCATTATGGTTATGTGGTTTTGTGTGCCATCATGAGAACGTCAGAGCTTGCATTAGAGCAATGAACAAACTTTCATAAATTTCTTGTTAAACTTGGCAAAAGTGGAAGTGAAATCAGGGACATGTTAGTCCGAGTTTATGGGGATAATGCCGTGAAGAAAACAGCAGTGTACAAATGCATTAAACAGTTTTACGAGGAGAGAAAAAGCATCACAACTGGTGAGAACACAGCAAAAATTCTTCGAATTGTGTGTTGAACTCAACAACTGACTGTGAGAAACAGAGGGTAGAAGACCGATAAACATTATTAGGAAAATTTTAACTGAAAATCTTGGCCTAAAACTCATGGCTCCTGCTTCACAACAATGCACAGCTCACAGGACACTATCTGTGAGGAAACAGAGCACCCTCCCTGCTCACCGGATCTGTCCCCCCAAAGACTTTTTTCTTTACCTGGAGATAAATGAAATATTCAAAGGAAGATATTTTGAGGACAGTCAAGACATGGAGGGTAATACAAAAACAGTTTTAATAGCCATTCCAAAGAAAGACTTCCAAAATTGCTTTAAAGGGTCCACTAGGCACTTGCATCTGTGTATAGCTTCTGATGGGAGTACTTCAAAGGTGACCATAGTGATATTCAGCAATGTAGTACTTTTACTAAGATGAGATAGTGAACTTGTTTGTCAGAGCTTATATGTTGCAAATGGAACTCCCCTATATTGCTGGACAGGGTGTAAAATTAAAAAGCCATTTAGGAAATCGGTGTGAGAGTGACTCAAAAAGTTAAACGCATACCTTCTGTATGATTCAGCAATTCAACTCCCAGATGTTTACTCAAAAGATACAGAAACATATGCTCGAAGATATACAAACAAGTGTTCACAGAACCTTTATTCTTAAGAGCTCAACCTTGAAAATTGGTAAGCAGTTTCTTATACACAAGTTGTGTTCAATAATGAAATGATTATTCCATATTTTTCTAGTAATTTTGCTATGTCTATTGTTTTCAGAATATCAAGAAAATGTCATATAAACACAAAGATGATAAGTCCATGCTTTATTTAGGCATATTATTTATTTATACCTGGTCACAAATAACCAATCTATTTTAAAATAATTCCTCCCTATAGATTTCCATTCCAATTCTAATGATTCAATCATGGCCTAAATAACAGCGAGATGACTTTCTTCAAATCACAAAAAGCAAGATTATTTTCCAATGTGCTTTTTCAGCTCTGCGTAGTTCAAGTCAGATACATTTCAAAGGGAGCTACTTGTGATTTTTCTTTTATGTGAGAATTTCTATGACTTTCTAAGTCAGAAAATTCTCTGCACTATCGAAAAATGGCTAGATGCATGGTTCTGTATTATTTGTATTTATCTCCTTTTGCCTTAGATCAAATTTTGGTCTTGTTTCTTTCAATACTACCATCTGAACTCCAGTGCAAAATTAGTATCTTGTATCAGTTTCTAATAATCATATATTTACAATTGTGTTTGTTTTTATAGAGTAGCAGCCATTTATATGAAAGTGAAAATATATAGTTACTCAAGCATTTTGATTTTTGTTAAAGCATCGAAGTAATGATATAATGTTTTATATTTCAAACCGAAGTCATTGCCTTATAGACATGTATTTTCATGGTTGAGTAAAGCAGAATCATATTCGTCAAACATGCTTACCACTGATTTTTAATTTAATAAGATGTGCAGCTGAGTTTTCTCCTCCTTTAAAACACCAAGGTAGCTTCTACAGACATTAAAACACCTCTGTTTAAAAACACCAAGGTAGCTTCTACAGACATTCAAAGATGAACCATCTCTAACTTTTTTGACTGACATTAATATTTCATTGGCTAATATTTTGCCTCTGATTTAAGATTCTGGTGGTTGGTAATGAAGAGAATCCATGAAGCTTGCTTCTCACAGAGAACTGTTCCAAAAAGATGTAATACTTCATTATGTATGTATTATTTACTGCATGGTTCAAACTTTAAATTGTTGGGAGACAAGAATTACTTTTGAAAATATTCTTTAGGTTCAAGTTCTTCCACCTTGCCCTGCAAATAAGCATCAGTAAATCTCTCCTGAGCATCAGAACAAAGAGAAAATAAAGGTCAGAGAGACAGAAAGTTATTTGTGAGGACAGTGCTGGACTACGGCACAGTGAAGGAGCCTTCACACACTCGAGAATCATCTTAAAAGGAGCAACTTTCTCACCAATGCAGTTTTCATAATTTGGAATCCAAGCTTTCCTCAGAAACATAATGCATAGCAAGTCTCTAAAGACCACTGGCAAAGCCAGAGAAAGAACAGAGAATCCTAACTCCTGTATTCTCACCTTCCTTTTTTGCCCAAATCAGGGAGTGACATCACTTTGCTTACATTTAAGCAAGCCCAGATACATGTTTGATATCTCTCCATTTTCCTCAAGTCTCACCAGTCACCAAGCCTCATCAAATTTGACCTCCAAACATGTCTAGGAAACTATTCCCAGCTCTATACTATCATTCATATCCTAGTTGAGAATTGCTGCAAAAGATTCTGAATGTTCAGCATGAGAAGCATAATTATCTTCTTTTGGTAGAAACCTTATCCCCTAACTTAAAACTGCATGAACTGCTCAAATGTCCAGAGAATAAAGAATGCTTTTTATTAGGTTTGGACAGTCTTCCATGCTTTGTCCATAATCTCGGGTGTACTCTCACAGTCTGCGTGCTCTGTGTTTCTCTAGTTACATGATGGAGCCTTGCTGTTCCCTGCCACTGGGCCTTTGCACAAGCTGATCCTGTCTGAAATGCCTTTCACACACCACCCACATCTACACAAAGGTCAAGTCTTGGGAGAAATGAATCACAGTTCCCTAGGAACAGATCAGGGCCCGGTTTATACACAACATTTTGGGATATCAGTGCATATTTTTATTACTACATACCAATACATTGAATACAGGTAAATTTGGAATGACATTTCACCCCGAGGCCTAAACATTGCGAAAGTAAATACTTTTAACAAATGAACAGATAATGATAAAGCATCTATTTGTTCCTGGCAGTGATCTGGCTGCTTTAGAAATAATGGCAAGCTCCTTGGAGACAGACTGTTAGTAAATAAACTAACAAATGTTAAGAGGTTGTAGAAATATAATTGTGATGAGTCCTTGGGTCACCACAAAAGTTTTGAGACAGACTTTGTTATGGGCCATTATTTCATTTCCAAGAAACACAGTCGAAAGCGTCCTTTCTGATTCACCTGTGCAAGTTTCAACAGGCTCGGCTTATCACTGTTGCTGGGAGGATTTCATCTGTTTCCATCCATGCGGATTTTACATTTTTTGATTTTTGTGTATCTCAAAACTTTCATAATGACCTATAGACTATGCTTAAAAAGAAAGTACATTAAAATAAAGAATCTGGAACAGAGTGACAGGTGGGCATGATATAGTTTTAGATTCCCTGGTCTGAGAGTGTCACTCTGAGGAAGTGACATTGGAAAAGAGACTGATGTGACCTGAAAGAGCATGACGCTCTGCTTTTTGGCCACACCACGAAAGGTCTTGTGAGCATGTTGCTTTGGAACTTTGAATTTTATTCTGAGTGAGATGAGAAATCATCAGAGAGTTATGAGCAGGGTGCAATGTGGTCTGACTCAGTAAATAAAATGATGTGTTCTGAATAAATAATAAAGGCTCACCTGGGTTGCTCCTTGGAGTACAGACTTTATTACAGGGAAGGCAGAGCATGCACATTAGTTAGCAGGGTGTCATAAACATGCAGGAGAGAGATCCTTGCATTCTGGGTATGTTTTGAAGACGGAGCTTACAGGATTTGAGAAAAAGCAGTCAGTGTCCAGATGGGCTCAAGGACTGTCGTGTAATGTAAAAAGAGAACAAAGGAGATGTGTAGGCTTGTGGTGGGTGGGTTTGGAGAGGGAATCAAGAGGTAGCAATTATTTTTTAAAAACCCAATTTCCTCATTGCTGTATTTCAACACAGCAAATAAATAAAGGATTAGAAAATTTGATCGGTCAGAAAACCACAAAGAATTCTACTTTGGAATCCTGGCATAGTGCTGTGATGAAATTTAAAAGTATATATTTATGTAATTACTTTTTAAGTCTCTTTTCTGGAGACATATAAGACTGATACGGGACTCAGTAAGAATTCCTCTAGGCAGTTTACAACCTGTGGTTTTAAATGACTGTAGCAAACATAATGTTTAACTCACTAAATCTTAACCGTGTTCATTTATTGTAACTACATGTTGTTTGCAGAGGGTCCCAGCAAATGATACTATACTAAATTATAACAATAAGTCCACCCTGGCCTCCTTCAATATTCTAGTTAAATTGCTCTTTCTAATCAAGTTTGATGAAATAATCTGTATTTCCTTAAACTCTGCTTTGTGTAGATTATTCTGTTAGTAGATTTACCTGTAATGTAAACCTATAGTTCCACGTCATTTATGTTCCCACACAGTTAGCTTCTGTCTGGTTTTTGTAAAACAGAACTTCAACTATTCGTTGTTACTAGTCTCTTTTTGATTCACACTTACCATGGCTTCAACACGCCATGTATGATTCCACCTTTAGTTTCACTAGTACCATTCCCCAGTCCGTTTTTCCCATTTGGATTCCTAGAACCATGTCCTTCCCTTCAAACTTTAGTCCCTTAACCTCAATTATATCTTCCCAAAATACGTCATCATTCTCTTCTGACATGTCATAACACAGAGAATCTATGACATATGAAATGCCATAATACAAGCTGGCTTAAGGAACAAGAAAAGGAGTTTAAATTTAGACATGCGGAATTTGAAATGCTTGGGGACATCCTGGCAGACATTAAATAATTACCCCCTTTAATACAGAAGCAACCAGGTGACTTTGCTATTTCAACTTGGACTGGAGACAGAAAAAAAAAAATCTCCTAAATATATATAAGGACAAGCATGCTCTCATTCATTTTTGTGAATATTGTGGAAAATTCAGATAAATAAATTTAAAATATTGTTATAATTGGCAAAGACTGAGAGGTAAATTTAAAAATTTTCAGTAAATACTGTATCTACTATCTTGAAGGAGGTAATAACATATTTACCAAAGAAAGGTATGTCACCAATCCAAGAAGTCAATTTTTCCAGATAGGATGGGAAATTTCCCACCAAGGATGATCTCATAATTCAGAATTATAAAACAGATGAGAAGAAAAAAAGTCACATTAGCAAGAGTTTCCAGAAAAAAATAATAGAATCAGAACTCCCCCAAATTAAAGACTACGGAATTATTGGAAACAAAGTATTTATAAATGTTAAATTTGTACACATGGTGAGTTAAAACACAAGAAAGAGACAAGATATTATCAAAAAGATAAAGCAGAATATATGTGGGTTTATAGTTATAGATCTAACACATAAAAAACTTAGAAGTTGTCACTTTTGTCTCTAAAAATAGAAAAGCGATGAAAAACGTGAGTTGGACACATGAAGGGTTGATGTGGCAGCAGGGTAAATAGTCACCTCAGAATCTCAAGACCAAGCCATTATGGGGAGTCAAGATGAGATGGGGGTACCTGGAACGGAAGCCCCAGGACCCCCATTCTAGGCTCTGACGGAAAAGAACATGGCACGCGGGAACAGATGGTGGGTAATGAGAACAGAGAGGTGGCAACTTGCAGAATCAAAGTGAAATGCTAGAAGATGAAAGTACTATAAGAAAAATGAAAACGGCCTTTGATGGGCTCATCAACTGACTAGATGTGGCAAAGGAAAGAATCACTCACATGAAGAGGTGTCTGCCTCAACTCACCAAAACGAAAAGCAGCAGGGAAAGAGAGGCCTCCAAAGCTGGACACCCAAGAACTGTGGGACAATCTCAGAAGGGTAAGAGATGAGTAATGAGAATCCCAGACAGAGGAGAAAGGGTAGAATGAAGTATTTGATGTCATCACAGCCAAAGCATGTTCAAAATGAATTAGACACCAAACCAAGATGCAGGCAGGCCAAGAACGCCGAGCAGGATAGACACCAGAAATCTAAACCTACACAGATCATATTCAAACTGAAACAAAATTCAAAGACAAAAGTAGAACCTTAAAAGAAGCCGAGGGCAGGAAGAAATGACCCTCCCTCTAGAGGAACAAGGACAAGGCGTACAGTGGCTTTTTTTCAGAAACTAGAGAAGAGGAAAGTTTAATATGTTTAGCGTTGAAAGGAAAACTACAACAAAATTCACGGATCAAGAATATTATATCCAGTGAGATTATCCTTAAAGAGTAAAAGAGAAATAAAGACTTCCTCAAACTAAAACTGAGGCAATCTATTGCCAGTAGACCTACCATGTGAAAAATGTTATTTTTTTCAGAAACTTACACCAGAAAAGTACTAGAGCATTTGAGAAATAATAAATGAAGATAAAATAAAACCTTTATTGTCAATTGATGTATGAGATCAATAAGGACAAGGCACATAAATTACAATAATGTTTTAGGAAATGGATAGGAGGGAGGAATTAAAAATACTTTTAGGAGTATCTGTATTAGCCGCGAAGCAATACAGTGTTATTAGAGAGTGTACTTAGGTTACTTGTAATTATATGTTGCACATGGTAGGACAACCACTAAAATTTCTTACATAAAACAAATTTGGAGAAAAATGAACATTCTACAAGTGGAAAAAAAAATACATCAAAAGAACCATATAACTGAAATTAAAAACAAAATGGATGAATTGACAAAATAAAAATTATTCTTGTGATGCTTAAAAAGAGTGTGTTTCAGTTCCATCCAGGGAAACGTAAAAGATACAAAGTGAAAAATAAATATCCAATGTACTCAATACTAATATGAAACCAATCTATAAACAATTACATGCTCATATGAACAATAAAACACAAGTATAGTCTAGTACGGGGGGAGGGGTGAGAGGGAGGGGAGGGAGAGGGGGAGGGGGAGAATGATTGGCAGAAGGAGGGAGGACATGAGGTGGGATCTCACCTACTGTGCACATTGTGAGGGTCTCTAACACTCCCCTCCCCCGTGAGGGGCTCTTTTTCAACCAGAACTTTACCCTGGAAGTGAGAGCAATGGAATCTAAAAATTTGTACCCTCAGAATAATTTGAAAGAAATAAAATAAATATATACGAAAAAATAAAAATTAGACATAGGTAAAAAGAATAGCTCAGATTAGAACTTATAAATGTTCAATGTATATGTCTCCCACTAGGAGACATTAGTGGGAAAGTATGTAAATAAATATTGACATTTGTTCAAGGATTCTAGTACACAGGTATCTAATTTCTACTAGCGTCATTTACAGATTTATAATAGAGGGTCATGTATATCAAGTAATGCTCGTGACATCTCTTGAATGCATAACCTGTGAAAATAACCTCTCTAAAATCAAGGTGGAAGATTCTGAAGCTGGAAGAAGTGTGCAGCGACACAGCAGGAAGGTGGAAGGCAATGGGGCAAGGTGGATCGTTTTATTGGGGGGAGATATATTTTGACGAAATATATTTTTCTGACATTGCTGTTCATGTTAAAATAAAAAAAAAATACCACTAATTATTGCTGGTGAAAATTTTAAATATGAGGTGATGACTCATATATTTCTTCTTTCCAATGTATTTAACTTCATCTAGACTTACGAAATGAATTCCATCATTTAAAATTACCTATTAATCTAAAGTTCAAAAACAACTCAGGCTCATGATTGATTGTGAAGTAGGTGGGCATGGGTAAAAAAAAAATCTAGAATTTACTGCACCATAATAATTTATTTTCGAATGGGTCGGGAAACACAGTATAAGAGATGACTCATTAGATAAAAACAAGTATTGTTAACAAGTCTAGTTAATTTTTTCAGAGAAACTAATTGAAATGGCATTTGGGACCAAATTCCATACCTTCCCTATGAATACAGATAAATATTACTGACTATAAATTCATGTTAAATAAATAGGTAAGAACCATGCTGAAACCTACAATGGTTGTGTATACAAACTAATTAGAAAAGCCAGCTAATAGGAGGCCCTGAAAATTAGGCCTGGACCAAAAGAAATTATGCTTTATGATAGTTAGAATTTTTTAAAAAGAAAAGGAGACTGAGTTTATTTTATTTATTTATTTTTGAGACAGAGTCGCACTCTGTTGCCAGGGCATGATAGCTCACAGCACTCAAGAGATCCTCAGCCTTCCAAGTAGCTGGGACTACAGGCATCCACTACAATACTTGGCTAGCTTTTCTATTTTTGTTTTTATGTTTTATTTTTTTTGTTGAGTCATGGCTTTTATTTTTTTAATTGCTTTTTATTAAATCATAACTTTGTACATTGATGCATTTATGGGGTTGAGCATACTGCTTGATATACAATGTGAAATGCTTACATTGAACTAAGAACACATCCATCCCAATTACACTCATTTCTTAATAGTTTTGAAATGTACCATTGCATCATGCACATGAGGTGAGGTCCCCCCCAGATACCCTTCTCTCCTCCCATACCCCACCTCCCCTCCCCTCTCTCTCCTCTTCCCTTCTACTTTCTGGACTACAGTTACATTTTACCATTCGTATGAGTGTCTAGGTGGTTATATATTGATTTTGCAGTAGTATTAAGTACACTGGATACTTTTTTTTCCATTCTTGAGATACTTTACTAAGAAAAATATGTTTCAGCTCCATCCAGGTAAACATAAAAGATGTGACGTCTCCATCTTTTTTTCTGGCTGCATAGTATTCCACCGTGTACATATACCACAATTTGTTAATCCATTCATGGGTTGATGGGCACTTGGGCTGTTTCCATGACTTGGCTATTATGAGTAGGGATGCAATGAACATTATAGTGCAAATGATCAAAAATTATTTTTCTATTTTTAGTAGAGACTGGTCTCGCTTTTGTTCAGGCTAGTCTGCAACGCCCGAGCTCAAGTAATCCACCTGCCTTGGCCTCCTAGAGTGCTGGGATTACAGATATGAACCACTGAGCCCAGCTGGGGAGAGAGTTGGCTTAGATTGTATGTTTCAAATTTTACTAAATCTTCTTTCTTCCTCCCTGCAGTTGTATATTGAACCAGTTGTTGATAATTATAGAAAGGAGTAGCTAAAATGTAGCAGTTTGCAAAACACTTGAGTAGGTCACTAACTTTGTTTTTTTTTTTTTTTTTTTTTTGTAGAGACAGAGTTTCACTTTATTGCCCTCCAGTAGAGTGCCGTGGCGTCACACGGCTCACAGCAACCTCCAACTCCTGGGCTTACGTGATTCTCTTGCCTCAGCCTCCCGAGCAGCTGGGACTACAGGCGCCCGCCACAACGCCCGGCTATTTTTTTGTTGCAGTTTGGCCGGGGCTGGGTTTGAACCCGCCACCCTCGGCATATGGGGCCGGCGTCCTACTCACTGAGCCACAGGCGCCGCCCAACTTGTTTTTTAACCTGGTTTCCTAAGCTTCTGAGCCCTGAAGAACAACGTGCAGAACTTCCGATGACATGGCAAAATAACACTAACCACCCTATAATGAATTAGGAATCAATAAAGCATTAAAAATGCAAATACATTCTTGTTAATATGACATAATTGTGAAGAACTTCTAGGTAGTCAATTACCATTTAACACAAAAGCCTGTAACGATTTAATTAGGAATCCTTCACCTAATTGAGGTCAAGATCGTTAGCAGTGGATGTCTAATTAGCTTGCTTAGAGCAGCTATCTTCTTTGAATACTCCTTCTGTAAAATCCTTTCTTAAGCATTATTCCTATTACCCACATACACGAACACAAAAGAAGTGTATATAAAAGTTGGTAAAATCAAAATAAAGTCTTTTTTTTAAGACAGAGTCTCAAGCTGTTGCTCTGGGTAGAGTGCTATGACATCATAGCTCACAGCAACCTCCAACTCTTGGGCTCAAGCAATCCTCTTACCTCAGTTTTTCTATTTTTAGGAGAGGCGGGGTTCTCGCTTTTGCTCAGGCTGGTCTTGAACTCTTGAGCTTAAGGTACCCACCCACCTCAACCTCTCAGTGCTAGGATGACAGGCATGAGCCATCTTGCCGCTCAAAATAAAGTCTTTATCTAGAGTAAATAGTATTGTAACACCATCAGAATCCTGGTTTCGACACTATATGATGGCTATACATATATTGTCAGTGGGGGGAACTGGGTGAGCGACACATAGAAATTTGGATGCTTTTGCAACTTCTTGTATTACGCAATTCCAAAATAAAAGGTTACTTAAAATGCACCCCTCTATTTCAGAATTGCAAGACAGAATTTGAATTATCTACATTTTCTTTTCTGATCCTGATGATTATTTTACACTGTAATTGTTTCCATGAAATAAGGCCAAGTGAATTTGATATAGTTGATGTAAATACTAGATTAGTCAATGCAAAATTAATTAAGATAACCTCCGATCATAGAAGCACTTCTAAAAGTTGTTGGAGAAGATTTTTTTTTTTTTTTTACTGTTTACATTCCTAATCTGCTTTGGGCTGAATTAGGTCTTCCAACATCCAGGTATAAAAAGCTCAGCTACAAATAAAATCCCAAATAAAGTTATCTAGTTAGTCTTCTTTGCCTAAGGTAATAAATTTTCCATTTAATATTCTTTAAGGCCTACCCCTACTATGAAACTAATTTATGGCTTTCACATGAAAGGTATAATCCAGTTATAACCTAAGAACAGGGGGAAGGGAGGGAGGGGGGAGGATCGGCGGAGGGAGGGTGATTGGTGGGATTACACCTGCGGTGCGTCTTACAAGGGTACGTGTAAAACTTAGTAAATGTAGAATATAATTGTTTTAACACAATAACTAAGAAAATGCAGGGAAGGCTATGTTAACCAGTATGATGAAAATGTGTCAAATTGTTTATAAAACCAGTGTACGGTGCCCCATGATCGCATTAATGTACACAGCTATGATTTAATATTAATTAAAATATATATATATTCTTTAAGGCTTTTGTAATTACTTCGATGGAAAATACATAAAAGAAAGAGTATTTTGTAATAGACTAATAAGAATCTGGAGAGATTTATTATCACAGAATCTCCTGTAGCAGCAATTACCAAATTTTGTTTCCTGAGATTCTAATGCTCCGCAAAGAAAAAAAAAACTCAGTTACCATATAAATAGCTTAATTGCTCAGGTACAATACATATTTCCACGTTTAAAAACCTAAGGATACTCAGCACATAGAGTAAACTTGGCCTGAGAATTATTTCCAAAATCTCCAGTACACAACATTTAAACTCAGCATTCTACAGAACCCATATTGGGAATGACTAATAGAGAGAAAAAACATGTTTCGTAATTAAGTCTAGCAACAACACTTAGCAGTGTAGATCACCCACACGTCAGGGGCGGGGGAGGTGGTGGTGGGGATTTTAAAAAATAAGACTTAGTCACTCACTTAATGATCCTAAGGTCTTAACAATTTTTGTAAGAATGACCTCACTCACTTTGTTTTGTTCTTAATTTTGCATTTTTTAATTACATCTTAAAATAGCACAGGTGAAACTGTTTTTTTTAATCTTGGTTATACATCATGACAGTCACGGATTCCATAACTAGCAGCCTCCTTATACAACCAACACGATCTGACACGCTCTCCTGGAGCCAGCACGATCTGTGCACCTGTGCTGCCCTTCAGTTCTCTGGACACACCAAGTTCTTTCACGCCTTTGGGGCTTCATCACAGACCGTGTCCTCAATCCAGACTGCATTCCTCTCTCCCCTATGCAGTATTGCATTTTTACCATCCATTCAGACATCATTGAGATACCACTTCAAATGGTATTTGAAGATCTAAGTCCTGACATAGTGCTGACTTTAAATAGAGAAGTTCTCCCACAGTCAGTGGGGATTTTCAGGCTGGAGACAAAAATCTGTCCCGATCGTCCAAGTCCGGGAAGACACCTTGCGCCCCATGCCTGCGCCGTGCACGTCCTCTGCTAAGACGGAGCAGTTTCTTGGAGCCATCTCAAAGACATGGGTCATCGTGAACGTAAATTTTATAATCTCCAAAGTGTCACAGGACACAAAACTTCTAGTTAGCAAAAGACCAAGTCCGTCGGATAAACGGCAGGAAGATTGCACCCGGCTGGGTGAACAGGCAGAGAACCGGCAGAGGAGTGCTCAAGGATAAAAATATAGATGCTTTCAGGATAAATAATCCAAACATTATTTTCAGGGAAACGGTCTCTAGGGAGTATCAGTCACCACCCCCTGGAAAGATGGGCTGCAGAATGTACCAACCTGCACACAAAATAAGGTTCCTATTTATGGTTCATATGTTGGAATGGTTTAGCACGTTTGGACTAAAGTTCTTTAGCTGCCTTATCATCATTCCGGATTCTTGAATTTCCAAACTGAATTTTACGACTGCGTTTTGGAGCAGGAATTTACCTTCAGTGAAGGTTTGTATGTATATTTGCAACTGAGGTAAGATTCTTACACCTGAATGAAGATTCTAGTATTCACTAGAACTACCCTGTTTCTCCGAAAATAAGACATCCTCTGAAAATAAGACCTACTTACAGGAAAGATAAGACGTCCCCGAAAATAAGATCTAGCACATCTTTGGGAGCACACCTTAAAATAAGACGCTGTCTTATTTTCGGGGAAACAGGTTACTTAGAGGTTTTCATTATGGATTTGCAAATACATTTTCAGTTTTGTTTCTATGAAGATGTGTGTACGTATTCCTGTGTGTCTATCTCCCTGCGTGTTTCTTCCTCTCTGGCATGTGTGTATGTACAGTTGATGATACAAGCATGTAATTACTCGAGAAATAATTAAAAGTCTTTAGAAGAAAAAAAATTTTATCAAGGGATTCGAATGTGTTCATCTTGAGTCTTTATGGCCCTTGATGTAAAGCTCAGATCGAAAAAATGACCAGCAGAATAGTGCTAAAAGCTGTGATATTTGGGTATTCACATCTAAATCATTATTGTTATTATTATTATTATTTTTTTTTTTGCAGGTTTTGGCCAGAGCCAGGTTCAAACCCACCACCTCCGGTATATGGGGCCGTTGCTCTACTCCTCACATCTAAATCATTATTTGTGCAATCTATGCCGTGTCAAAATTGTATGTCCTTCAATTCTGTTTTCATACTTTGCCCATTTCACACTCCGACAAGCAGCCCATGCTTAAATTTATTGTAAGCTCTCTATTTTACCTAGGCTCGCCTGTAACTATAACCACCCCCTCTCCCTAAAGTTTCCTGTTCTTCTAAGATTCCAGCTCATTCCCTTGCTTTCGTTTTTATATAAAGAAGCAAAGCTGGAAAGGATGGCGTAAGACAAGGAAAAAAATCAAAATTTTACAACAGAAATAAAAAGAAAATATTCTTCTTATTGAATTATTATGTTTATTCACAACTTAGGACTACCTATCTCCGTTGAATGCAGATATGCCAGGATGTACATTAGAAGGCTCAAAATGTGAATATGCTGCCCTTTGTTAGAGAACTATAGTCCCCTGATAAATCAAGTGATTTATCAGTCAGTCCCACCCCTTGGCCTCTCCACCTGTTTTTCAAAGCTCTCAATCAGTAGGTACTACATGGATCATATATTTTTAGATATAAAGATAAAATCAAGCAGCATTCTGAATTATACAATATTTTAAACATTTACCCATTGACCTTGATATTACAATGAATATATTTAAAATCAGATCCTCTTCCTCTTCAACTCAACATTAAACTCAATTCTAAACAGGTATTAATAGAAAACGAAGGCATGAGTATAGATACAGAAAAGAGCTATTAAAATGCAAAACAGTAGAAATGTGCTTATTAAAAAGAAAAAGAAATGGAGAGGTTAGCTTGAAAAAATCCATACAAGACAGCCCTTAAAATTGCCTGAGTCAGTTACTTAAAGGCTTATTCACAGTATTAAAAAATGGCATTTTTACACAATGTATAAAAGTTAAGTTTTGGCACAGTAACTGAGATAACGCCGGAAAGGCTATGTTAACCACTGTGATAAAAATGTGTCAAATGGTTTATGAAGCGAGTGTATGATGCCCCATGATCATATCAATGTATACAGTTATGATTTAATAAAAAAAAAAAGTTAAAAGAAGTACTTCTCAACATATTAGAAATTGTCCCTTTCAAGTCAGCTGTCTGTGCACCACACTTACGTGGCGATCACTTTCATTATTTTTCTGACCGTCCCTTCCAATGAAGTTGGTAGGTCCATTATGTAGAACGTTCATGGTGAACTACTACTACAATCAGAAAAAAGTAAACAAGCTTTTCGTGCCCTGAAAAAAAAAACTTACTTTGAAATCAGAGTCATTGAAATTTGGCCTAAAACAGTCAACATAATTGATGTTACCACTCTAGGGCCTTGTGATAGCAAGTAAAAAAAAAAAAAAAAAAAAAATCGTCAACCAATTCTTTAGTTATCTCCAGATGCAACATGTGTTCTAAAACCCTTTCCACTGAATGCCAATATTGGGTAAAATAAATCATCTGTCTAAAGACAAATTGACTTGTATTTTAGCAACATTTTATTTCTTTGTGTTAGAAACATCTGAATACATTTTAAAGTGAAGAACTGGCTTAAACATCTTACAGTTGAAATGTTTTTTCCGTGTTTCCTCTCTTTGGCTTTCTTTACTCGTGATTAATCTCCTTCATCTGACACATGTATCTGAAGTAGGAGGATCCAGTAGGGACAGGAAGAAACAGGAGTGAACAGTGAATTATAATAGGGACATTGTTTGAGGAAGGTGGAGTTAGAACATGGTATCTAGATTTTTCTCCGCTGGAAAATGGGGATGGTATTGGGATAATATAGGGAGTAAATATTATATGACATACTATGTGTGTGTGCACCAGAAAAATTCCACTTGCCACATATTAAATTCTCCCCCACCACATACAGAATTTCCTCACACCACACAATTTTTATTCTCAACTCCTGACCAAAAGATCCTCAACAAATATATATTTCTAAAATTTTAAAAGGAGTTAGACATAAAAGAAATTTAAAGAGTCTACAAAGACTTATAAAGCTTTTAATATTCTTTTAGTGACAATAGAAGGATTCAACCTTCATCGGAGGAGTTGGACATGAAAGAATTTTAAAAAGTCTTCAATGACATAAAGACCTTAACATCCTTGTGATGACAAAAAAGGATGGCTACCCTCAACAGGTCTCCTGCCATCCCGTCCTGCAGTAGTATCTAATCCCTCCCAACGTTTCAAATGCTTCTTCTTGTCTGAGGAAGGCAGGAAGTGTGTGTGAAGGTCAGGGAAAAGGCCTATTTACAGTGACCATTCTTTTTAAGGGCAGAGGGCTCTGTTTTTTTCCCAGAGTGATCGTGAAGATTCTGTATTCCCACACCAGTGTGTAACAGAGTTGGGCTGCAGTGTTTGGGGACCACAAAATGGTACCCCTTAAGCCACTACAAATAATTTGAAATTCAAGGGGGTTATTAGAAGGTGAGGGGAAGTAAAGGATGATGAGTGGAAGTGACCCCCCGTGTGACTACAGTTCCTACAAGCCAAGGAACTCAATGGGGAGTAAAGCAGAGAAAATCCTGGGGATCCTTCCTAGCGGGATATTTTAAGAAAGCAGGTGCCTGGTCGATCTGACACCAGATTGTTCCTCTGTGCCCTTTCCTCCCTGTCTGTATCCCACCCTAAATCTTCATTTACGACTAATAAATACAACATTGTTAGAAGCGAGGTTTTGTGGTTGTTTTGGTGATTGTGAAGAAGTTGAGGAAGTTTTCTGAGTTGCTGCCCTGTGGACCAGCAACCAGTACAGCGAGGCCCCTAGGATGATCTGACCCCTTTCAAGGACGACTCGAGAACCTGAGGTACCCAAGACACTCGTTGCTACTCGGGAAGCAGCACACATTTGGGGGTGTATTCAGAACGTACAAAAAGATGGAGTTTTCTGGGTTTTGCCATGTTTTTCTGGCAGGAACGCACCAGCTGGCATTTAGGTGACAGGGGAAGTGGTTGACAGAAGAATGGTAGTTTACATGATAAAATGGGGCCATCAAAATTAAAAGGAGAAACTGTCTACAGTTACTGGCAGCCCAGATTATAGAACAGAAGGGAGGTGAGCAGAAGCCAGTGCTAGGGGATCACCAAACAGTGAGAAGTCACCACCCATCTCCACCACCTGGTGAAGAAGACACCAGAAAGTTGACCTGAGTCTGTGGTGGGAGGGAGGCAGGAGATGGCTGGGGGCTCAGAGAGTTAGGGAGTTGTTAGGAGAAATGAGGACTGCTCCGTGAGTGGTGTCCACTCCCTTCCTGTGTCCAGTCACATGTCCTGCTTTGCAAGGCACCCCACTCGCCTGCCCACATCTGCCAACTTAATTCCCCTGCAACACCTGTGGAGCCCTGTCTCTACCATCCTGGAAGGAACCACAGATGGTGCAGTTGACAATGGGACTAAATTCATGGCACAAGTTCAAAGTCAGCAGTGACCCTTGACAAAAACTCTCTCCTTGATGAACTTTAGCTGGATACTTGTATATGATTCTCAGCTAGGCCCTTGAAGGGGGTTTGGCGCAGGGAAGGAAGAGGCTGGACACAGAGTCTGTGCCGGACGAGTGAGGCGCTCAGGGAGGAGTCCTCTCCAGCAAACCTTGGGGCACATCTGTGATCATAAAACAGGAAGAAGTAGATAAAAGCTGCTTATCAGACACCAGCACTGACAGGGAGGATGGGGGAGAAGATCAGATAGAAGGTCTCCACCTTGTTTTTGCAAAAGTAAAGACCTTGAGCTTTGCCTCCAGCGTCAAGAGACCTCTGGAATCCAGAGAATCTTTGTTACCACACTTGCCACACTTTCTATTGCAGGCCAGGTTTCTGATCTCCAGCACAGACACAACTCACATGCCCCTCTCGTGCTCTGGAGGTCTCAAGGTCAGGGAACAATCTTCCCTACAGGCTTTGACCTTGGGCTTCAGTGTCTGTGCCATCCTTGCTGGGCCTGCAGGATCTACTCTCAGAAAGAATCCCACTGAGTCAGTTTGGCAAGGACATCTGTCACCTTTGATCAATGCTGATACCTGCCCAAGTTCTTCATCCCCCACATTTGACGTACACAGCCATGGCCTGTTTTAGCAAGAATCCTGTTAGATTAGCCGGGCAAAGTTCCCTCTACTCTTATTCTCTCTTTGTAGTCATTTTCCACCCACTAACCCCCCTCTCTGTTGTCTATAAATCCCCACTTGTTCTTGTTGTATTCAGTGAAACTCACTCTCTCTTCCCTACCGCCATAGTCTTAAGGAAAGTCTTCCTTGCCATTTTAACGAGTGTCGGGACTATTTCTGTTAACACTGTACATAAGAGAGGCCCTTCCTTGCACCAGAACAGCCCATGCTGTCAATTGGGGGAAAGGGCTGTTCTCTGCTTCCCTTTGATAAGAGGGACAAGTAAGCAGACGTGGGTCCTGGTCCTGGCCCTGTGGGAAGAGGATGGCTGTGGTTCTCTCTCTTCCTCCCAGGATCATGCTCTGATGGCTAAACCTACTCAGACTAAGATGTGTCAGTTCTAGGATTTTTTTCCCTCTGCCCTAGGCACTGAAGTGCTGGTCCGTTCCAACTTCTGGCCCAAGAATTTGAAGTCACCCTTTAATCCTAGCACTCTTGGAGGCCAAGACAGGTGGATTGCCTGAGCTCACAGGTTCAAGACCAGCCTAAGCAAGAGTGAGACGGGGTAAAAATAGTTGGGCATTGTGGCAGGTGCATATAGTCTCAGCTACTTGGGAGGCTGAGGCAAGAAAATCACTTGAGCCCTAGAGTTTGAGGTTGCTGTGAGCTATGACAGCACAGCACTCTACTGGGGGTGACAAAGCAAAACTCCATCTCACAAAAAAAGAATGTGGACTCATTAGTGGCTTAGAACATGCCCCAGGCCCAGAGATCAGTCCCAAGGTCCTTTGAGACCCAGGCAGCATCAGTGATGGGTGCAGAGGGAGACAGACAGCGAAAGTGGGTCTTCCCCTTTCCGTCCCCTTGTCAAACCCATGCCCTCTGGGTGGCAGGCATGAGGTCTCTGCTGCAGCCACCCTGCGAGTTCACAAGATTCAAAGACCTTTTATCAGACACGCTCCTCTCTACTACCAGCAGGAAAGGCAGGGGAGGAAGCCTGAGTCTGGGGCGAATGGGCCCCTAAAGGAACGTATTTTGACTATCTCTAGCGGAAGGGAGAGAGGAGGAGAAGATAAAGGGTTAAAAGTGTAGATTCGATGATATGTGATAATTAGTGGGGTCCAGTGAGGAAGCTTCAAGGCTAAAACCAGAAAAGGCACATGGGTAGCTGGTGCTACTTGGTTGCACAGACCACCTCCTGGTGAGGAAGTAAGGAATAAAAAGGAATTCTCAGGGCACAGCGTTCCAACTATCACAGCCTTCCAGAGTCATCCTTGGAACCAGGGATCCAGCCTCTACCTAGCTGACTCTGTCAAACTAACTGCATCCCCTTCCCAGATTCTGGCCTCTAGGACTTGGCCCAGGTCACTCTGAAGAGCAGGGCAAGTGCTCTGGGCAGCCAGGTGGGGCCCACAGAGAGTGAGGGTCTTCAGATGAGAGAACAGTGAAGGTCTAGGGAGGCACGGCTGTCAGGGCATGAGTGACATCAAGGCAGGCTCTGGACACGCACATCCCCCCCACCTGCTGTGGCAAACAGGCAGTAAGCCCCTGGTGTGCCCTAAAATACAGGGCACTTTGAAAGACATCATGTTTCTTAAAAGTTTTCAGAGTAAATATATTGATATGAATGAAATACCGCCTCTTCATAATGAATATGCTTTAATCAACCTGGCTTCACGGGAACAGCCATCCTGTTCCCATTTAATATCTGGCATAAAGTCTTCTAGCCACAGTCGGTTGAAATATTTAATAAGAATAGACTTACTGTAACTATTCCTGCTGTGAGCTGTGGTTTCCATCTAGAAATATAGTTTCACTTTGCGGCATTTTCTTAGTTGCCAGATCTCAGTCTGCTCCTAGGCACACACACCTGAGCCACGCATGGGATAGGGGCACGTGCCGGGGGCTGACCTGACTCCTGAGAACTCTGGTCCCCTCCTGTTTTTCCAGAGTATTCTGCAGGGATGAGAGCTCCCACGCTGTTGCAGTTCACTCTTGCCTGGCAAGCGCTGGTGCCTACACGACGTATCTGAATACCATTCATTTGTTCTAAACTCAGAAAAAAATAAGTCAGCAGAATTGATAGCACTCTTCTGTTTTTTTTTCTTTTAGAAAAAAGATTAGATTAGAGAAATCTAAAGTGTACAGAAAAACTGTGAAGATGGTCTGTAGTTAGCTGACGCTCAATTTCTCCAATTAACATATTTTATTAGTCTGGTGCATTTTTGATAATAAACGAAGCAACGTTGATATAGTCTGATTCACTAAAATCCATCCTTTCTTAGGTTTCCACTGGTTAGTCTCTAACGTCCTTTTTTTGTTCCAAGTTCCCACCCAGGACTCCATCTTCCATCTAAGGGTCACGTCTCTTTAGGCAACTATCTTGCCTCTGATGGCTTCTCACCTTTGGTTCTTGACAGCACTAAGGTTTTAGAGGCACAAGTCAAGTATTTTGTAGATGTCCCTGCATTGGGGTTGAGCTGATGTTTTTCCTATGATTAGACAAATATTACATGTTTTGGAGAGGAAGACTCCAGAGGGAAGATGCCATTGGCACCATATCATAGCCGAGGTTCATATATCGATGTGACTTATCCCTTGGTGTTGATCATCTGGCTAAGAAAATCACTGACAAACGTCATCACTCAAAGTCCCTCCCCACACACTCCCTCCCACCCTGTCCTTACGAGCAGTGTCTGTGCACAGACCACACTTGGGAAGAGTTATGCTCCACCTTCCAGAGATAGAATTACTCAAAACTCTTCGTCGTGGGCTGTTTATCCCTTCTCCTCTATTTATCCATTTATTCAACTGTTTATTTATGTCAGTAGGGTCTCTTGGATATTTATTTTGTACCTTGGGTGATTGATTATTCTATGTTATTTCATTTATTGCATTGCTGAAATTGTTCCAGCTTTGGCCATGAAGAACTCTTTGGGGATGGCTGGTTCCTAAGTCCACTGTGACAAGCACTGGGCATGACTGTGTGTGTGTGTCTATGAACACTTCCTTACCTTCTGGTACTACAAAAAGTTACAGGCTCATCTCCAACATTGGTTTTTGTTTTTTCTCCGTACTAGAGTTAGCCATTCTTCCAAGAAGCCCCTATGGAAAGTAATATCAGAAATCAAGATCTGTGTGCATCTTGCTACTGAGTGTTTCTGCTGGATACTCTGAACTGACAATAGCAATATGTAAGCACACACCGAATTGCAAAGGAAACTGAGCCCTGATCCTTAGCATAAGACTCGCTTCCTGCTTGAGAGACCTGGAGAATCACGAGAACGGCACGTGAATCGTGAGTGTGCTGGAGATCAGAGAACTGGCCTCCAAGAGGGAGTGTAGATGTGAGGGGTGGCAGGACCAGGCCTCAGGCTTATGGTAAAGATTCTCCAGATTCCAAAGGTCTCTTGATGCTGGAGGCAGAGACTGTGCTCAAGGTCTGTGCAAAACAAGATGAAGACGTTCTGTCTGACCTTCTCCATGTGCTCTCTAAACAGCGTGAGTGTCAGACAAACAGCCTTTATCTCCTTCTTCCCAGTTTATGGTAATAAATAGGGACCCGAGGTTTACTCAAGAGGGCTCCTCAGTCCCCTGGCACAGACTTTGTGTCAAGCCTCTTCGTTCCTTGCTCCAAGACCCCTCATCTGGTGACCCCACACCCCTTTGCTAACTCATATATGTACACATATCTGTATTTTTTATTATTATTAAATCATAGCGGTGTACATTAATGTGATCATGGGGCACACTGGTTTCATAGACTGTTTGACAGATTTTCATCACACTGGTTAACATAGTCTTCCAGGCACCCTCTCAGTTATTGTGCTAAGACATTTACATTCCACATTTACTATTTCTAACATGACCATGCATATCTATATTAAGCTAAGTTTGAGTTCTCACTGATGTCTCCAACACTAACCCATTACCATGTGGATGATTCTAGCTTCTTCTTTGTTTTCCATACACCCCCACCCCAAAAGTAAAAACCTGAATTTCGCCATTTGCCATCCACTCAACTGTCCGCGTTCAGTATACACATGTGGCAGGATCAGAAGTCTGAACCTGTGTCCTCATGAACAACTTTACTAACTGGAGTACAACACTTTCTCAAAGTTTCTTTTGCATTTAATTGATACTCTTATAATCCAGGCTACTTACATCAGCAGGATTTCCCCCCATTCCCTTAATGAAGTTGTCCCATCGTATATTTGTAATACAGTTGAATTGCTTTGACACGTTTGTAATCAATCTTGGGATTCCCCGGCTTTCCTAAATGATTTTATTTCATTTGCATGTATGAAAGCTTTTACTCGGCAGTGTAAAGTTCAATAGATTTTGACAAATGCATAGTGGTGTTAATCACAGTACTATACAGAAAAGTTTCCCTGCCTTCAAATCTCTCTTGCGCTCACCAATAAGACCTAGAATCATACAGAATTCACCCTTTCCAGACTGGCTTCCATCTCTTAACCATCTGCAGTTAAGACTTATTCACATCTTTTTTGTATCTTGATAGAGCTCTATTTTTGCTAATTTTCTATTGTATGGATATACCATGGTTTATTTATTCAACAAAGGGCCCCTTGTTGCTTCCAATTTGGGGGAGATTAGGAATGAAGCGGCTATCAATATTCTTGTGCAGGTTTTGGGTGGACAGCCTTGTAAATACCTAGGAGTGTGACTGCTGGGCCCTACGGTAAGGTGACACTCAGCTTTGTAAGGAACCGTCCAGCTGCTCCCCAAGTGAAACTGCAGTCCCACCGGCAATAAATGAGAGTTTCTGTTCTTCATCCTTCCTAGCAGCTGGCATTGTCAAGGATTTTTAATTTGGTTTGGTTTTTATTTATATTATTATTATTATTGGAATTTAGCCTTTCTAATACGTGTGTGGTGTTAGAACATTTTGTTTCAATTTGCAATTCCCTGAGGGCGAGTGATGTCGGGAATATTTTTCTCTGTTTACGTGCCATCTGTACATATTTTTTTGGTGAGATGTCTGGATTCTTCCTCCACTTACTGCGCTGTGGTTTGCTTATTTGGGGGTTTTATTTTTGAGTTATTTTGTGCGTTTTGGAGACAAATCTTCATTCCACATGTGTTCTCAAAACCTGTTCTGTCAGCCTGGGGCTTCTTGGTGCATTCTTTTAACATGGTCTTTGCAAAGCAGAAGTTTTCAATTTGAATAATATCCTATTTACCTACGTTTTCCCTTCATGGATTGTGTTTTTGACATTGTATATAAAAACTCCTTCCCAAACACAAGGTCACCTACATTTTCCATGTTTCCTTTTATTTATTTTTATTAAATCATAACTGTGTACATTAATGCACGTATGGGGTACGCATATTGCAAGGGTACGTGTCAAATCTATTAAGAGTATAAATGTCTTAACACAATAATGAAATGAGGGGAAGGCTATGTCTCCTTTTAGAAGTTTCCTAGTGCCACCTTTTCATTTAGGCCCATGATCCATTTTGAGTTAGGCTTTTTGTGAGAGTGGTGAAGCCTAAGTTCAATTTATTTAAAATACAGAAATTCAATTGTTCCAGTAATATCTGCTGAAATACTATTCTTTCTCCATGGCATTCCCTTTGGTGTTTTGTCAGAGATTATGTACGTGGGTCTATTTCTGGGTTCTTTTCTCTTCTACTGACGTAGGTGTCTATTCATTGTCAGTAAGACATAGTCTGGATTCTTGTGGCTTTAAAGCATCTTAAAGTCAAGTAATGTGAGTACTCCGAGTTTGTTTCTTGTCAATATTTTGTTGGCTTTTCATGGTCTTTTGCTTTTGCATATAACTTCTAGAATGAGTTTGTCTATTTGTTTTGATTGGCATTGCATTATATCTATAAATCAAGTTGAAAAGTGGTTTCTTAATAACACTGAGCCTTCTAATCCATGAACAAAGACTATTCATTTTGATCTTCTAGGATTCATTTCATAGGAGTTTTCTGATCTGTATGTAAATACTGTACGTGTTTTACATTCTGGTGCTACTGTAAATTGTATACTTTTTTCAAAATTCAAATTTTGGTTGCTTACTTCTGGTCTATGGGACAATAAATGATTTCTGTATATTAATTTTGTATCCTGCAACCTTGCTATGACTGCTTATTAATTTTAGGAGTTTCCTAAGATGACGTTAACAATCAAGTCATTTGAAAGAAAAAGATATTTCTTCCTTCTAAATCTGTATATATTTTATCTCCTTTTCTTATATTACTGAGCTAGCTGGGATTTTTCGTACAATGTTGAGTAAGAGTAGACAGCGAGGGCGTGTTTGCCTTGTTTTCATTCTCGGGGGAAAGCACTGATTTTCTCACCACTAAGTGTGATGTTAGCTGCAAATGTGGTCCAGTTTTATTTTGTATAGAAACACTTTATCCTTAAGGAAGTTTGCCTTTATTCCTATTTTTCTGGAAGTTTTTATCATGTCAGATTTTATCAAATGATTTTTTTTCTGCATCAACTGATAATCGTATGATTTTTATTCTTTACCCTCTTGCTGTTGCCAATTACAACGATTTTTGAGAAGTGGGAAACCTTACAAACCTAGAATGAATTCCACTTAGTTGTGGTTGCAATTATTATTTTTTATATATTCTTGGATTAGAATAGGTAATACATTTTTGAGGATGGCTGCATCTATATTCATGAAGAATATCGATCTGTCGTTTTCCTTTCTTGCACTATTTGTATCTAGTTTTATTATTAAGATAATGCTTGCCTCATAGAATCAATTATAAAGTGATGTCACTGCTCTTATTTCCTTAATGAGATCATGCAGAATTAGCTTCGTTTCTTCCTTAAATGCTTGGAAGAATTCACAGGGAAACCCTCTAGGCCTGGTGCTTTATTTTTTAAAGTATGATCAACCACTGATTCAATTTCTTTAATAAATAGAGACCTATTCAGATGATCTATTTCTCCTTTGGTAAATTTTAATAGTTTGCTGTTTTCAACAGATTGGTCCATTTTATCTAGGCTATAGAATTTGTGGCATAGAATTGCTCGTGGTATTTTTTTAAACTTTTAACATCTGTAAGATCGGTAGTGATGATCTCTTTTTCATTGTGATACCTCTTCTTTCTCTTTCCCTCCCTTCCCCTCTCTCTCTCTCCTTCCTTTCTTTGAGTAGCCTCCCTAGAGGTTTATATGGTAATTTATATGGTGAGTTCATTGATAATTTTAAGGGACCAGCTCTTGGTTTTATTGATTTTCTCTGTTGGTTTTCTGTTTTCAGTATCAATGATTTCTGCCCTAATTGTTATATATTATCTTCTGCTGTAGTCTTAAATTGATCTTTTTTCTTTGGTGTACTAAGGAGGAAACTTAGATTATCGATTTCAGTTAGATCTTTCTTCTTTTCTGACTTATTTATTTAATGCTATATGAGTATATTAATACATTTCCCTTTAAGCTCTGCCTTTTGCTATAGCCTGCAAATAATCGTAAGTTATATTTTCACTCTCACTAAAAGTTCAAAATAATTTTAACATCACTTGAGACTTTGATTCATGATTTATGAAGAAGCACATTGCTTTATTTCCATGTGCTTAGAGATTTTCCAGTCAGCTTTCAGTGATTTTTTTTTTCTAGTTTAATCAGTTATGTTCTAGAATGTACCTTGCAAAACTTCTAAATTTTTTAATGGTTATGGTATGTTTTGCGATTTATAACACAGTCAATCTTGGTGAATACTGCATGTGACTGTCACAAAAATGTGTATTCTGCATATGTTAATGGTGCATTTTATAAATGCCAAAATTAGATCAAAGTGATCGATAGTGCTATCAGTTCAACTATACCCTGACTTTTTTTGCCTGGTTGATTTATTAATTACTGAAAGAGAGGCGTTATTAATACCTCCAACTTTAATAGTGGATTTGTCTATATTTTCTTACAGTTCCATCAGCTTTTGCTTCACATATTTTGATGCTTTTTTTTTTTTTTGAGACAGAGTCTCATTCTATCACCCTGGGTAGAGTGCCGTGGCATCACAGCTCATGGGAACTTCAAACTCTTGGGCTCAATCAATCCTCTTGCTGCAGCCTTCCAAGCAGCTAGGACTACAGGCATCTGCCACAATGCCTTCCTATTTATTTTTAGAAATGGGGTCTCACTCTTGTTCAGGCTTATCTTGAACTTCTGAGTGCAAGCAATCCAGCCACCTCAGCCTCCCAGAGAGCTAAGATTACAGTGTGAGTCACTGCGCTTGGTCCATTTTTTTTTTTGATGCTTTTTGGTTAAGTGCGCACATGTGAAGGATTGTTACATCTTCCTGAAAAATTAACCCATTTATCTTTGTGCAAGGTCTCTCTTTGTTCCTGATATTTATCCTTACCCTAAAGTCTGGTTTGTCTGAACATAGCTATACCACTATTACTTTTAACATCAGAAAAAGTAATAAATATTAAAACTCTTCGAAATTAAAAGTATTTCCTTCCTAGAATTGTATGACTATACAAATTTTATTTTCTTTTGAGGTAATAAACACACTAGTTGAAAAATCAGTCTATCTCTAGAATAACTAAAACAATTCTTAAAAAAAAACACATTTCCTCATTTCAAGACCTATTATAAAGTCAAAATTAGCGAACAGTGGGCTATTGATGAAAAGATACATAGATATTTGGAACAGAATACAGAGCTCAGAAACAGAACCACACAAGTACATTTAACTACTTTTTGTTAAAGAGGCAAAAATAACTAAATGGAGAAAGATTTTTTTTTTTCAGCAAATTGTTCTGCAATGAGTAGGTAGCTATTGGGTGCTGCATTTTAGAGACTGCACCAAAATCACAACCCACAAAAGAATATTGGTAAGTTGGACTTGACCAAACATTTTTTTGAAAATATGTAAAAGACACACTTCAAAAAATAAAACTACAAGCCTCCAACTGAGGGGGAAAAAAATCATTTTTCATACCTGATAAAAGACTGGTACCCAATGTATAAAAAATTCTTAACACTCACCATTAAGAAGCCAACCACCTAGCTATGAAATGAGAAAAAAATATGAAGAGACTCTTACCAAAGATGGTATGTGGGTGGCAGGGAAATGCACCTAAAAATTGTCAACATCTTATATTACTAGTGAATTGTGAATTAAAAGCATAGCGTGATATCACCTCTGAACTGACACAAGCTGGCACAGATGCACACACACAGCTCCCTCGTTTATTACTGGTAGAAATGCAAAATATTATAGCTTCTTTGCCATTTGGCAGTTTCTTAAAAAGTTAAAAATAGACTTACCATCTGAGAGAGCAGTCAGGTTCCTAGATATCTAACGTGCACACAAAAAAACACTCCATGTGATGTTATGAAGTTGTCCATAATTGCTAAAAGAAACTGAAAGTAAGAAGTCTTTCTACAGGTAAACAGTAAAAAATTGTAGTATATCCATATAACGAAATATTATTCAGCAGTGAAAATAAATGGGCATTGATTAAACAAAAATACGAATGAATCTCAAATGCACTTTGCCAAGGGAGATAAGGCAGACTTAAAAGACTCTAACTCTATATTGTGCGGTTATATCCCTGTGACATTCTGGAAAAGGACACCCATCAGACAGAAAACCCATCAAGGATTGTCAGCTGTTGGGGTAGGAGACAATAATTAGTAGAACTAATCTTTAGGATTTTTTAGTTGTAGATACATAATACAAGGTATTTGTCAAATTCATAAACTGCAAACCACAAAGAGTGACCTTTACATCATGCAAACAGAAAATAAATCCATCAGCTTACTTAGGACCACAGGAAAGAATGCAGACTGTGACCAGTGGCTCTCCTGGTATCACAAAAGAATGAAATAACCTCAGTGAAACTGATGTAAAAACAATCATCTAACCTAGGTAAACTTTGGGAAATAGTTTTGACTAAAGATCATAAAGCCCGAGACAAAAGGAGCTATATACAGAAACACTGTATGCCAAATGATAAATATTTGCACATAAGATTAGATACTAATTTTGAAAATACTTACATGCTGACTCGGCACCTGTAGCACAGTGGTTACAACACCAGCCACATGTACCGAAGCTGGTGGATTCGAACCCAGCCCGGGCCAGCTAAACAACAATGACAAGTGCAGCAAAAAAATAGCCGAGTGTTGTGGTGGGTGCCTGTAGTCCCAGCTACTTGGGAGACTGAGGCAAGAGAATCACTTGAGCCCAAAATTTTGAGGTTGCTGTGAGCTGTGACGCCACGGCACTCTACCCAGGGTGACATAGTGAGACTCGGTCTCAAAAGAAAATGCTTACATGCACTGGAATTAAACATATAAATGGGTAGTGGATGGTAATAGCCAGGTTTTTCTGCTAGGAGAGTGAAATCACAGATTATAATTAGGAAAAGCTACACTGGAACATGTAGCTTTGACCCTGGGGTCAAAGACAGAGACATCAAGATGAACTCATTTGAGTTTCATGTATACACAGATGAATAGCGACAGAAATGACAAACACGTGCCTCTCTGAGGGTTAGTATCCGTATATATGTTACCTAGATTTCTCTTCTGAGATGGCGAGGAAGGAATTACACTGAGTAGCCACGGAAATTCGGAAACCTTCTCCAAGTCTCTCAATTTTGGCCTCACAATACCATTCTCTGTTGTAAGGAGACGGAGTTGCTTGGAGAAATAACCAATTTAAGGGAGGCAGAGAAGATACAAGACGGATCTTAAGGATCTTTTAATACCAGAAAGTGAGGAAGTATTTGATAAAACAATAGGACCACGTATGCCAAAGGGGTAAATAAGCCAACTTGGAACTGTCATAAAACCAGAGTGAAATAACAGCAGCATGGATTATAACCCCACATCTAAAGTAGACGTGTCGTATTGATATGAATAAATATTTGAATAAAGTAACGTGCTAAAAGAAATTTCCTTACTAAAATACTCTAAGTAATATATTGAGAGATAAGGCCCATTCTTGGAGGTGAAATTTGTTCTTTCTACCCTCACATCTACTGACTGTGGATGGGACGTCGTCCCTTGCAGACAAAGACAGTAGGAAAAGATAAAAACAACTTTAATGTGGAAAAATCCGGTAAGCCTGGACCAAGTGATGGTGGTTAACAACATTCATGGGGCCATGTTGATGCCATGTACTGTCTGTGACACGTATTAGCTGATGAGAAGAGCACTCAGTGTCTGTGGTTGTCTCCCCCAAATCCGTGACCCCCGTAGAATCACGAGAAAAATATCAGACCACCCCAGACCTGGGGATATACTTCAGGACACCTGGCAGTGCCCTGAAAAGCCGAGACAGCCGTGAAAAACAGAAAAATTGAGAAACCGTCATGGAGCAGAGAAAACTGGGAGATACGACTAAATAGAATGTGTTAACTGCGATTGGATCCTGAAACAGAAAGTGGGCATTGACGGGAGAGAAGTCAGGGCTTCACTTGACACGGATGTTCTCATGTCAACCCCTTGGATTTGACAAACATGTCACGATAGGGTAAGACATTAATAACAATGAGGAAAACGAGGTGATTCATGAGAATTGTCCGTGCTACCTTTGCAATTTTCTGTACATCTAACAGTACCCCATCTAAGAAGCGTTTTTTTAAAGGAACTAGCATTTCTAAATTTAAAATAAATCATCCCTTAAGGAGGTTATATATGCATCATATAGCAATCAAACAAATCTGGAGGCACTAAGGGAAAAAGGCATGAGAAGCAGAAATATTTCTGACCCTCATATCTAAGAAAACCATAAAAAGGATCAAGATCTCATTATTATCATATGATCTGCATTATCAAGCCGAATGTCTTTTATTTAGAGCACATGGTGTTCCATATTTCTTTTCTGAAATTCTTAATTTTGCAAGCAAGGCTGTTTTTGAATTTAACTGAAGAAAATTAAGAAAAAAAAAAAACAAAAAGCTTAAAATATACTATGCTCACTAAATATTGGCAGTTCCCCCATTCACACCGTATGGAGTGAAGGTTATTTTTGCCCCTCAGCCCCAGGTAGCTTACTCAGAAGACACAAAGCTGGAAATAAACACAGTCTAAGAAAGCTACAGAATATGCTTCCATTCTAGAATTACTCAGGGGATGCAGCAAGTGTAAACATCACATAAAGCCCAAGATCCTCCTTTATACCTAGAAACGTGATACAACATATCAATACCAACCAGAAATACAAATTATTTCAATGTTGATGCATAGAAACCATCGTATAGCTGGGTACAGTGACTCACACCTGCAATCCCAGCACTGTGGGAGGTTGAGGAGGGAGAATTGCTTGAGCTCAGGAGTTCGAGACTCACCTGAGTGAGAGTGAGACCCTGACTCATGAAAAAAATGGAAAACCCAGCTGGGTGCCGCGTGGAGCTCCTGTAATCCCAGCAGCTCCCAGAGGCTGAGGCAGCAGGATGCCCACAGCCCGAGTCTGAGGTTGCAGTGAGCTAGGACGCCACTGCACTCTGCTCAGAGGCACAGGGTGGGGCTCTGTCTCAACAAAAAACAAACCAACAAAAAACCCATCATATAGTAGTATATTCAGCCATATAAAAGTATGATTTCCACTACAAGGAAACACCTTGATTTCTTCATATTTTTAGAATCTAATAAGTAGTAAGTAGCTGTGATGAGTGGTAAAAGAATATATAATTTCAATCTTGCCCATAATAGGTAGTAGAAGCTGTGATGAAATGAGATGATCATATACATTCCTTAAATCTTATAAAATAATAATATTCCCTTCGGAAAATAAGAACATACATTTTAATTTTTTCTCTTTCTCATACCAATATTCTACTCTTTGGCATGCACTGCATCTCATTAACAGAGGCCTAAAATTGAAAGCAGAACAGCTGGAAAGTTAAATCAAGAAAACTCCACAGCAAAAAAATCAAAGCCCTGTATTTAATTACTTAATGTAGTCTGCTAACTATTACAGAAGCCACTTGATTTGGAACAGGGTGAATCATATTTTATCTTGTACACCACACAGAGTAAGGAAAATGCAGGGAAAATGTGGCGATGCCTGTTTATCCCTTCCTTCTTAAATACTTAAGAGAAGTTTAGAGAAAAAAACATAAGAGCTCAGAATGAGTTTGGGAACAAAGCAACCAGCCTTGCTCTGCCCTCTTGCCTCTAATCCTTTCTTTTATGAAGAGGTAAATTTGACATTCTTCCAACCACCACTAAAACTGTCAGAAAATCCTTGAAAATAGCATTTTAAAAAATCAATGGTGCCCCTTCTGTCTTAAATTAGTCAAATGTTCATTGCCTAGTTCCCTGAAATACTTTAGAATTCACGTGAGTCTAGATGACATAAGCCAATCATTATGGAAATCATTAAAGAGAGATACCAGATTCGAAGAGTGAGATATTATTGGAATATATTAAAATGTGTCCCCGGGTATCACTTTTGCGGGATACCGTGGTTTCTTAAAGATATTCATCTTCTGAGTGTCAATTAATATAATAAAATATGAATATGTCATTTCAAATATAATCTAAGTCTGCAAACCTGGCTTTCCTGTATAGGATGGTATAAAATAAACTGAGAAAACGTCATATGATTTTCAGCCAAAGACAGAATGTAAACACAGGCCTCTCCCGGGTCACTAGCCGTGACAAGGCCAGGCCTGTGACTTGGCCTGTTTCTAGTCTCGGGACATAGGATCCTGGTGGAGAGCCCCATCTTGGTTTCTTATTTGGCAGGTAATGAATACACGCCCCCAAATAACATGAACCAACAGTACACTTCTTCTTGTTGACACTGAGATGATATAGACGCCATTTACATCACAAATTAAACTGATCCTTATTTATTTCCTCTTAGGTGTGATGAGGCCGTCCACTCAAACATCCTGCTCTTCCACTTTCCAGTATGCACAGCCCTCTATACCTACAACACCTAGAAGAATGAGACAGGGGGGTTTTATCCCCAAACATGCCATTTACATATCCTACAACCTTGAGCAAATCCCACTAAGCCAGACTTTTCAATTGGTTAGATGGGGGCGATGATGGAATTTTACTTTGTACGCCAAAGATGGTTTGTCTGAGAGACACTGGGCGAGCAGGAACGGTAATCCCCTTTGCAAACATAGAGAGCATATAAATCACAGAAGCAGGGTGAGGGAACAGCAGCTCTTCCTGCAAAGCCAACTAGCAGGGATGCTTTTAGCCCCATCTAGGAAGCCATCATCGCTGTATTCCATTCCTACCCTCTGACGCGGGTTTGTGGGAAGGTGATGTTGCTGAGAAAAATGGATATTTTGTCGTGCACAGAAGGGTGTGTTTTCAAACAAACAAAAAAATGTACCAGGAGCAGACAAATTCTTTATAAGGCATATTTTTATTCCTGAGCAAGTATTTACCCATATTTATATAAGACACAACTTAATAATAAATGGAGGAACAATATGTGCTTGCTATGTATATACCCATTTTCAAATTATTCCAGTTCTCTTAAAACATCCTCCTAGCTGTAGAGAATTATTTGCTCGTAGGGGCTTTGTGTAGTATCACAGTCATGCTAAAGCATGGCCAAGCAGCCCGTGTTTGCAGACTGGGTCTAGCCCACATGGGGCTTTATGCTGTGAGCTGGCCCGAGGCAGAGGCCTAGTGGCCTCCAGCTTTAAGCCTTGTGGTGGAGCTGGGGCTGGAGTACTCTGGTTCTGGAGGGCAAATGAGGCAGTGGTTCTCTGCATGGGAGACCCTCAGAGGTAAGTGCCCCCAGAGAGAGACGTGCATTACACCCAAGATGTCACACACCCAGACATCACAGGGAGACTTGGAATTCAGACCACTGACCCTAACTGGATCCCCTTCCCAAATGACCTACGTAAAAGATTCTGAGTGACAGATCTATGGGGTGGGAAGAGTGACACTCTGCTCTGACTGTGCCCCGGAGGGTGAAAGTTCAGGACTCGTTCTTGTAGAGCACAAAGTGGGTGGGTGGCCACCTCAGGTGGGTGGCTTCCTTTCTGGCAGAACAACCAGTCAGAACTTGTCAGACATGGCTGAAGCTTCAGAGGCTGCGTGTGGGGCTGCTAGTGGCCTGAGGCTTTGCTTCCCTCATTCCACCGAGGGTTCATTCAGGGCCCTTGGAGGCCTCAGAGGCAGGGCCTGCTTCTTTATCTCTTGGGGGAGGTGGGTTCCTGGTCTCTCACTTTCTGCTGCTCTGCAGCCTCCCCTCCTGGAGCACCTCGGGGACCCCCTGCCTCTCCCCCTTCGGCAGCTCATCCAGCTGACATCCAGAAGCCCCTGTGTGGAGATGACCTCACATACCACCCTCCCAGCAACAGGGGTGCTTAGATGGGGAACCCCGCACTCCCACTGCATGGACAGTGGGGCCAACGTGCCCCCAGGAAGGAAGCTCTTTGATTTGCGATTGTTACAGACTATCACTACACGGTACAGGCATCTCCCTCTTGCAGAGTGCTGAAAACAACTTCTGGTGCCCTGACATCTCGTTAGATGAGAGGTTTTAGGGCATATGTTTAACTTAACTGATTAAAAAGAAAAGCCTTTATAAGACAGGTGGCTCACCCATGTGGAAAGTGACAAATTGACACCAGCTCGGAAGGCCTGGATGGGCAATAGGCTGGTGTGTTCAGGGATCTTCTGAAGTAAACACTTACGTGATTTAAACAGAGTTGGCTAGTCCTTACTGGATGTGGATCTGGGGCCTCAGGCCTGCAAAAAAACACGCAGATTCAAACTGCAGCCCACAGCCTAAGAAACCCCACTGAATCAAAAAAGTAGCCACCGTATGGGTTTTCTCTGCTGATAAATCTCTACAGGCAGCTGGGGGTTTTGCTTGTTTTGTTTTTCCCTCTGAGCTTGGTTCAGAGAGTGATGTTTGTTTGCTTCTTTGTTAATAAATAAAGTCATCGGCCACCGCCTAGGTAATCACCAAAAACATCAAGAGTGCAAAGAGTAAATAAATTATGTTTATATAATACACGCCATTGGACAATGAGAATAAACAAGCTATAAAGAAATGTGTAATGGTAATGAATCTTTCAGACATAATATGGAAGAAAAGACAGACGCAAAGGAGTATATAGTGTGTAATCTGATTGTATGGAGCTCAAAGATGGGAACGTTAATTTATGTAGTAAAAAACCAACACCAGGAAGTAGAAACTAGAAGGGAAGTGGGGAGGAGGATTTTGGAACAAGGTTTGTTTGTTTCCTAATCCAGGTTCTGATTTCAGGGGGATGTTTACTTTCTGAAAATCATCCAGTTGCATTGTGTTTTTGTCTGAATGTGTGTTACAATTCAACCACAACATTATTAACAACAACAACAACAACAACAAAGGTGAAGCAAGCCTGCTCCCTGTAAAGTTCCAATCCTAAAACCTAAAATTCAATCCCAGACTTTTCTCCCTTCCCTGCGCTCAGTTCAGGAAACCCATGATTTTGAGTCTGTGGCTCATTCAACTTGACTCCCTAAACAGCAAAATCACAGAGACAATAGTTTGATTCCTTTTGACACATCACAGATACTTTCCTTGTTTCTTTACATGTCTCATAATTTCTAAACCTGGATATTTTGAAAGTATAATGCACCGATTCCAAAATGGATTCTTTCTCGTCTAGATGGTGTAGACATTGTTTCCTTATTTATTGTGTCTCCCAACTGATTCTGCACAGTCTGTATTCTTTTGTCATACGTGGCCACAGATGTCCCTCCTCCGTAGACCCAGTGGTCACTAAATGATGTTCCAGGGTTTTGCTTCCGTGCAGGGAGCCAGGTAAGTCCTCTGGCCTTTGTGGAGAGCATCTGTATGTGTATTCAGAAATGCCATCCTCACTCGGGAGAGCAGCCTGTAACTCTGTGCTGTCTTCACTTCCTGCTTGCGGAGAAGCTCAAGGTCACCTACTGGTAGTCACTTGGTAGCTTCTCAGGCCTTTCCTAGCACACTCTCCATCCTGGGCATGTGTGTGAAGATCTGGATTCTCAGCAATGTGACATAGTTTTTCAAAGCAACTCATGGACCTAGCTGTTATCGCTGTATCAGTCCTTTGTAATCTTGAACAATTGCTGCTGGGTCCTTTTTTTTTTTTTTTTTTCTTTTCTTCTTTCTATCTATCTACGTACCTACCTACCTATCTCTTGATCGATCAATCAAAATATCCTCATGTGAAAGATGACCCAAGTCAGGTCTAATTTAAACGAACAAAGATCTATAGTGGGCGTTTCCACAGATCAGCCAGGCAGGCGGAATAATGGCCGATCTCTGAAAAGGAGGATTTGGGGAAGTTCTAAACTTACCCGGCCACCTCTGGTGTCTGCTGTTTTCCACTGTGATTACAGGACTGTTGGCTACCATGTTATTTGGGAGAGGAGTGTGGGAATAGGGAAAGTTAAAGTGTGACAAAGCTGACTGTTCTTTCTGAGACACACCTGTTTTTCTTGAATAAATTTCCCCCGTGTTAACCATTCTGGTAAATTTCTAGAGTTCTGGAAAACATAATTTTGTCAATTATGGTGAGCGTTCTTACTGTTTTACTGAGAGGGGGATTTTTAATGGTCTTACATCGCCGTCCCTGCTGCTGTCACCTCAGGTCACAGACTGGTGTTATTTAAAGCAAGACTGCTATCTTCCTTACCTGCTTTTCTTAGAGTTATTGGATATTCAGCCAAAGGTTATAATTGCCCACACTATTCCACTTTGTTGAATAACGTGACAGATGGTTTTGTTTGTTAAAACAAAACAACAAAAAAAAAAAGCTAAAATAAATGCATAGTGTTTTGCTTGTAACAGTAGCATACAATAATCTCCAGCTGTTCAATATTTGTCTCATGTGATGAAAGATCTTTAACGATAGTGTAGGATTTGCCTTTGGTATTTTCTTAGTGGGCACAGCATCTCAATTTGTACAGGTTTTCTCTTTTTTTGTATTAAGTATTTATAAAATACTTTTGATAAATAAGTCTGATTGGTCGTGTCTTGCTTTCATTTTTTTTTCTAAGTGCTAGTGCAAAAATGAATCAAATTTTGTGATTAGTTTCATGATTCTTGTGGCATTTCTAGTATTTCATGAAGGCCTCTGGTCCTTCCTTAGAAATCATACTCAGCGATGAGACTGCTAAAGGGGAAACATCTTTCCCTGAGAACTGAATGACTATGATTAATCTTTTAGCATCTCAAAATAATGCTGAATGTTTCCTCCAGTCTTCAGTTAGAAACATGGGTCCAATAAATGCATGTTTACTTACGTGCAAACCAAGTAAACCTGACTTTTAATCTCTGAAATGTTCGTGGCTTTCAAATGTTCTCATCCTAGGCACCCTGTTTTAGAACCCACATGATGTAAAGGATTTCTCACTTTATAAAAAATATTATTTAAAGCTGTTAGACATGAAACAGGATAGTCAGAATCTCATAACAATGTGAGTTTTCAAAAACATTGTTCACAAAAGATCTGGAAAAAAGAAAACTCTTTTATCTATTGTAATTCTCTTTGATAGTCTATAAATATTAGTGGGAACATCATTTTGAAGAAGTAGTTTTTTTATATAACAGCTTTAAGTCAACCCTATCTTTCTTTAGTGTTTTCCCTTAACTATCCTTTTTAAACTTTAATACAATTATACACGTTGAAAAATATGAATCTGATATTCACCTGAAAGTTAAGAACCCCTCAAAATGCCTATAGTACCTTCAAAGAGGATCAAAATAAGAGGAAAAATTGAACTGGAGAAAGAAACCAATCTTAAGTAATTAAGATGAAAATGCCTTACTTTTACAAATTTTACAGAAACATAATTATCTCAGATAACTTCTAGGGCCTAAAAAGCCACCTTTGCAGCTAAGGCATTTGAAAGCTTAGTTATATTTAAGCGTTGACCCCAGACTTTCCCTCTCACCCTTAGATAACAGGACCTCCTGTGGCCCCCTTAAGGCATAAAGGATCATCTCAATCCAGAGGTTGAAAGACTCTAGCTGGAACCCTGATTGACATTTGCACCCTGGCTGACTCCTGTCCCCAGGTGGGCTGACAGAAATGAGATCTGTCTGGGAAGGTCGAGCAAGAAGTTCTGTTGAAGTCACTCACCTCTCCACCCCACACAGGCCACGGCCTCTGATTCCACCAGATTTGATGAAAGACGGAGAGAGTGCAGAGCGACCAGCAGGAGACAGTTACTGAGCTGAAACTGCCGGAAACTGGCTTCACTCACCCTCCACCGGGAAGATATGAAAGCAGATTCTCTTTCCTGAGCACTCCCGTGACTTCATCAGGGCTCTTCCCACCTGTCAATCTGCTAGTCTCATCCGACCCTAACCTGGCCTGTGTTTTCTGGGGCGTCCTTGGCCACCCCTCTCTTAACCCCTCGTTTGCACATATTTCAAGCCACACAGACTTACTATTGGAATTCCATCTTCCTCCCAGGAGGCGTACTTGTTCTGGGGTCAAAACGGACCGAGGCAGACTTTTCCTACCTAAAGACCACATCTGGTTCATAAAAAAACACTCACATACTCACATGTCCTTTGTCCCCACTTAGCAAAAATGCAGAACAATTCCTATGTAGCCACTTTTTTGACCTCCCTCCCTCCCTTCCAGCACTGGCAGCCTTCACAGCAGATTGTTCTTTCTCTCCCCCCCCCCCTACCCTTTTCCCCACTTTCAGGGATCACGAAGCTATCCTTCTAGGTGGCTCTATGGCAATCTTGCCTTCTACCCAAGAGGCAAAGGAGGTGGACAACCCTGGCTACCCCCACTCACGCTCACGTTTACTAACTCACACACTCCTTCCTCTTGTGTGTTGATGGGGGTGGCAAATAGCCCAGGTCTTCATAAAATCCTTTTCTTTATTACCAAAAATCCTAACCATTTCTAACTTCAAAAAAAGCGAGGATCAGTTTTTTGTTTGTTTGTTTGAGACAGAGTCTCACTTTATGGCCCTTGGTAGAGTGCCGTGGCATAACAGCTCACTGCAACCTGAAACTCTTGGGTTCAAGCGATATTCTTGCTCAACCTCCCAAGTAGCTGGGACTACAGGTGCCGGCCACAACACATGGTTATTTTTTGTTGTAGTTGTCATTGTTGTTGTTTACCAGGCCCAGGCCAGGTTCGAACCCTCCAGCCCTGGTCTATGTGGCCGGTGCCCTAACCACTGAGCTATGGGGACCGAGCCTGTGGGTGAGTTCTTAGCATTTCTGTTGAGTATCTACATTTTGATCAGCCTCAGAACACACTTTATTATGCAATTTCTTTTATATCTAAATATCTTTATCAAAACTTTCAACATAATTCCATTTATTTGGGGAAGGGGGAACCTGGATACCTAATTATACATAATTAGTTTGGAAATTCTTTCCGTATGAATGGAAAATATTTTTAAACATGTAGACCCTGATAGATCAAAACTGAACTTGCACCCATGATTGAACTTAAAAACATAGTTATGATGTTGAGATCATTAAATCAATTAAAAGACTTTTTCTTTCTATAGTATCATCTTATACACAAGTAAAAATTAAAACTTGCTCTTTGTCATACTTTTTAACAACTCAGAATTGTAGGAGCTGGATCATGTATAGATTTTTACTTGTGTTCAAATAAGACGCTCTTCCCCCCCGCCCCCCACGTCCCCATCTTTCTTGTCCACACGCACTGACAGGGACTCTTTGTTCGTCTCCATCCACAGAGACTCTTACATATTTGGATAAGATTCAGAGCAAGACGAAGTCATCTGCTATCTCTATGTACCCTTGACAATCAGCTTTCTCCATAGCATCTTCATGCTAAGTAGAAAAAGTGGATTTCATTAGTAGAAGTCAAATACAATACTAAGCAAAACAGTCAGTCTTAGTCTTTTGTGGATCTTTAAAAGATTCATTTTAAAAAACAGTTTTCTTCTGTAGTAACTTAAGCTAGTGAAGGGGTTTTTTAAAAAATGTATTCAGGATTTTCCTATTTTCTCCTCAATCTAAACTAATTTATCTTAAGATACTATCACCAGTGATCCTTAGCTATAGGTAAAACAATTCAAATGCAAAACTCTGTTTATATAATAAAATGTCTCAGCAGTCCTCAAAATCTAAAAATATGGTTTGAGCTCAGGAGTTCAAACCAGCCTAAGCAAGAGCGAGATGAGACCTCGGCTCCAATAAAATTAGAAAAACTATCTGGGCATGTGGTGGGACCTGTAGTCCCTGATCTTTGGGAGGCTGAGGCAGGAGGATTGCTTGAACCATGGATCTCAGCCTCTCAGAACAGCAGCTGTGGGATCCTGTTCTTGTGCTCATAAATATATGTACAGTAAAATATTAATGGGAATGATCTCAGTAAATTGATGGAGTAGACGGCTCCAAGCTCCTGGTCTCCCAGAGAAACACTGAAAAATAAGCAAGGCCAGGTGTGGTAGCTCACACCTACAATCCTGGCACTCTGGGAGGCCGAGGCAGGTGGATTGCCTGAGCTCAGGAGTTTGGGACCAGTGTAAGCAAGAGCGAGACCCCGTCTATAAAACTAGCTGGGTGTTATAGAGGGCGCCTGTAGTCCAGCTATTTGGGAGGCTGAGACAAAAGAATCAATTGAGCCCAGTACTTTGAGGTTGCTATGAGCTGTGAGGCCACAGCACTTTACTGAGGGTGACAAAGTTAAGACTCTGTCTCAAACAAACAAACAAACAAATAAAAAACAAGCAGAACCTGTCAGGAATTAAAACATTGTAACAACTCTGGAAAACAGGCGAAGATTTGCAAAATGTGCATAAAGGCTGGATCAGGAAAAAGGCAACTTAAAAATGTGCTATTTTTCCTTGTCCTTGCCCAACCCCTCCCCAGTTGTGGCAGTGTAAGGGACAGCGGCCAGTGCTTCCAGTGCTGGGCAGAACAGAGCTGATCCTATTCACAAATTACTATGTAGGTCTGTTCTCCCAGGTCTGGGTACAACAGAAGGTTTTCACCCCTGTCTTTCTGAGGGTGAAACTCGCTGAGGCTAGGAGAGTGAAGGGACTGTCTTCAAAACATTGTAAGGCAAACAAACTATGGACAGCTAGGACAAAAAAAAATGGGGTGAGACTGACCAGAAAACCTCTAACATCCAAGAGGAAAAGCTGCGCAGATATTCTGTGGAAAATTAGGGAATTCTAAAGCACTGCTATGTGAGGGGTCATGCTGAAGCCCACACACGTGTCAGGGAAAGACCCGTGTTTAGAAAAGGTCTCAGGGGACACACAGCTTTCACATCTGCTGAACCCTTGGCTCAAGCCAAGACCCACTAAGCTGCGAAAGAACCCAGCAGAGATCCAAGCTATAGCCTGGGAGAGATTTTACCTGTTTCTTCTTTTGTAATTTTCGTTTTTTAATTCAAGGTTGTGCCTGTCAATACACTATCTGAATATGACCTATGGGGTCAGTCGCTGCCAAAATAGTTTGGAAACGTTACTAAGTAGATGTGCCTTTGACAATCACAGGGAAAAAAAGAAAAGAAAAGAAAAGGAAAATCCTGGTTTTCTTTTCACATGTTTCCAATTAAAAAAAAAAAAAAAAAAACAACAATTCAAGTTACGCAAAGAAATAGAAAAGTATGACCCATTTAAAGAAACGAAAACTGACATACCAGAAGAAGCCTAGACATTGGAATAACTAGAAAAAACTTTGAAACAATTGTCTTAGGCTCAGAAAGTAAAAGGAAAACATGCACAAAGAATTAAAGAAAATGAGGTAGGAACAAAAAGAAAATGCCAGTCAAGAAACAGAAATTCTAAAAAGGAACCCAATGGAAATTCTGAAGCTGTAAAGTACAACTGAAATTAAAAATTCCTGTGAGAGGTTCAACATATTTAAACAGACAAAAGAGAAGATCAGCCATCTTGAAGACAAACTAAGTAACAATATCTAGTCTGCAAAGCAGAAAGAAAAAAGAATTAACAAAGCTGAAGGGAGCTACAGGACCTTGTCCAGCAGACCATCATACACATTATGGTAATCTCAGAAGAACAGAAAAATGGACAAAATAACTTCTTAATAATCAATTGACATATACTTGTAAACTTTGATGAAGTAAATAAATTTATATATTCAAGGAGCTCTACAGTGAGGTGCTGTCATAAATGTAAACAAATAATTTAATAGAATTGAGAATCCAGAAGTAAAGTCCATATATTTATGGTCGATTGATTTTTTAAAAAGGGGGCTAAGTCTCTCAATGCAGAACGAATAGTTTCTCAACAGAGGGTGCTATGTAACAACTGGAATTCCAAATATGGAAGAATGAGATTTTATCCCTGCCTATTCAAAAATTAACTCGAATTAGATAACAGTCTAAACATAAGTGCGAAAGCCATAAAACTCTTAGAAGAAAACAAAGTTAAATTCTCATGACCTTAGATGTGGTGAATGTTTCACAAAAGTATTAGGAACAACAACAAAAAAATAAATTGGAATCCATGCTCATTAAAAACTTTTATGTGCAAAGAATATTATCAAGAAAGTAAAAAGTCATCTTCCATACTAGAAGATATTTGTAAGCCTTCTAAACAGTAATGCTTTAATATCTAGCATAAATAAAAAAAATCTTCAACTCCACAAGACAAACATCTGAATTAAAATGGGCAAAGCACTTCAATAGATGATTCCAAAAATAAAATCCAAATCAGCACATGAAATTATGCTCAAAATCATTTCTCATTATGGAAATTCAAATCTAAGCCACGAGATTCCACTTCCTGCCCACAAGGATGGCTACTACTAATAAAAATGGAAAATAATAATTGTTGGCCAAGATATGAAGGAAATGGAACCCTTGCACATTGCTGGTGAGAATGCAAAAGGCTGAGCCTGTGGAAAAGAGTTTGACAGTCCCTCCAAAACTTAAACCCAAAGTTACCATGTGACCTAGCAATTCTACCAGATATAGGCCCCAAATAATCGAAAACAGGGACTGGAAACAAATCCTTGTATGTGAATGTTCATTGCAGCATTATTTGTGATGGCTAGAAGGTAGAAATAATCCAAATAGCCATGAACAGATGAATGGATCAACAAAATGGGGTGTATGGATACAATGGAATATTATTCAGCCATAAAAGGAATATTGTTCTGATGAATGCTACAATCTTGAAAACATGCAGCCAAAATAAGCCAGAAACAAAATAACACATATGACTGCACTCCTGTGAAATATCTCAAATAAGCAAATTCTCAAAAATAAAGAATAGATGGGGAGAAGAGGGAAAGTAGAGCATTGCTTAATAGGCACAGAGATATTGGGGGGAGGAGGGGGGTGCTGAAAAATGCTGTATATAGTCATGATGGTTGTACAATATTGTGACGATAACTAATGCTGCTAAATTGTATATAAATCACCACATTGTACCCCATAAATGCATTAGTGTTATGATTACAGTTATGATTTAATAAAGAATTAAAAAATAAACCCCTTCTTTGAAGAAAGAGAGGAAAAAATAGTTAAAATGGCAAATTCTATGTTGTATGTATTTGATCACCATAACCAATTATTTAAAAAAATAAAAACAAAACAGTCCCTCTGGACCAGTTATGTCTCTTAAAAAAATTACTACCTTTCCCAATCCTGGTGCTCTTTTAGTTAGATAAACCAATTCTTGCTTAGTTACAACTTGAAATTTTACTACTGGGGGAATTTCTCTTGAGGGACACTCTTGAAGTTCCCTACCAAGGACACGCTACAAATTTGATTCCAGCTGGAAGAATCATTTAAAATAAATGAAATACCAAAAAGAAAGTGTACAATTAAAACTAGTAGATTGTGCCTGGAAATTTCTGAATTGCAAAGTTGTAGCCACATTGGAAACTAATTCTGTGAAATTATTTAAAGGACCTTTCATCAGTCAAATGTTAAAAGATACTGAAACTATCCCAGGGTAGATTTCATTTTGAGCAGCACCCCACCCTGCTACCATCCTCTCTCATCAGCAAGAGGCTCCCCACTGGGTCTCCTTCTGCCCTTGACAGTTTCCCATTCTGTTCTCTGAAGAACAGCTGGAATTGTATTTTAAAACACAAATCCCACAATGTCCTTTCCCCTTTTCAAACCTTACAGAGGTTCCCCATTGCACTTTGAATAAAAGCCCAAATTCTTAGCAGCATGAGGCTTAGGGCTGTTCATTAGATAAAAGTCTGTGACAGTCTGCAATTTGCCAGAAACAGCAGACTCTGCTCAGCCTTTTTGGGAGACCACTCCGTGCCTGTATTAATCCCCACCTGGGAAGACTCTCTGCAGCCCATAGGTTCCTGAAGCTACACCCGAGGGCTGAGAACTTCGTTGAACTCTTCCCTGCCAAAATTGTCCCAGGCACCTCCCCTGTGTCAGGAGCTACCGCTGCCCACCTGGTTCGTGAGTTAGGAGAAATCCTGGACTATAAATTAAAATTAACAGTTATTGCCAAAAGAGATATCCAATAGAAAGACAGCTCTAGCAAAGAGAATTTTTATTATTTGTTCAAGAAAGTAATGTAGTTAAGTAAGTTCCAACTCCATGTGGATACGTAATTTTAAATGTCAGCCTTCTGGAAGATGGTGGCTTAAAATTATTCATTTCCTTTGACCTTACAAGCTGTTTTGCTAGGAATTTATTTTTTTTAATTAGAGATGCAGAAGAAAAACTTATTTACCTGTGTCTATATAAAGGCATTACTTACAGAAATTTGTGAGTAGAAAGCTGATTCATACTCAGGTGCACCAGCAATTCAACTTTATTTTTTCTGGAATCAAACTGTTTTTGAGCTCCTGTTCTTCCAGGCATTGCAAAGTTAATTTGATTTCATCCCACGTTCCCTCAGCTCACACACCTGTAGCTTCCCTAGTGATACATCTAAGCTTTATTCACCAAGATGTTGAAAAGAGAAGCTCTCTGTCCGGAGTTACTATCATCTATTCCCGCCAGTGTCTTCTGAGATGAACCTACTTCCCGCCTACCTGCAGCTACTGGTCTAGAGCGTTGCTATTTTTGGAAGTCCCACAAGGGTCATTTCAGTGCTGCTACTTATTCATGCTGGGCTGATAGAAAATCTATAATATAAAGCTCTAGGCAGCCCAGAGAACATACACCCAACTTGACCATGGTACCACGTCTGGTTCTTAGAGACTTGATCATTTTTGACCAGGTACTAAGCTGTAGAGTCTCAAGGTCAACATTTCTTGGGCTTGAGAAGGGTGGGAGGGGTGGGTGGTTTGGTCCTGATTTGGGGGACAGGGAGGGGTCGGTGGTTTGGTCCCGATTTTGAGGCAGTAAACACAGAAAGGTTTAGTGCGTTAATAAGGTAAGAAGAGCCCTGGCAGTGATGGGCTGGCTTTTATTGGCATTTTCTTAGTAGATCCTTCCAACCCTGCATTTAGTGACATGCTCTTGGTAGCCTGAAATTGACCAGGGTGAAATTAAGCACAACAGGGAAATCGGCAAATGCTTCAAAGGAGGACTTTTTTGTTTTCTTTGGAGACGATTTACCAGAGCTCCGTTTGCCACAGAAGCTAAAGGAAAATAAGCATATTCGTTTAAAAACCTATTATTATACAACTATAAAGGGAAAAAAATAAAGTAAAACAGAGATGTATCATAACTATGAAAGATATAAATAAATTATGTTTTCTTATATAACAGAATATCGTGCAGATTTTAAAATCTCATTGTTGAAGATTTAATAATATGGGGATACATTTTTGATATTATGTTAAATAAAAAGCAAAATGTTCACATGTACAAAATGCTTATCTATGCCTAGAAAAACTCATTAAAAGAAATCAATGAAAATGTTAAACACGGCTTTAAGTTGGGTGGTGAGGATATGTACATGTTTTTCTTTTTCCCCCTTTTTATGTTAGTCAAGTGTCTCTACAAGTATTAATCTTTATAGCAGAAACACAAATCATTAACTAGTTACACAAGTGCTATGGAACTTCAAGTACGCGGAGTAGTGGAGAGATTTTCTTGGTGTTTGGCATTTAGAAGGTAATTGAAGAACTTAGCCAGAACATTTCCGATGGAACTGATGAGGGTTGAAGTCAGTTTACTATAGATTAAAATTTTAAATGAGAAGCTAAATATGTTAGTGAATTTAAGCCCTATTTCTAAAGAGCATGGCCATAAAATCAACAAGAAAGACACAGCAGTAGCTAAAGAGAGACATTAGGTTGGAAGAGAGATATATTTGTATTTTTAATAGGGGATTCTGGAGCATAGTTGGAGGCTGTGTGGGAATCAGTAGAAAGACAAACATTTTAAACAGAGGTTAAAAGACTCAATTTTCTCTGCGAAGACAGAAGAGAAATTATCTGCAGAGAAAAGATGGAGACTTTGTGAGGGGAATTATGAAGAATTAAAACACAGGACAGGTAGTAGTTGACCAACGGGCTTGGCAACACTGCTGACCAGCTCTGGAGTCCAGCTGCCACTGGGTTCCTGCGAAGTGTGATGACACCAATCTTCTCAAATGTGTGATTTAATCTAACAGCCTGCAGGAGTCCCAGTATGGAGCACAAGAGTGGATAACCGGTTTGGTTCCGAGTTGAGAGATTGGGAGTTGGGGTAGAAAAAAAGGGGCACAATTATAACTCCTATACAACTCCAGGGGCCCGGGGTTGAGAGAGTTGGGCTGAGAATTATTCCCTATAATGGAGCCATGCTATAGCAGCCACATCGGAAGAATTACAGCATCCCCAAGAGCAGCCCCAAGAACACAGGTCACAGGGCAATCTTGAGTCTCTTAACTGCTAATGAGTTGAGCTCATCATTACTTAGCTGGCAGGGTTTTATTGCAAACATTATTACGAACACTTATTTTTCAGGCTGGCTTTTTTATATCTACTTTTTCTTTAATTTCATGGCACTTTTTGAATAGTTGGAGAAATAACAGAGTTTAGAGTCAAATGTGCTGACACACAATGAGAGACTATTGATGGCTGAGAATAAGGTTGCCTGGAGTGAGCCGGGGAGCTTGCTCATGTCCTGTGCAGAGACAGAGGCTTCCAGAAAGAGAGCAGACCCCAAGACCCTGCATTTAATGGTTCCCAGAGAGGTAATCTTCCTGAGACTAAGCTCCTTCCTATCAGATTTTGCAAACTATCAGCATGTATCTACATAAAGACTAAAAGCTGGTATTTCTCCCTATGATTAGAGAAAATAAGATAGATGGATAGTGTCTTTTTAAAAAATATGTAAATATATATTTTCTCATTAGTATGATATAATAATTCACACAAATTGCCATCTCATGCTTTCCAATTACAAGAGAAATCAGAAATGATTTTTATTTCTTACCATCAAGAAAATTACTTTTAATCATTGCTGCCATAGCATCTCTGAGGCTGTCTGGTTGGTCTAATCATACAGTCAAAGTCTAATCACATAATGATCATAACCCGCTATTGCATAGTAGGTTACAGGGAAACAGAAGGTCACCAACTGTAAAACAGGTCCCAGATAAATGACAGAAAAAAGTGTGGCCTCAGAGTATGAGAGAGCTTCCCACAGTAGTTTGTATATAACAATTAGTGTTACAGATCAATTCTTCTGTTTCTTTTTATGGGCTCTCTTGCACTTATTCAGTGGAGTAACTCATAACACACCCCTTCAATCTTATTTATTTATTTTGAGACAGAGTCTCACTTTATCACCCTTGGTAGAGCACCGCGGCATCATAGCTCACAGCAACCTCAAACTCCTGTGCTCAAGCAATCAGCCTCCCAAGTAGCTGGGATTACAGGTGCCCATCACAGTGCTCGGCTATTTTTTAGAGACAGGGTCTATGCGCCTGTTCAGTCTGGTCTCGAACTCCTGAGCTGAAGCAACCCATCCATCTCAACCTCCCAGAGTGCTGGGATTACAGGCATCAGCCACCACGCCCAGCCCACCACTTCAATTTTAAAACTTAGTCATAGCCTATGAATAAAATGAATGTGCTTCATAAGCAAATGGTGAAAAAAGTAAAATATTGCATACACTTAACCACACTTAAATCATTGTGTGAAATTTCCACGAATAGCTAAGACATGTCTTAGAAAATGCCTCTAAAAGCAAGCATTTCTTAATGATAATTAAGAAAGCAAGCATTTAATAATGATAATGACATTTAAAAATGATAATGACATTTTTTGGGCACACACCAATTGTTCTGAATGCAACATACGTATTATCTCATTTAATCTATTCCTTAACCCTATCAGAGAAGTTTCAATATTGCCACCATTGTGAAGGAAAATAAACTAAAGAGAGATAAACTCCCTGTAGCCAACTAGCCATTAGCCTAACCAAGATCTTATGTGTCGTTATTAGTTCCACTTACAAGAAGGTAAAATGGTTAAATTTTATGGTTTCCAAGAAGGGTCAGATTTTTTATTTGTGTGCCCAGCAGGATTCATTATTTTTCGCTTTTCAATACTGTGTTATTACACTGAACTTCTTTTATATCTAGAGGCACACTATCTCAATTATTGAACTGATGCAGGCAGTAAAATCCTTTGGCTGAACTTCTAATGGCTGTTTTTCAAGGTCATCAACTGAGGGGTAATATGAACTTGATACCTTAGGACGGAATAAGAGTCTGCACCAAAACTTGTTAGTGCTAAATATTAAAAATATAACCATCCATACATTCCAACACTGACCACACGGTGTGAGATTATGTTTAATTTGGGTTTGCCTTAAATGGATCCATCTTATCTTTGATTTGTTAAGGTGGATCAATATAATGAAATGCACATATCATTTTCTAAGCATCACTGTGTTTTTTAAAAAATGTATTAGTATGGAGAAATGTAAAGAATCCTCTGATTTTATCCACTGTTATTAAACCCCTCCATGCCATTTGTGAATCACTCTCCTGAGAAGCATGTGGCAAATGTCTAACAATTTAGGCTTTGAAGCAGTTTTTGCCAAGTTCAAATTAGATATCATCTCACACAGGCTAAAAAACTTTCTATCAACATTCTCCACGGGGAACAATAAAGCTTATCTAAACTGGAGGAAAGGAACTGGTTGGACCTCAAATATTAGAACTGGTCTATTACTGGGAAACACTGATTTTCCTACCAAACAGTATGAAATAAACCTTCATCCTTTCCTGACCCAACCCAATTTCTTCTCCCTATCACAGGTCCCAGTAGAAGCCTCTTAGCAAAACTACCTAATATAACCGGTCTCTGCATTTATTCTAAGAAGAGAAGAGATGTTTAGAAAGGAAACCTTTCTGGGTGGCACCTGTGGCCCAGTGAGTAGGGCACCGCCCCATATAGCGAGGGTGGCGGCTTCGAACGTGGCCCCGGTCAAACTGCAACAACGACAACAACAAAAAGGAAACCTTTCACCAAAGACCATTTCAATGGGGTCATGACCTTTTTATATCTGCTTTGGAAGTTCTCCTTGACAAGCAAGCAAACAAACAAACAAAAAAGCTATCTTGCTGGGCACAGTGGTTCATGTCTGTAATCCTAGCAATTTGGGAGGCCAATCCAGGGAGCTCACAAGACGCCAGGAATTTGAGACCAGCCTGGGTAATAATAGCAAGATCCTGTCTCTACAGATAAAAAAAAAATTTTTTTTTCCAAAAATTAGCTAGACATTGTGGTATATGCCTGAAATCTCAGCCACTTGGGAGGCTGGGGCAGGAAGATGGCTTAAGCCCAAGAGTTTGAGGTTGCCATGAGCTGTGAGGATGCCACTGCACCACACCAGGCAACAGAGCAAGACTGTGTCTCAAAAAAAGAAAAAGCTATCCCTCACCGTCCTGGGACCAGCCGTTTGTAGGTCCAATGATTTGCTCTTAGAGTTGAAGTTTTTCTTGTTACAAATGAGATCAAGTGAGTCTCCTCCAGGCTGTAGAGATAATCTCTGCCTCGATGTCTGCTTTCTGAGCAAGTGGTGCTCTAGAAAGGTTCTCTCTTCCCTGATTTAATTCTCCCCACTGATTATACCACTAATTTGATATTCAAGGGAACTGAGTTCAGATTCTAGGTTTGTCACTATCACCTGTATAATTTGGGGCAAATTACTTAATGTCTGTGAACCTCAATACCCATATAAAGTACAGTGCTGAATTCTGCAGGACAGTTGTGAGCATTAAAGTGCATATTGTAAGTGAACGTTATTTGCCGACACGTTATAATTAATTGGGGATCCTATAAAATAAAGCCAAACCGGAGAAGACAGAAACCCGAAATTGTGGCATATAGGAATGACAATTGTATCTTTCTATTGTACGTTGACAATAGAAAGAAAATATTTGATAATCAGTGTAAATCAAAAACAGTGAGATATGTCACCGGCTGTCACAAATCATTACAGTATTTTAAAAAACAGAGTGTTAAAGTTTGTTTTCATGTGCAGGAAGATGGTTAAAAATTATAACACTGTGCTATCCGAGCTTTGGAAAACTACACTTGATCTGTATTTCACCTTTGAGTCAGTGAGGATTTATTTTTAAGAGCAGTCTATGATTAACAGAAATAAAATTATAGGCACACCTCAAGAAAAAAACAAAAGAAGTAATAGCTGTAATTCTCCTGGTTATAAACAGAGCCTTACACATCCGAGCAGTAAATGGGCAGTACTTGTTAGGAAATGACTCTTCAGACATTCTTCTAAATGTTTTACGTGCGTCCTGTAAATGATTATTTAATCATCACGCTAACTTTATGATGTTGGTAATGTCGTTAGTACCATTTCACAAGCAACAAAACTGAAATGTAGTCAATGTGCCAAACTTGTCCGAAGGGTTAAAGCAAACCATTTGCAAAAAACTGGAATGGAAACTTGGCTTTCTAACTGCAAAGCCTGTGTCAGGAATCACTGGACGTGCCCCTCCCTCTGCCCCTTCTGGCCAACGGTGTGCTGGCGCTGGCTCTCTCTAAAAAAAATCTAAAACTGCCTGGGCAATGTGGTGCTTGCCTGTAGTCCCAGCTACTCAGGAGGCTGAGGCAGGAAGATTACCAGGAATGTTGTGAGGTAGTTATTAAACATAATTAGTCTAAAATCTGCCATAGCAGATTTGCTTGTCAGAAATTGGCAGATTTTACAAAGCTGAGTCCTGCTGCCTGTCACTAGAGCGGGTATTTAAACATTCACCAGCATCATATGGAATTAAGTTCTCTCGTACCCTAAAGTGTGTTAGTGTCTTTTGTAGGAGTCCTTTAAGTCTGCTCATGTCTGGGTATGTTTTTGTTAGTCACTTTTCAGTCAATTACTTTGAATATGTCGCCATTTTTCCTGCTAAAGACACATTTATAAGCAATATTTGGGCTAACGGTAACTTATAGGACATGGTAGTACTTAAGTATCACTTTAAAAAAATGAGCAATGAATGGAATTTCAAGTCAACTCAATCTGTAATATTAATCACCAACATATAAATGTTTTCCTTCTTTGGCTTTTTAAAAGATTTCCCAGACAAGACTACTTATTTTTAGAAGTCAGTCCTTTATAACTACTTGATCTTAACTGAAAAATGTGGGGTGACCATCAGCTTGAAAACAGGTGTCTGTAAAAACTTGAAATTTGTACACTGGCAGCTCAACTCTAGTGTGCGCACCTGCAAGATTATTACCTTGGGCCTCCAGGAGAAGATGTCATTGTGGTTGATGGGTACCTAGTTTATTACAGCTGCCAGAGTTTTTATACTACTCTCGCATCAATTTCCACTAGCTAAATTTATATGTCGTCCAGTTTTTCTCCATCCAACTTATACAGTTTATAGCATCCAACTTTTAAATGCATACTTGATGGCCCGCAGTATATTAACATGGATTAATCAACCACCAAGGGATGAAAAAGAGACAACCATTAATTAATCAAATTATAAATGTATAGCTAATAGATTGATATTCTATTCCATTAAATTAATATTTACATCTGAGGAAAAGTACAAAACAACTCAAGCACCCACTGCCAGAAACAAATGGCAAATAAAATCGTAATAATGAATAAACAAATAGTAATAAAATCAGTTTTAGTGACCTAACTGCCTTCCTCTTATTCTTCCTGCCCCTTCCTGGAGAAGAATTGGCTTTGAGAATCCTGGACAATTAAAATCCCCCCTTAGTATTCCATGGTGTACATATACCACAATTGGTTAATCCATTCATGGATCAATGGGCACTTGCGTTGCTTCCGTGACTTGGCAATTATGAATTGGGCTGCAATAAACATTCTGGTGTGAATGTCTTTCTTCTTAGTAAAGTATCTCAAGAATGGAAAAAAAACTACTCAATGTATTTAACACTACTATGAAATCAGTATACAGTCACCTACACATTCATAGGAATGGTAAAACATAACTATAGTCCGGAAAGAAGGAGGGAACAGGAAAGAGAGGGGAACAGAGGGGAGGCCCGGAGGAGGGATGGTTTGGGGGGATCCAACCTGCATAATGCAATGACACATTTTTACACCATTAAGAATAGAATATGAGGGGCGGCGCCTGTGGCTCAGTCAGCAAGGCGCCGGCCCCATATACCGAGGGTGGCGGGTTCAAACCCGGTCCCGGCTGAACTGCAACCAAAAAACAGCCGGGCGTTGTGGCAGGCGCCTGTAGTCCCAGCTACTCGGGAGGCTGAGGCAAGAGAATCGCTTAAGCCCAGGAGTTGGAGGTTGCTGTGAGCTGTGTGATGCCACGGCACTCTACCGAGGGCCATAAAGTGAGACTCTGTCTCTACAAAAAAAAAAAAAAAGAATAGAATATGAATGTTTTTACCACAACAAATAAGTAAGCGAGGAGACGGTTATGTTAATCAATTAGACGTAAGCCTTCCACATTGTACATCAAATCAGCACACTGTACCCCATAAATGCATTAATGTACACAGTTACGATTTAATAAAGAATTTTTTAAAATCCCCCTTAGTAATTGCAGAAAAGTAAGTTTTTCCGGGAAACTTTCAGGTGTTATTTAGCCTTAAATGTAGGAATGACAAAGGACGAGAGGTTTTTGAGAAAGTAACAGGCTAGGGCAAAGCAGTATTTTGTTTTCAAATAAGTTTTAGGAAAACAATACATAAGCAAAATTATTTATTTTAGTAATAAATAGCATAAAAATGTATCCCAAGGCTGACATCAGCTTATCTTAGTAATTGAATTACCATAGAATGAAATTCTGAATACCAAGCCTAACCTCATTTAAAAAATCAAACCCGAGCCATTACTTTTTAAGAGCAACGTTATCAGAGTGGACCTAAAAAGGCCCAAGACTACGTATTTAATTGAATTTCTGTTTAATTGTTTTGCAATTTCAATTTTGAATAAAATGCCTAAAATTTTGTGTTGCTTTGCCTTTTTCTCATTCTATATGTTGATCTTTTCCTGGGGGCAAATCCATTCATCATCATTTTCATTGATTATCTAATACTAATCGTATCCATATGTTGTTCTGGCTTCTATTGAAAACTATTTATGGAAGCTAATTTTAAACTTTCAAATTCCCTCAAAAGCAAAAGAGAAAATTCACCAAACTAAGCCACAAAAGACAAAGATAACAGCTGGAACTGTAGTTATATTTGCACTAGGCAATTTGTCTATTTTGTGTTATGTCATCTTAACATCTGATAATCTCTGCAAAATAGCCCAGTTTTTAAAGATGACAGGGTTAATATACGATTTTACCTTTGGCTGTTTGTTTCAAATAGAAATTCCTTCCATTGACTGAAACTCTTCCTATCGTAGGCACAGAAAGAAATATAACACTTAACTGTTTCTAATATTCTTTTTCTTTTTCTGAGACAGAGTCTCACTCTGTCACCCTGGATAGAAGGCCTTGGCGTGATAGCTCACAGCAACCTCAAACTCCTAGACTCAGGTGATCCTCCTGCCTCAGCCTCCGAAAGATCAGAGATGACAGGTACCCAACACAATGCCCAGCTAGTTTTTCTATGTTTAATAGAGACGGGGTCTTGCTCTTGTTCAGGCTAGTCTCAAACTCCTGAGCTCAAGCGATCCACTCGCCTTGGCCTCTCTTGCACTAGGATTAAAAGTATGAGCCACATTTTTCCTTTTACCACAATAGTTCCTGTTATGGCCTATGAACTGTAAAGGCATTGATTAACTTGTCTCACATATGACAAATGTGTCATCCCTAGATGTTTGCATCTACCTCAAATTACGTATCCCAAACCAACTACAAATGACATTTGCTTTCCTGTAAGTTTAACTTAAACTTGGAATTACAAGTAGAATAATTTTACTTTCATTTGAAATTATTTTACTTAGGACTAGACTTGTCACTAATATAAAATGACATATAAATGCTTTAATTGCCACAAATACTAATTCTTTCTTATTAACCTACATACATAATTCTAACTTTAGTAAATGTTGTGCAAGAAGATTGTTTATTTTGAAAGTATAGTATTTTAACTCGAGTATATCAAAATACATAGTATAATAAATTATGTCTCCAATGATGGCATTTTTAATCACAAATATGAATTTGGGTCAGAAACGTGTTAAAAATTATAGTATAATTACAACTAAGAAATAGGTTTGGTTTTTTTTTTTTTTAATTTGTTTTTTACTTAGGAACTATATCTTAACTTTTCAAAGTTTATGATTTTTAAACACATCTGGGAAAATTCCTGGCTGAAAAAGTGTATCACAAAATTGACACCCCCCCTTTTTTTTTTTTTTGCAGTTTTTGGCCGGGGCTGGGTTTGAACCTACCACCTTTGGCATATGGGGCTGGTGCCCTACTCCTTTGAGCCACAGGCACCACCCCAAAATTGACTGTTTTTGCTGTAAGGACACTCATTTTTCATTTCTCACTAATACATGTCTTTTAGTCCATGAAGATATTTATACTTATAATTTTTGTACTTTTCCAGAACATCTAGCCCCCGGCTGAAAGAATCACATAAATTATTCTGTAAATCACATCCATTCCAGAAAATGTGAAGTAATGTCATAATTAACTGAAAGGTTGATCTAAAGGTATAAGAATTCTTCTGTGGCCAAACCCATATCTTTATGAAAGCTTCAACATACTATTCCTAGTTCACGTTGGTAAACCTTTCTGTCTCTTCTCCTGGGACTTATTACCCCCTGCAGTCTGTAAAACAAGGCTACTCATTGTGTAAGTGACCATAAGCTGAAGGCTGCCCTTAACACTGCAGTTGATATTAAATAATTACTCTGTCAAAGTTCAATTGAGAGACGAGGACTTTTCTATTTAACATCCAAAGTCATTTAGGTTTACTGAGTCTTATGATGAAATCAAGCATGTTATTACTAAGTAGGATTTCTTATCATTATTAAGATAAGGTCAATTAGATTTACTTATTTAAATGTCTACTGAGCACATACTACACCCCTGGCCCTGTGCTTTGGGTGGACTAGTCATTCCTTACTTCCTGGTACCATATATCACCAAAGAGAAAAACAGACTCGGAAAAAATATAGTAAATAAATATATAGGACATTAGACATATATAGCACATTCACACATTCAATGATGTGTGAATGATAAGAACAGTACAACAGAGTCAGGTATTTCAAGACTGGGGTGGGAGTCTTGGAAGTGAATGCTAAAATTCTAGATATTTTAGACACAGAAGGACATATTGGTATATCCCAGTTATACCTTCTGGGAAAAAGCATTCCAGCCAAGCGACAGCCAGGTCCAAGGGTCTCAGGTGGGAGCACGGTAAGAAGGTGGAGGAGCCAAAATGAAGGGAGACATGGCCTTGGGGGCACTCTTGAGAGCCACTGCAGGGCTCTGGAGAGTCAACTGAGCAAAGCAAGACCTTTGCAGCAAAAGAGGAGGGTACATCTGTGGCAACAGGCAAGGACGGTCTGTTTCCACGTGTGACCATGTTGTTTCTAGAGGGTTTAAAACGTTGCTGACACACTACACAGACAATTTGAACATAGAGCATAAGAGCAAACAAGCATCAAGGACATCACAAGAATTTTGACCTGAGCTACGGGAAGGGTGGAATTGCCATTAACCAAGGTGAATAAATTAAATGGTACAAATGATCACGCAGCAACAGCAAGTAGTAAGAAAGTAATTATTTAGAAAAGTCTAGAAAATAGACGGGTCATTTCACTGAAAGTTTTAAATGTGAATATAAATGATTTGGATTTATACAGAGTCATTTAAATGTCTTCATTCTCAGAACATATAATAGAAAATATCATATATAGCCATTAAAACGATCAAAAGCAACAACTATCACAAAACCTCTAAAATTTCTACCCTCAGAGAACAATGATAGAGAACATATGTTAAGGCTTTAAGATATTTTATAGAAATCCTCTTATTAAATTTCAAATGCCATCAATCATAGTATTTACCATTTCAGTAATTAAAAAAGAACATTTTTCTCATGTTTACTTGAGAGCTTATGAGATCACCAAATTAACTACTTCATAAATCAAGGTTCACTATGATTGATTGTAGTTTATTTAAAGAACTCTAAGTATTGACACCATGTTTAAATAAAAAACTATTGCTTGTGATTTATGGACCACAAATTGCTCATGAAAATCTTTGAAGAGCTAGATTCTAATGCAGAAATATTCTAATCTAGAACGACAATGGACACACTCACCCTTAAAGTCAACAGGAACTCTTAGCTGTCCTAATTTTCATATTATTGAGCTCAGAGAAGTTCAGAGACCTTATGTACATCTTCTTTGCATAGCGATTCAAATTTATAACAAAAATTTTCAAGCGAATTAAAAAGCCCTGTTTCCAAAATTATTGCAGAACCGTGTTAAGTGGCACTGAGCATATACTATACCCCTGTGGCACTTAACGTGGTTCTGCAATAATTTTGGAAACAAGGCTTTTTAGTATTTGCCAATATAAATACTATTAAAGCAATATTATTGCTTTAAGCCCTTTGCACATCAATAAATCTTCGTATGTGTTGGAAATTTTTCTCACTTATTATTTATCATTTAACTTACATTTTTCTAGTTTGTAGTTTGACATTATATGTGTGAATGTATGTAAAATAAAAAATAGATTTAAGTTTTTAAAAATATTTTATGCATAGTGACTGTCATCTGTGTGCTCGTTTTTTATTTCAGAATATTACAGGGGTTAAAAATGTTTTGGTTACGTAAATTGCTTTTGCATTGCTGGAGACAAAGTTATGGTGATGGGCTGGTGTGCCCACTGGGTACGATTTCACCCTCCCACCTCCCAGATTTCTGTTGAGTTTTACTTCCATCTGTGCACAAGTGCTGTTTGGTTGGTTTGAATTTAATAGCAAGTATACATTTGTTAGTCAAGACAGGGTCTCACTCTATTGCCCAAGTTGGGGTGTGCAGTGGTGTCATCATAGCTCACTGCAACATCAAACTGCTAAGCTCAAGGGACTTTCCTGCCTCAGCTTCCTGAGTAGCAGCTGGGACTACAGCCATGCACCATCACACCTGGCTAATTTTTCTATATTTCTATAGAGAAAGGGTCTCACTATGTTGCTCAGGCTGGCCTCAAATTCCTGGCCTAAATCAATCCTTCCCACCTCTGCCTCCCAAAGTGCTGGATTATAGGCATGAGCTACTACAACAGACCCTGAGTGTGGCTTTGACATACTCCTTAAGGTTTTAGGATTTTGAGCAAATCTAAATTTATAAAACAATTATGTAATTATAGTTTTGCAATAGCTTGAAATCCCTGCTCTGAAATGAGTATTGAAAGTATTAAAAAGGGGGAAAAAACAAAAGCCCCAGACCCATAAAGATACTGATTTTAGAAGTACACATTTTCATTTTCTGTTTTATATCACAAAGTCTGTTGCATAGCGAATTATATCCATATCATAAAAAGGTAAATATTTTAACAATAAATGTAAAAATAGTGAAATGCTTGCTGACACAAAAATAAAGGTCAAAATATGTTTTCTTTATAGTAGAGCAAAGCAGGAATCTGTTCTCAGAAGTTCAGCTACTAATTACACAGTACCGAGTAAGTCACAACCTCTCTGGTGGTTAGTTTTCCTGTTAATAAAACAAGAAAGGAGGATTATCTTATTGGTTTCCAACCAATGTTTAGAAGACTCCCGGGAGCTTAGAAAAATACTGAAAAGGATCTGTGAAGCAAGAAAATAAACTGTGTTCAACCAGACCTTCCACTGGAACCTCATTTAACTCTTTGAAAGCTGAGGCACAAAACCAAATTTCCAAATGTTAGATGTTCTCTTTTCACCCAATGTGAGCCAGCTGCAAGTAAATATAGCGTATAATGTGCTTATGAGTATGCATGTATAAATTGATAGATGCTGCTTTTCCAAAATCATCTAATGACTATCTTAAAAATGTTTTAAATTGCACACCTGTGTGACAACCAGAAAAGGCCTCTGATACTGATGTAATTATTTAGATAAAGGAGCAAATTGGCTATGCTGAATTCACTGACTTTTAAACTCCATCTCGACGTTTTTATCATTTCAAGCCTTTCTTGATTAGGATGTAGGAGGGAATTAAGTTTATTCAAGCTGGATTAATGAAATGCTGATTTGAATAGAGTGTTATCCAACAATATTGAGTATTTCCTAGCTTTGCTTTCTCTTTTTTTTTTTATTCTTTTTCCTTACTCCTTGTGTTTAATATATGGTTATTTTACAGAAAGTACTCGTACAGAGGTTTCAGAACCACACATGTGACCATTTTATATCAGTTGCAATATTTTGAAATTATGGTTTCATTATCTCTTGGCCTGTTTTTTCAGAGAGAAAAATACGTGTATCACCACCATTATAAGCTTTGGAGGCTTTGAAACACTGTTGAGATTGAAGTGCTTGCTTGCAAAAAAAAAAAAAAAAGAAGAAGAAATTTATTCTAACAAATAGTGTGCTTTGAATTTTCCTTTCTACAGAGTTTTTATTTTTTATGCTCACATGGTGTTCTCAAGCAGTTACAATGAATCATGGTGCTGAATTCAGCTTTGCAAATAAATTAAAAGAAATTTTCAGGCACTTTGCTTCATCTAGAAATATCATCCAAGGAGAAAAAAAAAACTGAACCTTTGCTAGTGAGTGTCGCACAAAGCGAAACGCAGTGAATGGGTGTTGCTGCTGTATCATTTGACAGGCACAAACTTGTCAAGAGGAACAAAACTGAGAGAGGGACTATTTGTAAATTTCTCTGAGTGTCATTACCTTTGTTATTCATCACTTACCGAGGCCCCTGATGTACCTCAGTAGTATCGCATAAATGAAACACCACTCGAACGCACATCATGTGCCTTGTTCAAACTCTTACACTTGAGATGTTGATGATGTTGTTTACATATTTGCTCTGGGAAATGGACGGGCCAGATTGATTGATTTCCAAAGGTAGCAGAAACCAATACATAATGGCAAGACCCACTGTCACCCATGTCTGGTGTATGGATCTAGTGTATGGATCACATAAACATCAGCCCAGGTGATGACTCTACTGTCTCCAACCATGGGTGGTGCTTTATCAACCACTGCCTACATGATGCCTCAATTTTCTTTTTTTTTTCTTTGCATTTCAATGTGTACTTCACTATAGGTGAAGTTACTTATATTTCATTTGCATTTTTATTTCAAAATAGTAAGGGAGTACAAATGTTTTTATTACATGAATACCTTTTATAATGCTTAAGTTGGAGCTTTTAGTACACCAATCACCAGAATCCTGTTCATCGTACCTGACTGGTAAGTCTTTACCACTCCCCTCCTGCCCCACTCTGCACTTCTTGATTTCCAATGACCTTTACACTTCTTTGTGCCTGTGTGTGCCCACTGATTAGTTCCCAGCTACTAGGGAGCACATGTGATGCTTATTTTTCCATTCCTGAGATAACTTCACTGCATAACGGTCTCCCATTTCATCCAAGCTGCTGCAAGAGACATTATTTCATTCCTTCTCATGGCTGAGTAGTACTCGGCAACTAAATCTTTAACACATTTTCTTAACCCCCTCATGAATGAGTGGACACTCAGACTGATTCCACATCCTTGCAATTGTAAATTGTGCTGTGATAAACATTTGAGTGCTGGTCTCTTTTTTGATAAAACGACTTCTTCCCAGTAGCGGGAGTGCTGGGTTGAATGGTAACGCTACATTTATTTCTTTAAGGAATCTCCATATTGTTCCCCTTAAAGGTTGTACTAATTTGCAATCCCATCAATGGTGTATACATGGTCCTTTTTCTCTGCATCCACTCCAGCACCTACTGTTGTTTGACTTTTTAGTAATGGCCATTCTGACCGGAATTAAAAAGGGAAAAGGTGACATCTCCTTGTGGTTAGATGTGGATTTACTTAATGATTAATGATGCTGAGCATTTCTTCATATGTTTCTTGGCCATTAGTCTATCTTCTTTTGGAAAACTCCTGTTCATGCCTTTTGCTCACTTTTTAATGATGGTTTCTTTCTTTGTGGTTGGTTTGAGTTCTTGGTAGATTCTGGTCTTTAGAGCATGAATAGCCTATATTTTTCTCTCATCCTGTAGGTGGTCTATTTAATCTGATTATTTTCTTTGCTGTGCACAAGCTTTTTTAATTCAATCAAGTCTCATTTATTTATTTTTGTTGTTGTTGTATTTGCTGCTGAGGTCTTAGTCATAAATTTTTTTCCCCAAGATGATGTCTATGAAATTTTTCCTACATTTTCTTTCAGAATTTTTATGGTTACATGTCTTACATAGAAGCCTTTTGTACATCTTGAATTAATTTTTGCATAGGTTCGAGAGATAAGGGTCCTACTTATTTCTTCTCTGTGTGGCTCTCCATTTTTCCCAGTACCATTTATTGAATAGGCTTCCTTTCCCCAGTGTATGTTGTTATCTGCGTTGGCTAAGATTAGTTAGGTGTGGGTAGATGGTTTTATATCTGAGTTCTCTATTCTGTTCCATTGGTCTATGTCACTACTTTTATACCAGTACCACACTGATAAAGAAATCACATACGAAAAAAACAGCTCGTGCTTATGGACTGGTAGAATCAATGCTGTTAAAATGCCCATAATGCCCAAGTGATTTACAGATTCAGCATAATCTCACCAAAATGCCAGTGTCACCTTTCACAGATCTCAAAAAAAGTAATTCTACACTTCATTTGGAACAAAAATGAACCTAAAAGGCCAAAGAAATCCTAAGTACAATGAACAAATCTGAAGGCATCACATTACCAAACTTCAAATTATAGGACAAGCTATATAGTAACCCAAACACTATGATGCCTCACGCTTTGTTATAAATCAGCCTATAACTAAAGAAAACCTTCCATGACAGTCTCTTCCTGACAATATGCACTCTGTTAATTATGAGAAACATCAAGCTGGTGTGTCCTGAGACTGATTTGTCTGTGTCTGTGTTGCTATCAGGCAGGATATTTGCTCACGAACAATTTTCCTATGAACCATCACACCAAACTCTGCTTTTTAAGTCAAAGGACAATGAGAAGAAAGGATGGTGGGAATGAACTAAGGCCATCTGGTGCCTTGTCTTCAGCGTTGTGCAAGTTTATGAACAGACAAACCACAGGCTGTGGTCAGGGCCAATTTAACCATTGAACTAGCTATACTTTGATTACCATGGATAGTAAGATACCATATTCTATTCACTATTGAGATAATAAAAAACCTTGAAATCTGAGTTAGCACGGAATCTGACTACATCCCACCTACTCACTCACATCCACATAGTTTAGACTTCCCAGTGTGTTCCGTTTATATATATCAATACCATAATGTGTATATTTGGAGACAATGTAAGTGAGTTTAAGGAAGCTTTCTATACCACTTGCTTAATACTCAATTTTAATAAATACTCTTTATTCTACTTCCACTAAGAGGCCCAAATTTCAGATTAAATAAGAACTTCTGTAGGAATTAATTTCCTTTTATATGAACTACCCCCCCAATTTCTTGTATAGATACATACAGACATGTACTATAGACATAAATACAGATACAGGTGTTCATGTCTGTATGGATTCAGTTCAATTGGATGTGTGAGTCATTGTTTTAGCTAAAAGTACTACGTTTTTATAGCTGAAAGTTACATTCTTTGTGACAGCTGTCTAATTCCTCTCTGATTGGGTAAGAAGGTCCAGTCCCTGGACGGCCTGGAGACTTACCCCTCCATCCCTTCAAGTTGTATTAGTGATTACAATCTGATCACGGAGACACTGCTTTCCTCAACCTCTCAGAAGACTCAGGCTTATTTCACCAAACAGATGACTGACGTTAAATTGTCAAATTTCAAACTCTTCACCTGCCTAACAGTACTATTTTTTGTAATAGTAAATTTGAGCTCATTTTTAAGTACAGCTTTTAAAAACTCTGCTCTTATGCTTTCCTAACATTAAACATTTATTTTCTTCAAGTACATCAAGAATGTCATTTGTGTAAGACCCTAAATCAAAAAAACACAACAAAGCTTATTGAATATGAATAAATTCTATAGTTTGATGCATTATAAAATGTCATGCTCGGCTTTTTTGAAAAAAAATCTTTTTTCAGAGTAACTTTGGCTTATGAATATTGTAACAGTTCTCTGTTCTCATTCAGTGAGCTGAGACAACCTTCCCTCTCACATGTGGAGACTTCTTCCATGAATTTATCTCATGAAAATGCATATTCAATGGTTGAATTTCTCAGAAGGAAAAGCAAAACACAAAACTTATGACCTTTATGGGAACTTTGTGCTTTTTCTTTTTTTAGTATATTACAAGCAAAATATTTCCTGTGTTCATATTTCAAAGGCAGGTTGGATAGGTTTGAGTATCAGAATAGATAATTCTACTGTTTTCTCACCAAAACATTTTTGTATATTACATGCATTATAATTATCTTCCGTGATTAACAGTACATTTAAAATTTTATTGCCAGTTAGCTGATGTGACCATTTACACTTTCCAAATCGTTTAAATATTTTACATAAAAAACATAAGAGGGAGGGGCGGAGACAATACAGAGGCTTCCATCCAGAAGGAGAGTTAAAGGACAGAAATTTAGAAAGTAACCTGGTGGATTAGAGCTGCACCAAGAGAGAAGGTTGAAGAACACACATCAACCCCGCTGAGGCAAGCTACAACCCCAAGGATACAAACAAAAGGTACAAAATCAATCACCAAGCAGATGGGAGTCCCCTCCCCCATGAGAATGGCTTGGAGTGCCCCACAAACAAACAAGCAGAGTTCAAAGGTCTTCCTACTACACTCCACGGGAGAGACCCTCTAAAAACTGGACCTACCTTCTCTACTAGGGTGCCACAGTGTTCTCCTGCCAGGCATAAAACTGTATAAAACTGTGTATATTATCTACCTGCAATTCTGAGCTCCCAGCACTCCCCTCCAGACTCTCACTCTGAGGTCTGGAGACCTGTCCCCCAGGAGTCCAGATACTTGGGTGATTTCTCGAGGGGTGCGGACAGGGCCTAAACTGCAGCTGGTCTGTGCTGACTCTGCAGCATGGGAGTGAGGAGAGGCCAGTCAGCTAAAAGGGAACCACTCCGGAGTGATGTGGCCCCGAGATGCAGAGCAGCAGCTGTCTTTTGGCAACAATAGGGCTCACTCTTGGATATTCTGAAGCCACACCCCCTGTCTCCCTGGGCAACCAGAGGAGGCCGGGCATCTACTCAGGTGGCAACCACAAGAACAGATCTGGGACGGAAACGCAAGCCCTGTGAATAAAGGATTTGCCTGAGGCGGTACCAGCCTGGGTGGAGCGTGGGGACTAGAAATGCATGTGCAGAGCCAGGAAGTTCCCAGGGTAGGGCTGACCCAGAGGACCACTTTATTGAGCCTAAGATGCAACCAGCCCTCAGGGTATCGTCAGCCTATAGACAAAGGAAGACAGGAGGCTACGACTGACAGCTAACCGGATACAAACCTGCAGGAGCAAAGACAGGGCCTGAGGCACAGGCTCTGGGAACTCAAAACAGCTTCTCTTCTGCAGGGGAATTTAGCAGGGACAGAAACAAATTCCCACAAAGTTGTTCTTTCCTGTTCTGTCAGTAACATCAATCAGGGGTGGGGCTAGAACAGAGTGAACACCCCCCAGCCTCCATCAAGCACCCGAGGTTGTCAGGCCTCACCTCCCCCTCCTAGACAGAGGCAGAGCACAGCAGCCTGGCTGAGCAGAAAAAGATTTCCTTGTGATTCAGGCAGGTGCAAACCTCTGGAGTATCTGTTCACTACAAGCAACTGGGTCAAAGCCCTGCAGGGCTATCAGTGACTGGGTGTGACAGAGGTGCAAGGTGGGGAAGGAGGCATCAACCTTCCCAGACTGATATATTTGCTAGGTGGGTCCTCCTGACTACACGGAGCACTGAAGCAAGCCATATCTGAGTTGTCACCAGACCCCTGTGATCCAGTTGCCAGAGACCTTTTAAACTCTCCCACCTGAGACAAGTGCTGACTGAGGCAATTGATTTGGACCTTTTGACTGAGAAAATCGCCCGAGGACTATTCAGGTGGTGCCCTGGGTGTGTGGTTGTAGGAAGGTTTCATTTTCCTTTTCCAATGGTTGCTTGTGGGGGGCAGGGTAACTTAATTGCTGGTATTTCTCCACAGCTGAGGCTTCAACCCAGAGTAACTTTCTCACTAGGGTCTAACAGAGACCAGCTGAAAACAAGACAGAACCACTTAGCCCCACCACACCAAACAGGTACCCAGTTTCCAAGGCCATAGCACTGTACAGGTCCTCGACAAAGCTCCAGGGGAAAAATCAAATGGAGCAAAACAATCATGGGGCGGAATCAGTGGAAAAACTCTGGTAACATGAATAACCAGAATAGGTCAAACCCCACCCCCACCCCAAGGAAAGATATGCCACATGTAACTGAAGATCTCATTCATAAACAGCAGGCCAAGATGTCAGAAATCAAATTCAGAATTTGGACTGCAAACAAGATTAATAGAGTGGAGGAAAATTTGGAATTAGAAGTTCAAGGACCAATTTTAAAGTCGGAATTAGAAATTCGAGGAGAAATTCAAAAGTTGTCTCAAGAATTTAACAAATTTAAAGACAAAACAACCAAAGATTTTGACACAATGAAACAAGAATTTGTAGCCCTCAAAGATCTGAAAAATACAGTAGAATCCCTCAGTAACAGAGTGGAGCAAGCAGAAGAAAGGATTTCTGACATTGAAGACAAAGTCTTTGAACGCTCTCAAACTCTCAAAGAGGAAGAGAAATGGAGAGCAAAAACGGATCATTCTCTCAGAGAGCTCTGAGATAATTCGAAGAAGGCTAATATCCGCCTCATTGGAATCCCTGAAAGTGATGAAGTGGTCTCACAAGGCGCAGAGGCCCTTCTCTATGAAATTATGAAAGAGAATTTTCCAGACATGCCAAGAGATTCTGAAATTCAGATAGCAGACAGTTTCAGAACTCCAGCACAACTCTATCTGAATAAGACATCCCCCAGGCATATCACAATTAACTTCACTAAAGTTAATATGAAGGAGAAAATTCTGAAAGCAGCCAGACGTAAGAAATCCATTACCTACAAGGTGAAGAATATTAGAATGACTGCAGAGCTCTCTGCTGAAACTTTTAAAGCCAGAAGAGGGTGGTCATCGACTTTTAATCTCCTAAAGCAAAATAACTTTCAACCCCGGATCCTGTATCCAACTAAACTGAGTTTCACTTATGATGGAGAAATGAAATACTTTAATGACATTCATATGTTGAAGAAATTGCCATAACCAAACCAGCTCTTCAGGATATTCTCAGACCTATCCTTCATAATGACCAGCCCAATCCTCTACCACAAAAGTAAACTCACTCAGAAACTTTTGATCAAACTCCAACTTCCACAGTGGTGAAAGGATTAAAAATGTCCACTGGATGGGCGGCTCCTGTGGCTCAGTCGGTAGGGCGCCGGCCCCATATACCGAGGGTGGCGGGTTCAAACCCAGCCCCAGCTGAACTGCAAACCAAAAAATAGCTGGGCGTTGTGGCGGGCGCCTGTAGTCCCAGCTACTCGGGAGGCTGAGGCAAGAGAATCGCTTAAGCCCAGGAGTTGGAGGTTGCTGTGAGCTGTGTGATTCCATGGCACTCTATCGAGGGTGATAAAGTGAGACTCTGTCTCTACAAAAAAAAAAAAAAAATGTCCACTGGACGTTCGAAAAACTCGATACCCAAAATTTTACCAGACTTATCAATATTCTCCATTAATGTGAATGGCTTAAAACCTCCTCTAAATAGGCACAGGTTAGCTGACTGGATACAAACTCAGGCCAGATATTTGCTGCATACAAGAGTCACATCTTACCTTAAAAGACAAATATAGACTCAAGGTGAAAGGATGGTTGCCCATATTTCAGGCAAATGGTAATCAGAAAAAACCAGGTGTTGAAATTCTATTTGCAGATACAATAGGCTTTAAACCAAAAAAAGTAAGGAAGGATAAGAACAGTCACTTCACATTAAAAATGACTGATCCGAGGGGAGACAAGATGGCGGACTGAAGCCAGCTTTCAACAAAGGCTCCCGTCCAGAAGGAGAGTTAAGGGACAGGAATTTAGTAAGTATCCTGGTGGACTTGAGCCTCACCAAGAGAGAAGGCTGAAGAACGCACATCAACACCGCTGAGGCAAGTTGTGATCACAAGGACACAAACAAAAGGTACAAAATCCACCACCAAGCGGACGGGAGTCCCCCTCCCCCATGAGACCGGCTCAAGAGCCCCACAATTGAACAAGCGGGCAGAAATTAAAGGCCCTCCCACTACACTCCACGGGAGAGACCTTCTAAAAACTGGACCTACCTCCCCTACTGGGGTGCCATGGCGTTCTCCTGCCGGACATAGGGCTGAAAAAAACTTTGGGAATCCTTTGCCGGCAACCCTGAATCCCCGGCGCTCCCCTCCCGCCCACTGAGGTCTGGAGGCCTGTCCCCCAGGACTTCGGATCCGTGGGTGATTTCTCAAGGGGAGTGGACAGTCCCCGAGTTGCGACTGGTCAGCATTGACTCTGAGGCGCGCAAGTGAGGAGAGGGCACCGGGCTGAGGGGGAGTCACGCCTCACGGCACTTCCCTGCGGTGCAGTGCAGCAACCCTCCCCGGGCATACGGGGCCCAAGACTGAATAAGACTCTGGCCTCCCTGCTGAGAGCTGAGAACCCCTACTCTCACTCGGGGTCTGAGGGCCTATCCCCCAGGAGTTCGGCTCCTTGGGTGATTTCTCGAGGGGAGTGCACAGTGCCTGAGCTGCGTCAGGTCAGCGCTGACTCTGGGATACGTGAGCGAGGAGAGGGCACTCTGCTGAGGAGAAATCAAGCCTTGGCGGCACTTCCCTGCGGTGCAGTGCAGGAGCCGTCCCCGGACCATAGTATTGCGTAAAACTGAAAGAAACTCTAGCTTCCCCCCCCCCCCAATCGGGGTCTGGGGGCCCATCCCCCAAGAGTTCTGATCCTTGGGGGATCTCTTAAGGGGTGTGGACCCAGCACAAACTGCAGCCGCTCAGTGCTGACTCTGGGGCGCGGGACAGAGGAGAAAAGGGTCGCCTGAGTGCCCACACCAGAGCAGCAGTTCCCTGGAGGTAGATCAACAGCCGTTTTTTCTTTAACGGCAGAACGCTCACTTCTGGATATTCTGAGGCCACATCCCCTGTCTCCCTGGGCAACCAGAGGAGGCCACCGGCCACACGGCTCACAAACCCGGGAAGCTTCCAGGGCGGGGCCAACCCAGAGAGGTGTTCAGACACAATTCTCCAACAGCAAAGACGTTTGAACTCAAAACAGCCCGTCTTCTGTAGGCGACAACAGGAACAGAGACAGAACCTCACAAAGTTGTCTGTTCTGTTCTGTTCTGTTAGCAGCATCCATCAGGGATGGGGCTAAGCCTGAGTGAACACCTCCTTCCCATCACCTGCATCAAACACTCAAAGATGTCAGGCCCCATCTCCTCCTGCTAGATAGCGGCAGTCTGCGGGGGCCTGGCAGACTTCCTTGCGATTCAGGCAGGTGCAAACCCCTGGAGTGTCTGTTCACTGCAGGCAACTGGGTTAGCCATCTGCAGAGATACCAGTGACTGGGTCTGACGGAGGGGCAAAGTGGGGAAGGAGACGTCAACCTTCCCAGACTGCTCTGTTTGCTGGGTGGCTCCTCCTGACTCCACGCTGCACTGGGGTGAGCTGTGTCAGAGGAGTCACCAGGCCCCTGTGATCCAGTTCCCAGAGGCCTCTTGAACCCTTCCACCCGAGACAAGTGCCGATTGACACAGTTGATTTGGACTTTTTGAACTGGGCTAATAGACTGAGGACTTTTCAGGTGGTGCCCTGGGTGTGCGATTGTAGGAAGGTTTGATTCTCCTTTTCCAACTGGGGCCAGAGGTGGGCAGGCGGCGTGACTTAATTGCTGATTTTTCCACACAGCTGAGACTTCAAGCCAGAGTAGAAGTTGCAATAGGATCAAACAGAAACCAGCTGAAAACAAGACAGAACCACTTTGCTCCACCACACCAGACAGGGCCCCAGTTTCTCAGGCCACAACACTGTACGGGCCCTCGATAAAACCCCAGGGGAAAAACCAAAGGGAGTAAACCATGGGGCGGAATCAGCGGAAAAACTCTGGTAACATGAATAACCAGAATAGATCAACCCCCCCAAGAAAAGATACGGCAGATGTGATTGAAGATCCCATTCATAAACAACTGGCTGAGATGTCAGAAGTCGAATTCAGAATTTGGGCAGACAAGATTAATAAACTGGAATTAGGAATTCGAGGAGAAGTTCAAAAATTGTCTCAAGAATTTAACGAATTTAAAGACAAAACCACCAAAGACTTAGACACACTGAAACAAGAACTTACAGCCCTCAAAGATATGAAAAATACAGTAGAATCCCTCAGTAACAGAATGGAGCAAGCAGAAGAAAGGATTTCTGACATTGAAGATAAAGTCTTCGAACGCTCCCAATCTCTCAAAGAGGAAGAGAAATGGAGAGCAAAAACGGATCACTCACTCAGAGAACTCTCAGATAATTCGAAAAAAAACAACATAAGGGTTATAGGAATTTCGGAGAACGATGAAGTGGCTGCCAAGGGCACAGAGGCCCTTCTACATGAAATTATGAAAGAAAATTTTCCAGACATGCCTAGAGAATCTGAAATTCAGACAGCAGACAGCTTCAGAACCCCAGCACGATTCAACCCCAATAAGCCATCTCCCAGACATACCATAATTAGCTTCACTAAAGTTAACATGAAAGAGAAGATTCTCAAAGCAGCCCGGCGAAAGAAAACTATAACGTACAAAGGTAAGAATATTAGAATAACTGCAGATCTCTCTGCTGAAACTTTTCAAGCAAGAAGAGGCTGGTCATCAACTTTTAATCTCCTAAAGCAAAAAAACTTTCAACCCAGGATCTTGTATCCAGCTAAACTGAGTTTCATCTATGATGGAGAAATTAAATACTTCAATGACATTCATATGTTGAAAAAATTTGCCATAAGTAAACCAGCTCTTCAGGATGTTCTCAGACCTATCCTCCACAATGACCAACCCAATCCTATACCACAAAAGTAAACTCACTCAGAAACTTCGGATCAAACTCCAACTTCCACACTGGCGAAAGCATTAAAAATGTCCACTGGACCTTTGAAAAACTCGATACCCAAAATTCCACCAGACTTATCAATACTCTCCATCAATGTGAATGGCTTAAACTGTCCTCTAAAGAGGCATAGGTTAGCTGACTGGATACAAAAACTCAAGCCAGATATTTGTTGCATACAAGAGTCACATCTCAACTTAAAAGACAAATACAGACTCAGGGTGAAAGGATGGTCATCCATATTTCAGGCAAATGGTAATCAGAAAAAAGCAGGTGTTGCAATTTTATTTGCAGATACAGTAGGCTTTAAACCATCAAAAGTAAGGAAGGACAAGAATGGTCACTTCATATTTGTTAAGGGTAATACTCAATATGACGAGATCTCAATTATTAATATCTATGCACCCAACCAGAATGCACCTCGATTTGTAAGAGAAACTCTAACAGACATGAGTAACTTGATTTCCTCCAGCTCCATAATCGTTGGAGATTTCAACACTCCCTTGGCAGTGTTGGATCGATCCTCCAGAAAGAAGCTGAGCAAAGAAATCTTAGATTTAAACCTAACCATCCAATATTTAGATTTAGCAGACATCTACAGAACATTTCATCCCAACAAAACTGAATACACATACTTCTCAGCAGCCCACGGAACTTACTCCAAAATTGATCACATTTTAGGTCACAAGTCTAACCTCAGTAAATTTAAAGGAATAGAAATTATTCCATGCATCTTCTCGGACCATCATGGAATAAAACTTGAATTGAGTAACAACAGGAATCTGCATACCCATACAAAAACATGGAAGTTAAATAACCTTATGCTGAATGATAGCTGGGTCAGAGATGAGATTAAGAAAGAAATCACCAATTTTTTGGAACAAAACGACAATGAAGACACAAACTATCAGAACCTCTGAGACACTGCAAAGGCAGTTCTAAGAGGGAAATTTATAGCACTGCAAGCCTTCCTCAAGAGAACGGAAAGAGAGGAAGTTAACAACTTAATGGGACATCTCACGCAACTGGAAAAGGAAGAACATTCCAACCCCAAACCCAGTAGAAGAAAAGAAATAACCAAAATTAGAGCAGAATTAAATGAAATTGAAAACAAAAGAATAATACAACAGATCAATAAATCAAAAAGCTGGTTTTTTGAAAAGGTCAATAAAATAGATAAACCTCTGGCCAACCTAATCAGGAAAAAAAGAGTAAAATCTCTAATATCATCAATCAGAAACAACAGAGACGAAATAACCACAGACTCATCAGAAATCCAAAAAATCCTTAATGAATATTACAAGAAACTTTATTCTCAGAAATATGAAAATCTGAAGGAAATAGACCGATACTTGGAAGCACGCCACCTTCCAAGATTTAACCAGAATCAAGTGGAAATGTTGAACAGACCCATATCAAGTTCAGAAATAGCATCAACTATACAAAACCTCCCTAAAAAGAAAAGCCCGGGACCAGATGGTTTCACGTCAGAATTCTACCAAACCTTTAAAGAGGAATTAGTACCTATATTACTCAACCTGTTCCAAAATGTAGAAAAAGAAGGAAGACTACCCAACACGTTCTATGAAGCAAACATCACCCTGATCCCCAAACCAGGAAAAGACCCAACAAGAAAAGAAAATTATAGACCAATATCACTAATGAATATAGATGCAAAAATATTCAACAAGATCCTAACAAACAGAATCCAGCAACACATCAAACAAATTATACATCATGACCAAGTTGGTTTTATCCTAGGGTCTCAAGGCTGGTTCAATATACGTAAATCTATAAATGTAATTCAGCACATAAACAAATTAAAAAACAAAGACCATATGATTCTCTCAATTGATGCAGAAAAAGCTTTTGATAATATCCAGCATCCCTTCATGATCAGAACACTCAAGAAAATTGGTCTAGAAGGGACTTTTCTTAAACTGATAGATGCTATCTACAGCAAACCCACAGCCAATATCATATTGAATGGAGTTAAATTGGAATCATTTCCACTCAGATCAGGAACCAGACAAGGCTGCCCATTGTCTCCATTGCTTTTCAACATTGTAATGGAAGTTTTAGCCACCGCAATTAGGGAAGAAAAGGCGATCAAGGGTATCCATATAGGGTCAGAAGAGATCAAACTCTCGCTCTTCACAGATGATATGATTGTGTATCTGGAAAACACTAGGGACTCTACTACAAAACTCCTAGAAGTGATCAAGGAATACAGCAGCGTCTCAGGTTACAAAATCAACATTCATAAATTGGTAGCCTTTATATACACCAACAACAGTCAAGTTGAAAAAGCAGTTAAGGACTCTATCCCATTCACGGTAGTGCCAAAGAAGGTGAAATATTTGGGAATTTACCTAACAAAAGACGTGAAAGATCTCTATAAAGAGAACTATGAAACTCTAAGAAAAGAAATAGCTGAAAATGTTAACAAATGGAAAAACATACCATGCTCATGGCTAGGAAGAATCAACATTATCAAAATGTCCATACTACCCAAAGCAATATATAATTTCAACGCACCCCCTATTAAAGCTCCACTGTCATATTTTAAAGATCTTGAAAAAACATTACTTCGTTTTACATGGAATCAGAAAAAACCTCAAATAGCCAAGACATTACTCAGAAATAAAAACAAAACAGGAGGAATCACACTACCAGACCTCAGACTTTACTACAAATCGATAGTGATCAAAACAGCATGGTATTGGCACAAAAACAGAGAAGTAGATATCTGGAACAGAATAGAGAACCAAGAGATGAATCCAGCTACTTACCGCTATTTGATTTTTGACAAGCCAATTAAAAACATTCAGTGGGGAAAAGATTCCCTATTTAACAAATGGTGCTGGGTGAACTGGCTGGCAACCTGCAGAAGACTGAAATTGGACCCACAACTTTCACCATTAACTAAGATAGACTCTCATTGGATTAAAGATTTAAACTTAAGACATGAAACTATAAAAATACTAGAGGAGAATGCAGGGAAAACCCTTGAAGAAATTGGTCTGGGTGAGTATTTCATGAGGAGAACCCCCCGGGCAATTGAAGCAGCTTCAAAAATACACTACTGGGACTTGATCAAACTAAAAAGCTTCTGCACAGCTAAGAACACAGTAAGCAGAGCAAGCAGACAGCCCTCAGAATGGGAGAAGATATTTGCAGGGTATATCTCTGACAAAGGTTTAATAACCAGAATCCACAGAGAACTCAAACGCATCAGCAAGAAAAAAAACAAGGGATCCCATCGCAGGCTGGGCAAGGGATTTGAAGAGAAACTTCTCTGAAGAAGACAGGCGCACGGCCTTCAGACATATGAAAAAATGCTCATCATCTTTAATCATCAGAGAAATGCAAATCAAAACTACTTTGAGATATCATCTAACTCCAATGAGACTAGCCTATATCACAAAATCTCAAGACCAGAGATGTTGGCGTGGATGCGGAGAAAAGGGAACACTTCTGCACTGCTGGTGGGAATGCAAATTAATACATTCCTTTTGGAAAGATATATGGAGAACACTCAGAGATCTAAAAATAGATCTGCCATTCAATCCTGTAATTCCTCTGCTGGGCATATACCCAGAAGACCAAAAATCACAACATAACAAAGATATTTGTACCAGAATGTTTATTGCAGCCCAATTCATAATAGCTAAGTCATGGAAAAAGCCCAAGTGCCCATCGATCCACGAATGGATTAATAAATTGTGGTATATGTATACCATGGAATACTATGCAGCCTTAAAGAAAGATGGAGACTTTACCTCTTTCATGTTTACATGGATGGAGCTGGAACATATTCTTCTTAGTAAAGTATCCCAAGAATGGAAGAAAAAATACCCAATGTACACAGCCCTACTATGAAACTAAATTGGGACTCTCACATGAAAGCTATAACCCAGCTACAACTTAACAATAGGGGGAAGTGGGAAAGGGGGGGAAGGTGGGTAGAGGGAGGGGAATCGGTGGGATCACACCTGTGGTGCATATTACAGGGGTATTTGCGAAACTTGGTAAATGTAGAATGTAAATGTTTTGGCACAGTAACTGAGATAACGCCGGAAAGGCTATGTTAACCACTGTGATAAAAATGTGTCAAATGGTTTATGAAGTGAGTGTATGATGCCCCATAATCATATCATTGTATACAGTTATGATTTAATAAAAAAAAAAAAGAACAGTCACTTCATATTTGCTAAGGGTAATACTCAATATGATGAGATTTCAATCATTAATATCTATGCACCCAACCAGAATGCACCTCAATTTGTAACAGAAACTCTAACAGACATGAGCAACTTGATTTCCTCCAGCTCCATAATAGTACGGATTCTACTACAAAACTCTTAGAAGTGATCAAGGAACACAGCAGCGTCTCAGGTTACAAAATCAACATTCATAAATCGGTAGCCTTTATATATACCAACAATAGTCAAGGTGAAAAAACAGTTAAGGACTCTATTCCATTCACAGTAGTGCCAAAGAAGATGAAATATTTGAAGATTATCTAACAAAGGACATGACCTTTGACAAGCCAATTAAAAACATTCAGTGGGGAAAAGATTCCCTATTTAACAAATGGTGCTGGGTGAACTGGCTGACAACCTGTGTAAGACTGAAACTGGACCCACACCTTTCACCATTAACTGAGATAAACTCTCACTGGATTAAAGATTTAAACTTAAGACATGAAACTATAAAAATACTAGAAGAGAGTGCAAGGAAAACCCTTGAAGAAATCGGTCTGGGCAAGTATTTTATGAGGATGACCCCCCGGGCAATTGAAGCAGCTTCAAAAATACACTACTGGGACCTGATCAAACTAAAAATCTTCTGCACAGCCAAGAACACAGTAAGTAAAGCAAGCAAATAGCCCTCAGAATGGGAGAAGATATTTGCAGATTATGTCTCCAAAAAAGGTTTAATAACCAGAATCCATAGAGAACTCAAACCTATAAGCAAGAAAAGAACAAGTGATCCCATCGCAGGCTGGGCAAGGGACTTGAAGAGAAACTTCTCTGAAGAAGACAGCCACATGGCCTACAGACATATGAAAAAATGCTCATCATCTTTAATCATCAGAGAAATGCAAATCAAAACTACTTTGAGATATCATCTAACTCCAGTAAGATTAGCCCATATTACAAAATCTCAAGACCAGAGATGTTGGCGTGGACGTGGAGAAAAGGAAACACTTCTACACTCCTGGTGGGAATGGAAGTTAATACATTCCTTGTGGAAAGATGTTTGGAGAACACTTAGAGATCTAAAAATAGATCTGCCATTCAATCCTATAATTCCTCTACTAGGTATATATCCAGAAGACCAAGAATCACATTATAACAAAGATATTTGTACCAGAATGGTTTATTGCAGCCCAATTCATAATTGCCAATTCATAGAAAAAGCCCAAGTGCCCATCAATCCACGAATGGATTAACAAGTTGTGGTATATGTACACCATGGAACATTATACAGCCTTAAAGAAAGATGGAGACTTTACCTCTTTCATGTTTACATGGATGGAGCTGGAACATACTCTTCTTAGTAAAGTATCTCAAGAATGGAAGAAAAAGTATACAATGTACTCAGCCCTACTATGAAACTAATTTATGGCTTTCACATGAAAGCTATAACCCAGTTATAACCTAGGAATGGGGGGAGGGGGAACGTGGGCGGAGGGAGAGTGATTGCTGGGATTACACCTGAGGTGCATCTTACAAGGGTATTTGTGAAACTTAGTAAATGTAGAATGTAAATGTCTTAACACAATAACTAAGAAATTTCCAGGAAGGCTATATTAACCAGTGTGATGAAAATGTGTCAAATGGTCTATAAAACCAGTGTATGGTGACCCATGATCACATTAATATACACAGCTATGATTTAATAAAAAGAAAAAATTAAGAGTATTTTTGTCAATTATTAATAACTGAATAAAAATAACATTAGTACATTAAATTAAACATTTGAATTTAGAAATTAGCTGGGCGTGGTGGCTCATGCCTGTAATCCTAGCACTCTGGGAGGCTAAGGCAGGTGGATTGTCTGAGTTTAGGAGTTCCAGACCAGCCTGAGCAAGAGCAAGATCCTGTCTCTAAAAACAGCTGGACATTGTAGCAGATGCCTGTAGTCACAGCTACTCGGGAGGTTGAGACAAGGGGATCATGTGAGTCCAAGAGTTTGAGTTTGCTGTGAGCTCTGTGAAAGTGAGACTCTGCCCCCCCACCCCCAAAAAAAATGAATTTATAAATTGAAATCAGAGAATATTCATAGGTTAGAATGTGTTGTTAAATCTAGGGCTAAACAACATGAGAATGTTTCTTATGGCTGGAGAAATCTTTCCCAAACTCTTGCTGTCATTTGAGGGCAATGTCCATAACTGCTAAGCATAAAGTCAGGAAAAATGGTTGCCGACGGCTGATCAACATTACAACATATGAAGCGACTATTTCTAGATATCACAACAAGCTGTGCAAGACTATACTATTTGAACAAAGAGGAAAAAAATAAGGTGAGTTATGCAATGGTATCAAATGTCTGCCAGAAGGCAATTTCTAAATCATGAATATATATTGAGCAACGTCCCTTTGATGAAGAGACCAAAAGCAGAGATTGGGGAGCTTTAGATTTCTGGCTATTGTAAGGCAAGATCCCAAAAAGGAGGAGCCATGGAGAAAAAAAATCTCCAAACATAATAGGAAATCTTAGCGTTGCTGAGGTATATAGAGGTATGTAAAGGCCTCATGTGCATGAAGGGGAATGCCTGAACTCTGGGGTGATGAGAACCACCACAGCATAGCACAGGAAGGGGTTCAAGGTCCAACCAATCAGACTGAAGCCAGTGGTCACTGCCAGGGATAGTCAGTAAGATTAATACAGGCGTGGATTATCCTCGGATCACAGTATAAACTAGAACAGCCAGAGATAATCAGTAAGATTACAGTAGGTGTGGACTATCCTCAGATTACAGTATAAAGTAGAACTGCCCTAGCTGATCTTAAAAACAGACCTTAGATGGGGCAGCACCTGTGGCTCAGGGAGGAGTGAGCTGACCCCTTATACTGGAAGTGGTGGGTTCAAACCTGGCCCCGGGCCAAAACCTGAAAAAAAAAAAAAAAAAACCTTAGATGGATCTGATGATCCAAAAGTAACTTAAATACCAACTGATATTCTTCAGATAAAGATAACAAAATTAAGGTCACTCAACAAGATAGCATTCACAGTATATGATGTCCATTAAAAAATCATTAGACACTGCTGGGCCTGGTGGCTCACGCCTGTAATCCCAGCATTGAGGCCAGTGCAGGTGAATCACTTGAGCTCAGAAGTTTGAGACCAGCCTGAGCAAGAGTAAGACCCTGTTTCTATTTTTAAAAAGTAGAAAAATTAGCTGGGCATCATGGCAGGTGCCTGTAGTCTCAGCTACTCAGGAGGCTGAGGCAAGAGGTGAGCCCAGGAGTTTGAGGGTGCTGTGAGCTATGATGCCACAGTGCTCTACCCAGCAGGACAGACTAAGACTCTGTATCAGAAAAATTATTAGACATCTGAAGAACCGGGCTAATATGTTCCATATCTAAGCTAAGAGGCAGTCAATATAAACACACAAATGACAGAAATGATGACATGAGTTGATAAGTATTTTAACAATTTTCATATATTTAAAGGAAAGGATGAAAGAAATGAAAAAAATTTTTTTAAGTTGTAACTGTTAGAGATAATTGCAGAAAAAAAAAGATCAGTGAACTTAGGGTTTAATAATAGAATCGATTCAAAATGAATTACAGGAAGATAAAACCAAGTGAAAACAGAGACTTAGAAACTATAAAAAAATATTTCTTCAAACAAGTCCTTCCCACCTTCTTAAAAATAGAGATGATTTTTTTCAAACTTAATAAAACTCTAACCTCAGAATTCCAAGAGTGTAAATGAAAATGATAATAAAAAGACAACTGTAATGAAAACCACGCCAGAACACATAATATTACATTGCAGAAAAATAATGGCAAGGAGAAAATCTTAAACAAAAACATAAGGAAACCAAAGACTTCTAAGAAGAAACTATTCTCTGTAAAAAAAAAGGGCAAGTTTGAAAAGTAGGAAAACTCAGCAAGAATTCAATGTTAACACACAAACCTACACACACAGATACAGGAATAATTGTAGGTATGTGTGAATGCAGTGTTTAATATGTGTATGTTATCTACCTCTATTTGTTGAGAAGGCAAAGAATCGATGAAATTTTAACAGATTGAGAACCGCGAACACTCAAATCTTGGCCAACATTTCTGACAATAAAAAGACCCAAGTTTTCTGGGAGAAAAAGTTGACTCCAGAGCTGAATCAGGAAGTATGCAAAATAGTCTAGAACACGTCACAGTACCAGAACATAGGAAAATGCTCGAACAATCGAAAATGAGCTGTGTCAAAAGATACAGAAGCTGATGGGAAAGAGTTCCCAGGGGCCAAAACTGGAATCATTAGAGCAATAAAGTGATTAGTTGAGTATTAGATTATAATCCAAAGTAATAAAATAAATATCCATTTTATGCAGACATAAACAAATGTCTGAATAAATCAATTAATAGGGGGAAATAGAAGTCTAAATGCTATGAAGTTAAAATATAGCATATTAAAAATCGCAAGACGAAACATACGTGAAAGGTTTATGTTGAGGAGTAAATTCTATTCACATCATAGTGAATGTGGTAACATTTTAGGAGTTTAGAGATGGCAATAAAATCTTTATTTTAATATAAATTTTAAAAATAATTAAGGATGAAAGTTTAATAAAGTAACGCATGCGATTCAGTAAACCTGGTACTTTTGTGCCTTGCGCAAAGTAATCATTCAATAAACGTTCCAATTTGTTAGGAGTGAGCCCCAAATGTTGTTGCACGATTTATCTGACTTGTATCTGAAGTTAACCCTGTGCTATCTGTATAACTACTGTAGGTTTAGATGTGAAGAGGCTGAACCTTCCCAAGGCTGAGTAACTTGACCCATCTTACCAAACCATATGCCCTTTCTACTGCATTAGATGGATTCTTCCCAGGAGGTTACGTTGTTATTAAAATATAAATCATTTTCATTCCGTTTTCTCTGGATTTGCTCTACAACAGATGAGGGAGGAGAATGCTGACAAAACAATTCAAAAGTTTTAACTAGGCTTGATAAAAGACGACCATCTCTATTATGTCTGCGCAGTATTGCCCTGCGCTTCTTTTTTTAAATTGCAATTTTTAATATATAGTAAGTCTATTTAAATAAATATATGACTACACAAAATCATTCAACACTGTGAATCATTTAGTGGTTAAAAAATTGGAGCTGTTTCTTTTTCATTTCAATATTGTGAGCATCTACAAGCTTTCGAATAAGAATCGTTGTAAGTATTTACCCAAAAGATCAGAGTTCTGGGTTACGATTTTGGTTTTGTTAAATTTGAAAATGTCATGATGTCTCTCAGGGAGTTAGATTCTTGTTCGGTAGCAAGAAAATCAAATGCTTCAGGATCCTACTTACTTGAGGTACCTAAAATAGTCAAGTTCATAGAATCAATGGTGGCTGCCAGAGGTTAGGGGAGGGGAAATTTGGAAGTTACTGATTGTGTATTTCAGTTAAGCAATTAGAATAAGCTCTAAAGATCTGCTGTATAGCATAGTATCTATAGTCAACAATAATTTATCATACCCTTAAAATAATGTATTCTACACTCAAAATTTTGCTGAGAGTAGAAAGTCGTATTAAATGTTTTTACTACAACAAAATACAATTAAAAGAAAGACGACAGCATACAACTTTGCAGGATTGCAGGATTCCCTGCAAACTGATTTCAAGGACAGTTTCACGCAGGAGGCAAAATGGGATACCCTTGTGTCCCACTCACCACTGACTCTGGGTATCAGAGCCTGAGCCCAGGGAGACAGACTCCAGTGAGGGGTGTGCTGAGAACGGCCAACAGGGAGGATTTCCAGTGGCTGAGGTCTGGTGCTGGTCTCTTTAACAAGCATCCGCTTGGACCATCATGCTACCTACCATAACCACAATGGGTGAGTCCTTCTATTTCCATGACTCTGCAGCACGTAATAACCAAGATCAAGTTCACCTTCCTCTACATCATTAAATGCTTCCCTAAGATGAGACACAGTGAACTTTTAGACCCCCAGTAAACGAAATTAGGAGGGTGTGGTAAGATTACTTGTCTTTGTTAACAGACCAGTGTGTCTCTTGCAGAAGGAAAGGGTCCCATAAAGTTTCAGGTTAGAGGATATTCTGAAGTTTGTCCAGCTTGCAGTGCCTGGACTTCAGCTTTCCTGCACTCCCCTGGCTGGCTCTGTCATTTTCAGTATGATAGCCTTAACGTTTTTAGCTAAAGCCTTCTCTTGTAGCATCACAGGTGATTTATGAGGACAGACTTTTTTTTATATGGACATACTGAAGAGCTGTCAGATTGCGTTGATTAAGTACTCAGGCCCGAGAGGCAAACTGCCAAGGTTGAAAACAGTACAGTAAAGCACACCATCTTGGAGTTTGCTCAACAATTTACCAACTTCTGAGTGCTTTCATTTAGTTTCTAAGTAAATAAAATAAGAATTATCTCAAGAATGGAAAAAGAAGTATCCTATGTTACTCAATACTACTATGAAATCAATATATAATCACCTATACATTCATACGAATGGTAAAACATAACTATAGTCCAGAAAGTCGAAGGCAAGAGGAGAGAGAAGGGAGGGAAGGAGGTGGGAGGAGGGAGGGTATTTGGGGGAATCTCACCTAATGTGCATGACACAATGGTACATTTCAAAACTATTAAGAGTATAATTGTCTTACCACAACAAATAGGTAAGTGAGGTGATGGACGTGTTGATCAGGTCAATGTAAGCATTTCACGTCGTATAACAAATCAGTACACTGAACCCCATAAATGCATCAATGTACACAGTTATGATTTAATAAAAACAAAATAAATAGTATTTTTCAAAACTCAAAAAAAAAAAAAAGAATGATGGTGAGGTTGGTGGTGATAGTAACAATTATAGGACCTATCTCATAGTGTTGTTTCCAATACTACATGAAATTAACCTGTGTAACACACATTAGCTGCTAGAATACCCTAGGTAGATACCCTATATATACGTGTGTGTGCTGTAGTTTAATATATTTGCAATATAACTTTAGTAAACAATAGCCATAACTCAATGCATGTTGCAACACCCTTGAACTAGAGAAAGTGATCACAGAGGTTGAAGAGATTGAAGTTGGAGATCAGACAGGTGAGCACCTACCCTGACCTTCCTCTCTAAGCACTACAACGACAGAACTCAACCCAGGGTAGGGGTGGAGGTCTCAGGGCTCAAAGGAGCACAGGCAAACTAGTGTGCCGGGCTGGGGTGATCAGAGGAAGATGAAATGGGGAGACAACTGCTGGCTAGGTTTTCTAAGTTGATATATTAGTTTTCTCTCACTGGTATAACAAGTTTCCACAAACTCAATGTTTAAAACAGTATGAATGTATTGTCTTAGAGTTGCAGAAGTCAGAAATCTGAAATGGGTTAATGGACCCAACTCAAACGTCCATAGGCCTATGCTTCTTCTGTAGGGTCTCACGGAGAGAAACTACATCCTTGTTTTTTCCAGGTTAGAGACCAACTATGTTCCTTGGCTTACGACTCCATTTTCCATGTTCAAAACCAGTGAGGGTAGGTTGGTAGAATCCTTCTCATATCACACTGCACTATGTTTTCCTACTTTCGGTATCTAGCTTTCAATTTTATTTTATTTATCTTCCCTTGTTATTACATTGGTCCTACCTGAATAATCCAGGATAATCTCCATATCCTAAGGTCATCTGCAATTTACCTTGCTCTTTTGTCATGAAAGGTAACATATTCACAGGTTCTGGGGATTAGGAGATGGTCACCTATGGAAAGGTCTTCATTCTGCCTACCATTAAAAGCTATATATTAATCTAAAGTACAAAATAGAGAAAATAAGGAATGCAGCACTGAGGATTTAAAATGCTTTATATTTTGGGGGCAGCACCTGTGGCTCAAAGGAGTAGGGTGCCAGCCCCACATATTGGAGGTGGCGGGTTCAAACCCGGCCCCAGAGATATCATCTAACTCCAATGAGACTAGCCTATATCACAAAATCTCAAGACCAGAGATGCTGGCGTGGATGCGGAGAAAAGGGAACACTTCTGCACTGCTGGTGGGAATGCAAATTAATACATTCCTTTTGGAAAGATATATGGAGAACACTCAGAGATCTAAAAATAGATCTGCCATTCAATCCTGTAATTCCTCTGCTGGGCATATACCCAGAAGACCAAAAATCACAACATAACAAAGATATTTGTACCAGAATGTTTATTGCAGCCCAATTCATAATAGCTAAGTCATGGAAAAAGCCCAAGTGTCCATCGATCCACGAATGGATTAATAAATTGTGGTATATGTATACCATGGAATACTATGCAGCCTTAAAGAAAGATGGAGACTTTACCTCTTTCATGTTTACATGGATGGAGCTGGAACATATTCTTCTTAGTAAAGTATCCCAAGAATGGAAGAAAAAATACCCAATGTACACAGCCCTACTATGAAACTAATTTGGGACTCTCACATGAAAGCTATAACCCAGCTACAACTTAACAATAGGGGGAAGTGGGAAAGGGGGGGGTGGGTAGAGGGAGGGGAATCGGTGGGATCACACCTGTGGTGCATATTATAGGGGTATTTGCGAAACTTGGTAAATGTAGAATGTAAATGTTTTGGCACAGTAACTGAGATAACGCCGGAAAGGCTATGTTAACCACTGTGATAAAAATGTGTCAAATGGTTTATGAAGTGAGTGTATGATGCCCCATAATCATATCATTGTATACAGTTATGATTTAATAAAAAAAATTAAACCCCCCCCCCCCCATGTTTTATATTTAACATATATAAATACAAAATAAGATCACACACGCCACCAGCAAAGTCTATATAACAAGAATTTCCCAGGCTACTTGCCTAAATTATCCCAAATAAGTTAGTATTACCAAAATGCATCCTTGCTTATTTTTGTGAGGGTCACAGGGTGTAACAAAATCATCCAATCATCTGATTATTTGCAAAATAAAAGGAAGAAATTGAAAAATGATTTCATTTTGGCTACACAGATTTGGTTCATATCCTATTAATGTTCATCTGCAAGCCTTACATCTTTCTTCCCTAGCCATAATTCTTACCAGAAAAAAAAAATCAGCTTCTAGGTTCCCAATGAAGTCAATCAAAACAGGACAAGAAAAAGAGAGAGAAAATAAAAGGGGATAAAGGTAGTACATCTGTACTGAAATCTGCCACTCACTTCCATGTGGAGTGACAAGGTAAGAAACAGTTTACAATGGTTTTGAAAATTAAACAGGGTGTGTTAAATAATAGTTCACAAGTGCTCCACATCACCCTACTTCAGTCCCAATTCTTTTTTTTCTTTGCAGTTTTTGGCCCGGGCTGGGTTTGAACCTGCCACCTCCAGCATATGGGGCCAGCGCCCTACACTTTTGAGCCACAGGCACCGCCCTCAGTCCCAATTCTTAAATATAGTTGTCATTAGTATAATACTTGGTGTGTAACTTTCCAGGTGTTTTTATGAATGCATAAATGTATATACATACTATATACGTGTGTGTGTATATATATATTTTTTTCCCGCTGATGTGATACAATACAGTTTAATTCAGAAACATTACATTTCTGTGATTTTTAACATACATCTCCAGGAAGAAGAGATGTCTTTCCACCATTTGAGAATCTGTTTTATGTTCCCGAGGTACCTCAGTAGTTTTAAAGCTTTCTGTACAAGCTCCAGACAGCACACCTTTTTTTGTTAGACTTTGTAACATGTTTGATGTTTCTTCTCTTTTGTTGTTTGTTTTTATTAATGATCTTGGAGATGAGTGAAGCACTGAGCTATGAGCAATTACTCCCCATGTTCCCCCTTCTGGAAAGTTCCTGCTCCTGGACCAGAAGGCCGTCCCCAGCAGAGACACCACATGAATTCTCGTCCTGCCGCAGCACCACCTGGTTTTACAGCCTTTGATAAATCATTAACTTCCTTGGGCCACTGTTTGCTTACTGTGAACAGGACCAGGGGAGAAGATTGGCGGTTTTCAAACCACATGTGATCCCTGTGGGGCAGCCCTGGCGTAGAAACAGGGATGGGGAAAAGAAGTAAAAGGAAAGTGGCCTAATTTAGTTTGCTCATATTTTACACAAGAACATAGTGTTTTGTTTTGTTTGCCCTATAATACATTAGTAAACAAAAATCACTAAAATCTACTTCACTAAATAATCTCTAGGAATAACTCTAATTCTAAAAATTGACATCAAAGTGTCTGAGGAAATACTACAGTAATCTCCTGTTTTATGGACTAGACTTAAAATATTTGTACAATTCACCTAAAATTGAGTTAAGCCTATTCCTAATTTCTGCTCATTTTCATTACAAAGACCTGGGGGCGGGGGGGAACCTCCATATGATTCTCTGCATTTCAACAAACTCAACTGCTTTTAACCTGATATTTGTATTATCAAAAAGTGAGCACATGGGAACACATTTGAAAACCAGGGCACCTGTTCACTGCTGTACAAATCTATACCTCTTGGGGGAATTCCATGCTCTTTTTTCTATCAATTAGTTTCCAACCCACTCTACTTTCTCAAATAAGATGAATGTCTTCTACTCATGGAAATCTACTGGCTCAAAACTCCCACACCTCAATTTCTATAACCTTTTTACGTTTGCTTTTAGTTATACGAGGCTAGAGATGATGAGGGGGGGAAAATCACAGAATAACTAAAGAGCATGAGTATTTGGATCTTTTCGTAGTGTATGTGTACACATGTGTGTTTTTGTGCCTCTCTGTGACTACAGTGTGGACAAATTAAATAGTCTCTATGTAACACTGTTTTAAGAATCTCTGAAATGTTTTAGGAGAGTTCAATTATATAGTTCATATGTTAAATCACCTGGTACAGCACCTAGTACACACAAACAGTAAACTGCAATTGATAATATTGAACTGGTTGCGTTCTCTGTGTCATCCCAAGAAGTAAACACTTAGCACACAGTTCCAAATTATATGTATTTATCTATACATATTTTATAAATATCAGGTATTGTCTTTATTGAAAGAGGGTAACTTGGAACTAAGTATTCCTACTTTCTATTTCGTTTAATGAAATGTTAAAAATTCATGAAAGTGCTTGATCATTCTCATTGTATGATCACAGAATATACAATCCAAACCAAGTAATATCAATGCACAAAAAATTCTATGGAGCAAATAGGACATTTCTGGAACACGAGATTAGACAGAACTAGAATACCACGTGGTGTAAGAACTACGACTTCCCTGTCCAGCACACCCAGGAGACGTTACTAATTGGTCACACTCTTCTTTTTGAACATGCTGAATTACCCTGTGAGTCCAGAGAACACTCCAGGCAGCCACCACCATGCCAACCAGAAATGCACACAAGATGCGCCCTGTTTTACTGCCCCTGCCTTCAGATAATAAAGAGATGTTCACAAAAACCACGAAGATGGTCAAAAAATATATTTCCTCTGAATAAACATAATAAAAGCAATAAGGAATAAACCACAGAAGTTCCCTATGACGGAAACAGCTTCAGGAAAACACCCCTGAAATGAATAGTCAATACGGAGAAGAAAGGTGGCTAAAAAATAAATGAGATATTGAACTTATTTCATAAATCTACGTTTCCAAAGAATAATTTTTGGCAAAACAGAATAATTATGAAGTAACAAAGGCTCTAAAATGCATGTTAATCAAATACAGAATTTGAATGTGCATGTAAATTTACAACCAGGGCAGACTCAACATTAATAGTAAAAGATACAAAGTAAATTCCTAAATATTGCAGTTTTATTTAATTTTTTCTCAAGTCTTGCAAACAATTCTTGTAAAATACAGTATGTTTTAAAGAAATTCAGAATATGATTTCCCTTAAAGATGCATTTTTACAGCATATTTATTTAGTCACTACATGTTGTACTTGGAAAGCATGAAAGTAGAAAGCCAATAAAACTCAAATAAATGATACACTTATCTTCACATATAGAATCCCAAGATATTGGAGCAAAAAGTGTATTTAAGAATTAACCTCCCTTCATTTTTAAATCTTTGTACTAATACTTTCCCTTTATAGATTTAAATTAGTCTTACATATAAGAAATATATGGTTATACATATTACCTAAAAGATAGTATCTGAGAATCTTTTTAGAACAGAAGAAAATACAAATTAATTTGTCTTTTTTCCCTCTTTTGTTTGTTAAAATAAAGCTCAGAGTGGTCATCTGGCTCAGCAGAGCACATTAACTAGACTGTCCAAAATTAGGGTAAGCCCCTGAGGACTGGGCTTTTTGTATAGTTTGTCTTTTATTAGTTTTGACATGTCAGTCAATTGGCAATGCATAAAACTTTTCATCTATAGAACAATACAAAAATATGTTTTAACACAGGATGTACCATGCTATATGTATAAATCTATATGCATATTCATAATAAAATAAAATTTTCATAGAAAGAAATGCATACATGATGTTGAAATTCATTATGAATAAAAATGGAAAGAAAACTCCCATGTGAGGCTACTAAAAACAGGAAAATAGATCGATCAATATATCAATTAAACTGGAGTAGGTACTCAGATGAATACTGTAATCTACCTTGAAAACAGATGGGGTCTTCTATGATGGTTTATTCTAACTTGTGTTCTTTTGCACCATTAGTTTTGGAGTAGTTTATTAACAAATGTTTCAATGGAAGAAGACACTCTTTTCAAATACATTTGTTAATTACTTAGTTTGACAACATCATTCAAATCCCACTGTTGTATATTAATTTGGATGCTTTAGTGTACAGATAGGGTCAATGTCCCCCTCCAAAGAGAAGATGGACAGCTTTCCCCCATCCCATATGGCCGTGGGGAAAACATCTCAAGAATTACGTTCCTTGTAAGATCTGTTCAAGATACTGTTTTACATTACTGTGCACAGCTATCATTTATTACGTGTCATATGTAGTGTGTGCATTTAACTTCATAAGAGGGGCACTTGAATGACTTTAGTGGATGTGAAATATGCAATATGTGTATGAAACATATAATACATTATATATATATTTCAATACAGTTTGTAGATAGAATCTTCATTTTCTTCAATAGTGACAAACTCTGTGAGTCTAGAATTACCTTTACAGTGAAAATGTGATTTTGATTTTCCCTACATACACGACAGACATTTTTTAAGGGTGAAGTAGATTATAAATGATAGGAAAACATTGCAGATTATTCCAGGGACTCCTATAACATCACTGTCCCCCCTATTTACAAGATGAAGATCGACAGGTTGTTCAAGTTTAATTAATCACTTGTATTCATGTCTCGATTTCACACTTATAAGAAAAAGCAGAATATTATCTTCTAGTATTGTTTCTTGAAAATACTAAATTTTCTATTTACTTTTAAGAACACTGTGCACATCTTTAGAAACTGTATAAGAGGGATAAACTTGGCGGGGGGGGGAATAATCTTAACAATCCAACTTTCAGGAATAAGCAAATTCTAGAGAACCGTCAAAAACTCTGCCACTAAGCAAAACAGGTGCATTCTGCAAATCCAAGTTATTGTGTATTTTGTCTCTCCGAAAATAATTTCATAATGGTTGTTAGCATTTACTTGCACTGATTACCATTTAAAATACACCCAAGTCGTTTTCATTCCTTCAGATTATACGTGAAGTTGATCTACCCAGCACATTGTGCGTGTAAATAACATACACATTGAGTTAGAAATCAAACACAAACATAGCAATTAAAACCACTAATTTATAGTGAATATATTTACAGTCTTTCTTTCACGCTGCATCATAGACTATTAACTCAAGCTGAACATAAGTCAACTTTGGGGATACTTACTTCAGAAGGAGCTTTTATTACTGGGTATAGCTAGAGAATAGATTCAGGTGAAAACAAATTTGTTCGCTCTGGTAGCCACTAGCCACACATGACTATTTAAATTTAAATTAATTAGAATTAAATAATGCTAAATATCCCTTCCTCAGTTGTGATGGCCACCTCTTAAATGTGCAGCTATCACATGGAGCTTGTGGTTACTGTATCTGATGATGCAAATATACCATTCACATTATCAGAAAGAGTGCTGGACCACCCCATAGATTTTGCAATCCTTAGTTTATTTAGATCCCAAGTACGTGAAGATAAAATAGCTAAAATTCTCCCCTTCAAAGACATCAAGTGACTAATTCAAACTTATATAACATGAAAGAAAACAAGTCTCAATTTGAAGAAATCTCGTCATGTGTATAACCAACCGTGTGTGTATATTTTTGTGACCCTTCCCCATCAAACCTGGGCAAGATCCAGCCTCAGGAGACCACAAATCTGCTCTGTCAGGATAGACATTGCTCTTTTCTAGAACTCAAATGAGTCACATATATTTAATGTACTCTTTATTATCTTATTTAAATTTTGTATAATTGTTAAGTTCATGTATTTCTTAAGGAAGCTTTTTATTATATTGAATTATATGGAAAATCATGCCATTTGTGATTACAGGCATTTTTATATCTTCATAAAATGTAAGTATAATCACCCTGCCTTTTTTTTAATCTAGCCTTACTTATTTGGCTAGAATTTCCCTGGCAATATTGAATGGAAGTTAAGAGTGAACATCTTGTTTTTTCCTTGAACTGAGAGCAGAATATGAATCTTCATCATTAAGCATGAAGCTAGCTATAAGTTGTCTGCCTATTTACAGGGTGTCCCAAAAGTTGTCCCTAAGTCACCATACATAAGGAAAATGAGAAATTGTAGCTAAAAGTACCTTTATGATATTTACAAAATATTAGTTACAAAATTTTACAAACAGATGGCAAAGACATGGAAATATTTTTTAAAATTTTGTAATGAATATTTTGTAAATAATGGTATATTTAGCTATGATTTCCCATTTTCCCTAGGTATGGCGCCAGTATTTCCCTAGGTATGACTTTTGGGATACCCAGTGTCTATGTACCTATCTCAGACATCTGACCTTATGCAACTGTGAGAGCTGGCTCAGCAATCTCTGTAAGGCCATCCCTTTGTTATCTGTCACTGGATATTGAAGCAAACAGGACAGACAGAGGGAGAAGAAGAACATAATACAGGGTGATCGTAGATGAGCTGCAACCCACAAACATGAGCTGGAATCTCTGAGGAAGATCAGGAACCTAACCAAGTGTATGGTGCCCCACGATCATGCTAATGTACACAGCTGTGGTTTAATAAAAAATAAAATAAAATAAAATAAAAAAATAAAGATTTTTTTCTCCATTCAAAAAAAAAAAAAAAGATGAGGAACCTGTGTATTTTTTCTTTTTTCTCAACCTTAATTATTGTGTGTGTTTCAGGAGAAACTGATGCTCTTCAATACAAAACTAAACATACACCTGATCCAGGAGGCAATGAACTTGATGGTGGGATTCAGGGAAAGGTCATTGCAGGTCTGCCTGCTGCCCCCTTGAATGATGTCAATCAATAGAGCAACAAGTGGTGTAAACTAGGAAAGTGGCTATTCCCACCTTCCTACTGTAAATTTTAAAAATGTGGGTATTTCACCCCTTACCTTCCAATCTCATGAACACCTACATGTCTCTTCTGGGCACAACGTAACTGGAAATATAGAAGAAAGAAATTGAGAAAACATTATTGGATATAGTCAAGCTAACATCATAAGGCCAACACAATTTCTATTCCTCACTTGCTCATTTTATCACGTACAGATGTGGAAATGCTTTTTGTTTTGTTTGCCATCATGAAGAACTTTTGTTTTACTTACATGGTTTGAAAGATTTTTGGATGTTAAACCAACCTTGCATTTCTGGCATATACTGCTCTTACTCATTGTGTATTGTCCTTTTAATATATGAGTAGATTTATTTTGTTAATACTCTCATTAAGGATTTTTGCTCATCTGTTCATGAAGGATACCATTTAAGAGTTTTATTTGTTGAATGTCCTTATCAGGTTTCAGTACAGAAGTAATTTTGGCTTCATAAGATTAGATCGAAGGTATTCCTGCCTTCCCATTTTTCTGAAATAGTTGGTGTACAAAAGGTCGTATTTATTCCTTAAACATTTTATAGAATTCCCCAAGAAGAGCCCTCTGAAGTTTTTCCTAGGTGATTGTTTTTAACTACATATTTAAATTTTTTACTTGATGGAGACTCAGAAATTTTGTTTGTTTATGAAGTTTGAATCTGATAATGTTGTAGTGTAGTTCTTTTGGGCATTTATCCTGTTTGGTGTTTTCTAAGCTTTCTGGATCTATGGTTTTTCTATGACATTAATTTTGGAAAATTATCAGTCATTATTGCTTCAAACATTTCTCTGTCCCTTACTTTTTTCTCCTTCTGGGAGTCCCATTATGTGTCGGTTACACCATGTATGGTTGTCTGGCCATTCTCAGATATTCTGCTCTGGGATAGTTTTTAGTTTTTTTCCCTCAAGCTTAGAGATTCTTACCACTGTGACCAGTCTACTAATGATCCCATCCAGGCATTCTTCATTGCTGTCACACTGCCCAACTCTTCTTAATTGCTATATATTTTATCCATTAGAGTCCTTAGATTCCTGGTTTTGCTAATTCCAACATCCTTGTCATATCTGAATCTAGCTCTCATGTGGGTTTTGTTTGGGGGTTGTGCCTTTTAGTACGCCTTGTAACTTTTTTCTGATGGATGTGATGCTCTGAGTAGATGGAACCTGGATTTTGTTACAGTGAAGGTTCCTGCTCGTCAACTTCTGTTCTACTAAGTTGGGGTTCTCTGTGTTCATCAGTCTTACCCTACAATTTGTGGGACAGAAGTTTGTCTTGAGATCTCACATCTCTGATACAGCCAACATGAACTTCCTATTTTTCACGTTTGTCAGTATTTTCCTTGTAGTTCAGATGGAGTGTTGAATTTTGAGCTCCTTATATGCCATATTGGAAACTGAAACTGCATTGACTACTTTTTATTACAAGGCATTAAAACAAATTCAGAGTCCACAAACACAGCTCATATTGTAACTAACAGGATTACACTGTGAGATTAAAAGTGAAACCAAAATTGAACTTTTTTTCCTCCAGAATTTCATTTTATATTTAATTTTGGGGAGCAATTTAGTGCTACATTTTCTTTACTTCTCTCTCATCCAAGTTTTTCCTTTCATAAAACAAACCCAAAAAAGCTTATTAAAATGTTGGCCTCCATGATGACATAGAGTTCTGTTAAGGGAAATACTCCTGTTGGTATGAGAGAATGGATACAGAAAACCTTTTAGAAAGTAATTTTTCCCACCACTGTGACCATAAATGAGAAAGGCAAAAACATACTCACACATCCTAACCATAAATATCATAAAAATCTAACTATTAAATGACTTTTGTGGGGATAAATATTGAACCTGTCTTCTTATAAGAATAATTCTTAGCTTGGTAAGCTTTTTCAATCGAAAAACTATTGCATGAACTATTTAAAAACAGTGAAATTTAAATAATATTTAAGACTATGTAATGAAATACAGGACCTCCATTTTTTTTTTTTTTTTTGAGACAGAGTCCTAAGCCATCATCCTGGGTAGAATGCTATGGCATCTCACAGCAACCTCAAACTCTTGAGCTTAAGTAATTCTCTTGCCTCAGCCTCCCAAGTAGCTGGGACTACAGGCACCAACCATGATGCCTGGCTATTTTTTTGTTGTAGTTGTCATTGTTTAGCAGGCCCAGGCTGGGTTCGAACCCACCAGTCTTGGTGTATGTGGACAGCGCCCTTACCACTGAGCTATGGGTGCCGCCCAGGACCTCCATTTTTGGAAGATTGTATTAGAATGTCTTGGGGGGGGAGGGTTAGCTCTTGATGATAATAGAATATAAATCACAATTCTCACAAATTCATTTAATCTACCACTGAGAGAATATTAAAAACACAAGAAAACTCACTTAAGGAACTGAGAAACAAGGGGATTTGTTTCGTCAGTCAAGAAAGAAATGTCTAAATATGTCTAAATAAAATTGCTAAATTATGTATTAGACTGGCTACCTAAAGTGCAATAAATTATATTATCAATATATTCTGGTTAACCTCCAACTTTAAAGAACTATAAACTACTTGTACATTTATCAATTATGGACTGTTGGTCAAATGTACTGTGACCACAAAGTTACACCTCTAAGAATATTAGACGAGAGTCAAGGAGAAATTTTATGAAATTCTCCAACATACTATCAAAGCAATCATTATTTTACCTGTAGATGCAGGTCCACAGGTCCCCTTGTTTTTTATACCAGGATGTTTTGGGGGTTCAGAGGAATGAAATGGTAACTCCAATCTTCTGCACATACTAATCGGAGGTTTATTTACAATGTACAACCCAGACACACCAAGTATGGCATAGTAAAAGGATTTCTTAGGTAAGAAATCAGAATATAGTAGCTCCCAGAAGACCTTAATTTATTCTCCAGCTAGTAAATTCCTTTAGTGTGTTTAAAGGAGTTCTAAAGCGTCCCCGGGGAGGACAAAGCAGAGTTACAGATCCGCTGCTAACCCTTCCCTCCCATGTGCTCTGCAAATGATTCTGTGACTATTGTAGCATTTATTTTCAGTGGTGGCAGATGATGTCTATTTGTGAATCCAAAGTCATAAACTTCATATAAATATCAACAGAACACACGCCAAAAATTTATGTAACACATTCCTCATTTAGCAAACCAGTAAAAATGTTTGACTGGTTCAAAGGAGAATTCAAATATACCCATAAGCAAGCAATCAGAAATGCTAAAATCAATTTATAAAAACGTTGCTTTCTAAAAGATTTTCTGTATCCATTCTCTCACACCAACATGATCAATGATAAGTTGCATTCCACAAGATTAAATGTATCAGTGTTGCTAGGAAAAAAAATAATTTACAGCAACATACATTTCCCACAACTTAGAGTTATAAACTAGCTTAAAAACAATTAAAGAAAGAAAACCCAGAAAATCCATGCAGTCTGATGCTAACTCTGAGTAGTAGTTAGTGTCAGCATTACTTTTCAGTGGTGTTGAAGCAAAACATTACATGAGTGATTCTACTATTAATTGGACTTTAATATACAAAAATATGAAGATATGCAACTAAAGATAAGGAAGAAGATACAGATTCAACCATCCAGCCTCTCATGCAAAAAGTTAATGGAAATGTGGCCAAAATGTTAGATCAAAGCCAGGAGCAGGTGCACAGGTAAAAACAGAGAGACAAAAATCTTCGTACTTTTTTTGTGAATATGTGGGAGACTTTTAAATAAGTTTAACCGTCATTCAGGAAAAGAAAATAATGATGCAAAAATACCTTTCAACTGACAAGCTGAGGGAGTAATGAATTATTAAAACAAAGAGTAACCAAATTAAGCAAACAGTGTTACACAGAGTACAAGGCAAAAATTACTAAATTAATATTAGGATTAAATTCTGTTTATTATTTGTTATTACTAGTCTAGAGCATATGTAATGTTTATCATTTTACATCATAAATGTTACTCATCAAAATTAATATAGATGTCATGTTGAAAAAATAATCACCATAGAATAAGTGGTATAAAGAGAAACAGGCATACATGTACAAAATTAGGCAATTGTAAAAAATAAGAACATTACCCAGTGGGCCTCAAAGCTTTGTTAAAAAATGGATATTAAGATGTTTATTACTAGGAATAGGAGGCTCTCTCATTTATGTATGTGATTCTAAAGCCACTAAAAGAAATCTCTAAGGTAAATTTAGTTTTTAACTTAGTCTAAATTTTCTTACAGAGATAATTTCTACCTTATTCACTTGTGGTCTCTTACCATTTCAAACCTGGTTTTAATAGCATAATTATATAAAAGTTTCTTATTATGCAGCCTCTTGAAACCTCTTTGGGGGAAGGCAGATGTAAATAAACAATGACGAAGTTCAGAATAATGATGAATTGTTCTTCATTAAAGTGTAAAAACAAAAGTCTTCAAGGCCAAAACAAATAAAGGAGTAGGAAGAAGTGAACAATAAATGGCTGAAAAGTTAGCGTTGAAGTTTCAAATACACAAAATAGATTCCTAAGACGTGCGTCATAAGTCAGTGTTCTTAATCCGTTTTCTAGAAATTAGGACCCCAAGGACTGCTTCCTGCTTGTTGGCAATTTCTCCTGCCCTTGCCGAACATGCCCAGTGTCCCCTGATCTGATCAGAAGCCCCTGTGACACCAACCGAGCAGCAAGATCTGTTCTTTTGTGCCCATCATGAAATCCTGTTATCAAATGAAATCTACTATATTCCTAACCATGAAATTCTGGGCCTAGTATGCCTTCTTGTAAAACATAAATATATGACTTAAAATACATGAACTTAAACAAATATGTAGTAAAAACTTTGCTTTGAAAACTAAAGTCTTTAAAAAAAAAAAAATAACGTGTAATCTAAGTATCTTTTTTCAAGTCCTTTTTAACTCGTTTTGGAGCTGGGAAAGTATCTTCCTGCCTCTGAATCTCAGCATACATAGCAATGCTTGGCAAATTCCAAGAATCTGGACATCACTTGTTGAACAAACAAATGTACTGATTTTAACCTGAGTCTTACAACTAGCCCTTGGAGTAAATCACCCTGGAAGTGTAAATTCTAGGAACATCAGCCAATTGTGGTGGCCACTCGCTAACGCCATCCATTTGGGAAGATTCCAGAACATCCTTACTGAGCAATGGCAATCTCACTCTGCACACAAGTGCCACTTTCACCACAGAAAACAACATTCTCCAGCACAGTAATTTTCAGATTTAAAGCAAGCCAGGGCAAATTGATTCTCCAGCATGTGGTCTAGACAACGGGCATTGGTGCCTCTTACCAGATTAATTAACAGGATGGGTAAGGAGGAGCGTGGCTGGAGCAGCAACTCCAAGTAGGATTTGCATTTTCTTATCTCACAATGTGAGGGGGGGCTCTAATCTGTAAATTTATGTCTTTAATTTATAAGGCTTGGACTCAACAGAGAAAAGATTTAAGGCAGTATTCATCACTGCAGAATTTGATTATCAGAAGACGATAAAAATCTGAGGAAACTAATGTTAGGCGTTTGGCAATAAACATTCACAAACAAAATATTTTCCAATTTCAAAATGTAGCCTTCATTTCCTAGAAGTATATATGACTTAGAAAAATAGAATTAAGATAAAAATTTGATTGGACTTTGGATGCCTGGCTGTGTTAGCTATTAATCCTCACTCACGGGGGCGGGGAGTGAAGATTTATCTAAGAGGAGAAAGTGGTGCAATTGGGTTAAAAATAAGCAGATGGACTGAGGTAGACAGACCAAAGAGAAGCAGCTGAAGTTCACTAGTGTGACTACTAGACATTATCTAACTTCGTCGTTCTACTGTAAACTTTCTTTTTTAACTCCCGGGATTACACTATCTACTTCTTCCTCACACAGTGTACTTTAACATTTTCATTTTAATAAGAGAGTTCATGTTTATTTTCAGGCAGGTAAATCATTTCTGAATAATTAAAGAAATCTGAATATTTTATATAAACCTCATCGTTTGAGGATTTGGGCCGACTATTAACAACTTCGATATCAAACTCAGGAGAGAAGAGTCTCTTCATGTTAGAATTTTCATGAGGCAAAATTGAAAAGGCAAGGAACACTTTTTCAAGAGTACTGCAAAAAAGGAGGCAGGCTATAACATTCCAATCTGAGCTCAACTCCACTTAAAGAATGGGAAAAATTTTAAGTGCTGGGGTGAGACAGTGAGCATAGTTTATCTGTTGGAAGGCTGCATTAATCTAGCTATAGTCAACGAAGCCTGCATTAAAGAAAGTCCAATTAGATACACTTAAAAAGGTACATCGTGGAGGCGGAGCAAGATGGCAGCCGAGTAACAGCTTCCTTGCATCTGGGCACCGTGAGTCTGGGGATCTAGGACTCCAGGCATCTCTGCTGGTGGGATCTGCCTATCATCACCCCTGAGAGGATACAGGGAGTCAGCGAGAGACTTCTGGACCCCAAGAGGAGGACTAAAACAGTGGAAAACCAGCAAGTGGTCGCATGTGTTCAATCCGTCTAAACCCGCCTGCAACTGTAAGTTCAGTAGCAGCGAGACTGCAAACCAGAAAGGCCTTACCTGAACTGTTTTGGTGTCTTTGGACTTGGCACTCAGCTGAACTGCCTTGGGGAGAGCCTGAGTGGGAGTGCGGAGAACTTTGGCCTTTGTCTAGGGCCCCAGTCTGAGCCCCTGAGCCAGACAGAGCTAATAGTGTTTGGCTCTGGGTCACAAGCAGACATTGTGAGTGATCTGCCCCGGCAAGCTCCGCCCTCAGGGTCGCAGAGCTGGAATTGGGTGGGAGCTGGTAACCCAGCGACCAAGTAGCCTAAGGGCGGGGTCTGAGCCACCTTGCAGCCCTAACCCTCAGGGGCAGAGTGAGACCGGTTTTGGCACACAGGGTAAGTGGATAGCCACTTCAGCAGTGATTCCAGCGACAAGCACTTCCCTGAGAAAGCTTCTGCTCATCCACAGGCACGAGAACTTAAAGAGCAAGAGGAAGTGAAAGGAAAATTAGGGCAAGGAAACAGATAAAAGAAATCACCCATGAGGAAGAATCAGCAGAAAACTCCAGGCAACATGAAGAACCAGTCCAGAACAACCCCGCCAAGGGACCATGAGGTAGCTACTGCACAGGATTCCACCTATACAGAAATGTTAGGAATGACAGAAAGGGAATTTAGAATACACATGATGAAAACAATGGAAGAAATGATGGAAACAATGAAGGAAACTGCTAATAAAGTGGAAAATAACCAAAAGGAAATCCAAAAACAGAATCAAATCAGAGATGAACGATATGAAGAATATAAAAAGGATATAGCAGAGTTGAAGGAAATGAAACAGTCAATCAGGGAACTTAAAGATGCAATGGAAAGTATCAGCAACAGGTTAGACCATGCAGAAGAAAGAATTTCAGAGGTAGAAGACAAAGTTCTTGAGATAACTCAGATAGTAAAAGAGGCAGAAAAGAAGAGAGAGAAAGCAGAACATTCACTGTCAGAATTATGGGACTTCATGAAGCGTTCCAACATACAAGTTATAGGAATTCCAGAAGGGGAAGAAGAATGCCCCAGAGGAATGGAAGCCATACTAGAGAATATTATAAAAGAAAATGTCCCAAATATCACCAAAGATTCTGACACACTGCTTTCAGAGGGCTATCAGACCCCAGGTCGCCTCAACTCTAACCGAGCTTCTCCAAGACACATTGTGATGAACCTGTCCAAAGTCAAGACAAAAGAAAAGATTCTGCAAGCTGCCAGGAGTAAGCGCCAGTTCACCTACAGGGGCAAATCCATCAGAGTGACCGCAGACTTCTCTAATGAAACTTTCCAAGCAAGAAGACAATGGTCATCTACCTTTAATCTACTTCAACAGAACAATTTCCAGCCCAGAATTCTGTACCCTGCTAAGCTAAGCTTCAAAATTGACGGAGTAATCAAATCATTTACGGATATACAAACACTGAGGAAATTCGCCACAACAAGACCAGCTGTACAGGAAATACTTCAACCTGTTCTGCACACTGACCACCACAATGGATCAGCAGCAAAGTAAGAACTCAGAAATTAAAGGACAGAACCTAACCTCCACACTGATGCAAAAGATAAAACTAAGCAATGGACTCTCACCAAATAAGACGAATAGAATACTACCACACTTATCAATTATCTCAATAAATGTTAATGGCTTGAATTCCCCACTGAAGAGACATAGATTGGCTGACTGGATTAAAAAACACAAGCCATCCATTTGCTGTCTGCAAGAAACACACCTGGCTTCAAAAGACAAATTAAAGCTCTGAGTCAAGGGTTGGAAGACAATTTTTCAGGCAAATGGAATTCAGAAGAAAAGAGGAGTTGCAATCTTATTTTCAGATACATGTGGATTTAAAGCAACTAAAGTCAAAAAAGACAAAGATGGTCACTTTATATTGGTCAAGGGAAAAATACAACAAGAAGACATTTCAATTCTAAATATCTATGCACCCAATTTAAATGCTCCCAGATTCTTGAAACAGACCTTACTCAGTCTGAGCAATATGATATCTGACAATACCATAATAACAGGGGACCTTAACACTCCTCTTACAGAGCTGGACAGATCCTCTAAACAGAAATTAAACAAGGATATAAGAGACTTAAATGAGACCCTAGAACAACTGTGCTTGATAGATGCATATAGAACACTCCATCCCAAAGATAAAGAACATACATTCTTCTCATCACCCCATGGAACATTCTCCAAAATTGATCATATCCTGGGACACAAAAAAAATATCAACAGAATCAAAAGAATTGAAATTTTACCTTGTATCTTCTCAGACCATAAGGCACTAAAGGTGGAACTCAACTCTAAAAAAATGCTCGACCCCACCCAAAGGCATGGAAACTAAACAATCTTCTGTTGAATAACAGATGGGCGAAGGAAGAAATAAAACAGGAAATCCTTAACTTCCTTGAGCATAACAACAATGAAGACACAAGCTACCAAAACTGTGGGATACTGCAAAAGCAGTTTTGAGAGGAAAATTCATCACTTTAGATGCCTACGCTCGAAAAACAGAAAGAGAGCACATCAACAATCTCACAAGAGATCTTATGCAACTGGAAAAAGAAGAACAATCTAAACCTAAACTCAGTAGAAGAAAAGAAATATCCAAAATCAAATCAGAAATCAATGAAATTGAAAACAAAAGAATCATTCAGAAAATTAATGAAACAAGGAGTTGGTTTTTTGAAAAAATAAATAAAATAGATAAACCATTGGCCAGACTAATGAGGAATAGAAAAGTAAAATCTCTAGTAACCTCAATCAGAAATGATAAAGGGGAAATAACAACTGATCCCACAGAGATACAAGAGATCATCTCTGAATACTACCAGAAACTCTATGCCCAGAAATTTGACAATGTGAAACAGATGGATCAATATTTGGAGTCACACCCTCTCCCTAGACTCAGCCAGGAAGAAATAGAGCTCCTGAACAGACCAATTTCAAGCACTGAGATCAAAGAAACAATAAAAAATCTTCCAACCAAAAAATGCCCTGGTCCAGATGGCTTCACTCCAGAATTCTATCAAACCTTCAAGGAAGAGCTTATTCCTGTACTGCAGAAAGTATTCCAAAAAATTGAGGAAGAAGGAATCTTCCCCAACACATTCTATGAAGCAAACATCACCCTGATACCAAAACCAGGAAAAGACCCAAACAAAAAGGAGAATTTCAGACCAATCTCACTCATGAATATAGACGCAAACATTCTCAACAAAATCCTAGCCAATAGATTACAGCTTATCATCAAAAAAGTCATTCATCATGATCAAGTAGGCTTCATCCCAGGGATGCAAGGCTGGTTTAACATACGCAAGTCTATAAACGTTATCCACCATATTAACAGAGGCAAAAATAAAGATTACATGATCCTCTCAACAGATGCAGAAAAAGCATTTGATAAAATCCAGCATCCTTTTCTAATTAGAACACTGAAGAGTATAGGCATAGGTGGCACATTTCTAAAACGGATTGAAGCTATCTATGACAAACCCACAGCCAATATTTTACTGAATGGAGTAAAACTCAAAGCTTTTCCTCTTAGAACTGGAACCAGACAAGGTTGTCCTCTGTCACCTTTACTATTCAACGTAGTGCTGGAAGTTCTAGCCAATACAATTAGGCAAGACAAGGAAATAAAGGGAATCCAAATGGGAGCAGAGGAGGTCAAACTCTCCCTCTTTGCTGACGACATGATCTTATACTTAGAGAACCCCAAAGACTCAACCACAAGACTCCTAGAAGTCATCAAAAAATACAGTCATGTTTCTGGATATAAAATCAATGTCCACAAGTCAGTAGCCTTTGTATACACCAATAACAGTCAAGATGAGAAGCTAATTAAGGACACAACTCCCTTTACCATAGTTTCAAAGAAAATGAAATACCTAGGAATATACCTAACGAAGGAGGTGAAGGACCTCTATAAAGAAAACTATGAAATCCTCAGAAAGGAAATAGCAGAGGATATTAACAAATGGAAGAACATACCATGCTCATGGATGGGAAGAATCAACATTGTTAAAAAGTCTATACTTCCCAATGCAATCTACCTATTCAATGCCATTCCTATCAAAATACCAACATCGTACTTTCAAGATTTGGAAAAAATGATTCTGCGTTTTGTATGGAACCGGAAAAACCCCGTATAGCTAAGGCAGTTCTCTGTAACAAAAATAAAGCTGGGGGCATCAGCATACCAGATTTTAGTCTGTACTACAAAGCCATAGTGGTCAAGACAGCATGGTACTGGCACAAAAACAGACTTAGACACTTGGAATCGAACTGAAAACCAAGAAATGAAACTAACATTTTACAACCATCTAATCTTTGATTTAGAACATACCTTGGGGGAAAGACTCCCTATTCAATAAATGGTGTTGGGAGAACTGGATGTCTACATGTAAAAGACTGAAACTGGACCCACACCTTTCCCCACTCACAAAAATTGATTCAAAATGGATAAAGGACTTAAACTTAAGGCATGAAACAATAAAAATCCTCCAAGAAAGCATAGGAAAAACACTGGAAGGTATTGGCCTGGGGAAAGACTTCATGAAGAAGACTGCCATGGCAATTGCAACAACAACAAAAATAAACAAATGGGACTTCATTAAACTGAAAAGCTTCTGTACAGCTAAGGAGACAATAACCAAAGCAAAGAGACAACCTACACAATGGGAAAGGATATTTGCATATTTTCAATCAGACAAAAGCTTGATAACTAGGATTTATAGAGTACTCAAATTAATCCACATGAAAAAAGACAACAATCCCTTACATCAATGGGCAAGAGACATGAATAGAACTTTCTCTAGAGATGACAGACGAATGGCTAACAAACACTTGAAAAAATGTTCATCATCTCTATATATTAGAGAAATGCAAATTGAAACAACCCTGAGATATCATCTAACCCCAGTGAGAATGGCCCACATCACAAAATCTCAAAACTGCAGATGCTGGCGTGGATGTGGAGAGAAGGGAACACTTTTACACTGCTGGTGGGACTGCAAACTAGTACAACCTTTCTGGAAGGAAGTATGGAGAAACCTCAAAGCACTCAAGCTAGACCTCCCATTTGATCCTGCAATCCCATTACTGGGCATCTACCCAGAAGGAAAGAAATCCTTTTATCATAAGGACACTTGTACTAGACTGTTTATTGCAGCTCAATTTACAATCGCCAAAATGTGGAAACAGCCTAAATGCCCACCAACCCAGGAATGGATTAACAAGCTGTGGTATATGTATACCATGGAATACTATTCCGCCATTAAAAAAAATGGAGACTTTACATCCTTCGTATTAACCTGGATGGATGTGGAAGACATTATTCTTAGTAAAACATCACAAGAATGGAGAAGCATGAATCCTATGTACTCAATTTTGATATGAGGACAATTAATGACAATTATGGTTATGGGGGGGGGAAACAGAAAGAGGGAAGGAGGGAGGGGGGTGGGGCCTTAGTGTGTGTCACACTTTATGGGGGCAAGACATGATTGCAAGAGGGACTTTACCTAACAATTGCAATCAGTGTAACCTGGCTTATTGTACCCTCAATGAATCCCCAACAATAAAAAAAAAAAAGGTACATCATTGTGTAAAAATCTAACTACTATGTACTTGATAATTTCAAAAAGAAAGAAAACCATTTGTTAATTGTGAATTTAACTAACCTTTTAATGACTCGGTTGAGTCTGCTTGTACTTGACCTTGAATGTTGAATTTGAATGTTGCCTCCAGCGTGGTGGTCCCCACTTTCAGCTGATCCTCTGGCTGATCCTCTTGATTTGAGTTGGGTTGAGGAGAATTTAGATTTACACCAAGAAGTGGTTGAAAAGCTAGAAAGCATTTTTCAGGTATGTTGCTAAAGGCATACACTCCCAGCCTTCTCTTCCTCTTCCTGGACATGATGGGCTGTTGGGCAGACAAAATTAAAAAAACACTGGAGAACTGTGCAACTATTCACAAATTCCACTTCAAGCATACACACAGTGCACCGTTGTCAAAAGCTGGTAACAGACTGGCAATTCAACCCCCATAAATGCTCGCCGGCCAGCCTCACACATGTGGGGCACCCCCGTCAGGTGGAGGAAGTTATAACCAAATCCTGAGCACAGCAGCCCTCCGTGGAGCCCTTACTGCTCACTAATAATGTTATCCTTGTGCTGGTCACTCTGGGAGGATTATTTTGTTGAGACTTATTCTTTCGTCTTTTAAATACGTGCATTTTAAAAATAAAATAAGTAAATGAGGTATGGTTATGTTAATCAGTTTGATTTAAGCATTCCACATTGCATATCAAATCATCACATTGTACCCCATAAACATATACAGCTATGATTTAATAAAAACTAAATTAAAATATATATATAAAAGATGAATAAAAATGTATTCATAAAAATAAACACATTTGTTCTGCAAAATTTGGATTCAGCCAAAAGGTCTCAATTTAGGTCCCAGAAGGGCACATGGGGCCTTAAGGCTGCAGGTTCCCCATCCCTGGCTTAACCCCAAGGAAAGGCAAACTGCCTCCTGTTTTCATGACTGAAGATGGTTTTACAATGAGGAACAAGACACCCACCCAAGTTAGGCTCCCGCACTCCCACAGAAACTGTGTCATTTCCCTTGATGTTTACACTCAAAGAGGTTGTAAAACTGGCCAGACACTTCTCCAAAGTTTCACATCTCAGAGAGGCAGGAAAAAATTTACCATTAGAAGTTTTCTAAAGTAAATGCTATGAGAAAACGGAGGTCAGAGCACTAGAGTTAGGAAGAAACTTGTGTAAAGCTGAGTCAAGCTAAGGGTAATGGTAAGGCCCACTTGGTTAATAACATATTTAAGTATCTTAAAACATACTGACACAACCGTACTGGGAGGGCAGTGTACAAGAGTTCTCCTGGAAAATGGAGCCAATAGGATGTCTGAACTGTATCTGTGTCATCCATATCAATATCTCTTATCTATAGATTTATCTGTACCTGTAAGTCTGTTGATGCAGATAGATCTAAGACAGAGGCGGAAATAGAGATATTTATTATTTATTTATTTATTGTTTTTTTGAGAGAGAATCCCATTCAGTCACTCTGGGGTTGAGTGGCATAGCATCACCGCAACCCCAAACTCCTGCGCTTAAGTGATCCTCCTTCCTCAGTCTTCCAGTAGCTGGGACCACAGGTGCCCACAACAATGCCTGGCTATTTTTAGAGATAAGAATCTCGGTCTTGTGCAGGCTGGTCTCGAACCCCCGAGCTCCAGCAATCCACCTGCCTCAGCCTCCCAGAGTGCTAGGATTACGGTGGCATGAGCCACCACACCTGGTCCTTAGAGACATTTATTTAACAGAATTGGTTTAGAAGTCTGAAATTTTCAGGGAAGGCTGGATGGCTGGAGACCAGGGGAGAGTTGATGTTACAGCTTGATTCTGGAGGAAGAAAAATTGCCTCTTCCTTGGAGTCCTCAGTTCTAAGGCCTTCAGATGATTGGACAAGGCCCTTTCCCATATGGAGGGTGAACTGTTTCCTTCAATGCTACTGAATTAAACATTAATTTCATCTAGGAATTACCTTCACAGCACCACCTAGACTGGTGTTTAGCCAATATCTGGATACCACGCCCTAGCCCAGTGGTTCTCAATGAAAATAATTTTATGGTTGGGGGTCACCACAACATGAGGAACTGTATTAAAGGTCATGGCATTAGAAAGGTTGAGAACCACTTCCCTAGCCAAATGGACTATGACAGGCATTGAGCCTTGGAAAAAGAAGAATCCTGTAAAAGGCATTACGGAATTCTGACGATCTCCTTCTGGAAAGTCGTCTCTGAGAAACACTCCCATGCTGCTTTTATTGAACAAATCAGTTATTTGATGGAGGAAAATCCAGAGATCTTGACATACACTAGGTTCTTGTAAATTTTTACACTTTCAGTGAAATGGAAACAATCATAATTTTTCCTTATCTGGCTAATGAAGCTTGTTTTGAAATATGTGAATATCAAAAGCGTACCCCGAGGCAAACAAGATACTGCTTATAATAAAAGACTCCAATTTGGGAAGCAGGAAACTACTTTCCCTGGCCATGTAGGTAAGAACACTCTGACCTTCTGAAGATAACAGAAGTATTATTTCTGTAACTGCAGGGGACCAGGTACACAGTCTCCGAGGCAAAGAGATTCATAATTTACATTTGCACTGTCATGTGGCAAAAAAAGAAAAAAATAATAAGATGTTGAAATACAGCTTTTCTTAGAGTACATAGGAAAACTACAACCTGTGATAAAAATTAGATATAGTTAGCCTTAGAAATGATAACTTTGGATACTGTGTACTGCTCGGTACTTTGGGAGAGGAGAAGATGAGAGAATAAAATGGAAGATGCATTCAAGCACTAAATAGAGATGTTAAGAGAGCTCACAGCAGATGAAGTTATTACTCACCCGATGCGTAGCTATCTCTCACATCATTTGATACACCTTCAAATGTAAATTGCTTCTTTCCAGATATTGGCATTTTTTCCCCCTTCTGTTCAGGGGACTGGAGATAATTTTGGCTCTACACCCAGGTTCCTGTTTTTCAACTTCCAAAGTCCTTTATAGGTAAAGAGATTTCAATCTTTTCCCATAAGATGCTCTGTTTGGGGAGTCTCTATTATTCTATTCCATTTAGCTCTAAAGAGTCTGCCTGTAATGAGTCTAAAACTGAGGAAATTAAACCAATCTAGGACACAGATCCACAGAAACATATTGGCTAGCGATTTAATCATTTTTCAAAGATCAATAATCTGCATTATTATGGGGAATGATCACTTTTGTTGTCAGAGCCTATATCACAATTCCCTTTGTCATACTTCACCCTTCTTCTTCCTTTTCTTGTTTTTTGAGACACTCTCACTCTTGTCCTGGGTAGAGTGCTGCGTCATCACAGCTCACAGCAACCTCAGACTCCTGGGCGCAAGTGATCCTCCTGCCTCAGCTCCCGTGTAGCTGGGACTCCAGGCACCTGCCACCACACCCAGCTCATTTTTTTCCCCATTTTTAGTCGAGACAGGATCTCATTCTTGCTCAGGCTGTTATTTTTACTTAATAGTAAGCTCACTTTCATAAATATGACATTCATTGTTCTTTATCCACTCAGAATACTAAACGTTTAGCTCCCTAAGTTTATCATGTTAAAATAACCACAAAGAGACAGGATCTCCCAAGAAAGGGTTTACTGAGGACTTGCAGGCAACTGCACTCTAGATGGTGCATGCTGTGGGGGAATCACAGGCATGCCTGAAGAGTCTGGGTAAGGGAAAGTTTTACAGACTACAAGGAGAAATCTATGTAAGCTGCTTTGAAACAAAGACTATCACTCATGTGAGCTTCTTGCAGGAGCTGGTGTTGGCTCACTGGCGAGGAAAGCCATTGTCAGGCCAGTGTCTCTGTGTAAGAGATATTTGTTAGGAGTTCCCCACATGGCTCCCAGCATGGGCATCGCAGGACATGGTTGTCCTAAGTTACAGGCCAGGATGTGTGAGGCCTCCTCTGTCACAGATCCCGCACCTTCCCTAAGGTTTGACATAGTGACTCCATTTTCATATTGACAACTTCTGCCATACGAATGGCTAGTTTGCTGTATTTTCTAGATTCTGAGTTCATCCATAGTATGTCACTTCATAGACTTAATTATATTTCAGAAAATAAACTATCACATGAAAATAAATGATAGGATCAAATCTGATTTCAGGGTCATAAAACCCAGCGAGGAGGATATGGTTGTTCTGGAATGTGTAGCTTGTAAAGAAATCAGGAAATTGCATATAAACCCAGATTTCCAAGTTCTTGGAGTAATCAGGAGCCCTGGGGCCACCCTGGGCGGGGGGCAGGTCTGGGCTGGCTCCCGAGGCCGAGGTGGCCTCAGCTGGATGAGGAGTTCCGGAAGGGCCCGTCCTTCACAGCCTTTCTCCCGGAGCTCCACAACCTGCCTTGTCTCTGTGAGGAGTGGGACCTTGGGTTCAGGGGGAACAGAGCTCTATACTCAAAGTGAGTTCTAACATATTCTCTAATTAAAAATGTCTTATGTCATTTTAAAATTATTTTCTTTCCTCATCCTTCTCCCTTCAATGACTGCTGTAATCAAGAGGCACTTTCTTTTCTGGTGGCTGCTGTAACAAACACCGCCAACTAGTGGACTTAACACAACGGAAATTTATCCTCCTACAGTTTCACAATGGAAGGGTTGGCAGGGTGGAGTTCACTCCAGACACTCTTGTGGGAAACCCTTCCTGCCTCCTCCACCTTCTGGCAGCTCCAGGCCTTACCGTGGCTCAGGGCTGCATGAATTTGACTGTTCGCACCCTTTCTAACATGGCCCTTTCCTAATTCCTGTGTCTCTTCTCTTGGTGTTTCAGATAAGGACATTCAAAGACCCTTTTCTCAAAGCCACATTTACAATTTCTGGGCCTTAAAATGTGGACACATCTTTCTGACAGAGCTGCCTTTCAACTCAGTACAGCATTCATGGATGTTTGAGACTTTTGATCACTTACTTTCCAGTCATTTGATCTTGACAAAAATAATTTGTTCCTTAGGAATCCTAAAATGCTTAATTAACAAAAGTTCCAAATCATGCCAACTTTGAATCCTGCATTGTGTGAGCTGAACAATGTTCCTCTTACACACTGGCAACCCAAAACATGCAAAAAAAAGTCCAGTGCAGCAACTTCAGTAATAGAAAATACTGAGAACAACTCAAATGTCAATAATCGGAAGTTTAGAAAACCAAAAATGAACAAATACTGTGCAGGAATAAAGCTTCGCAATCGTCCAAATGGCAAGTCACAAAAAAATACACCTTAGGTTTTATTTCTATGAATTTCAAAAACATCAAAACTAAATACAATTTGTACCTAGGTCATATAAGATAAAACTCTGGGATAAGGCAAGTTAATAACTGAAGTTGTCAATGGGGTGAGTAGACTTCAAAGGTACCAGCGCGGTTTAATTTCCTGAACAAGGTAGGGTGATACCTAGGGTTTTGTATGATCACTATATCTCTATACTTTACAAATACGTTAAGTATATTTATAGACATAAAATATACTGCTTTGTATATTTACACATATATGTTCATTATTTGTACATGTGATGTAAATGTGTATATATACAGATTTGTATACATAACCTGTACAGATATCAATTTGGGATGGCTTATTTATATGGTACGTGGATTATTACTGTATTACTCCGCTTAACATCACTTTTTTTAACCACTTTTTTTATGTAACTCTTGGATTGAATTGCTTGTCAAATAGACTTTCTCCAACTTAATTTTGTTGAGAATAAACACTTCTGACAATATTACATGGTATTACTTCTCCAAGATCTACTAGAGATGTTTCTTCAAATTATAATTGTATAAATGTGAAAAAAAATATTTCCCTTGCAACAGCACTTTCTGGGAGTTGTTAAATGAAAACACAATCGCTGAAATTATTCTAATCGGCTAGCACTGTTAAAGAATCTTAAACTTTGAATGACTTCCTGTGAAACAATGAGAATATATATGTGCTCTCTATCCTGGCAAAGAGCCTCCTGGAGATCTTGGCAGGGATAAGTGTTTTCTTATACAGAGATGACTGGGGCTGCTGCTCTCAGGACCCTTCCCCATCTCACCTATGAACCTCTCTTCATCTGGCTGTTCATTTATGTCCTTAAATTATCTTTTCTAATAAGTTGTCAGTGGAATAGAAAGCCAAGTGTTTCTGAGTTATGTGAGCTATTCTAGCAAACAATTTAACCTGAGAAAGGGGTTGGGAGAACCCCCAATTTATAGCTGGTAGGTCAGAAATACTGGACACCCCGCCTTGCAGCTGGCACCTGAAATAGGAGGAAGCCTTGTGGGACTGAGCCCTTAACTGTGGGACACAAATCCTAGGCAGGTCATGTCACCGTTGAGTGGAATGATAGAACATCCGGCCATTGCCAGAGAATTGGCTGGCTGGGGGTGGGGGGGGCGGGAAACACACACACCTGTTCACAGAAATGTTGTGTGTTGAGAGTCTAGCAGGTAAAAAGAGAGTTTGTTTTTTCCTATTTTACACACCACACCACACCCCCAACCCCTGTGCTACGCTAACCTAACTTCAGGCTCTTTCCTGGCCCTGGAAAAATAGGATTTATTTTAACTAATCTTTGTGAAAATAAGTAATTTAAAATCTAAGCTGCTGAAACTTTAAAAGAACACCTTGAGCTTCAAGGGTATGTGATTATGGGACTTGAGTTCCTTCACCTGGCAGTTCTAACCTAGGAGGCTATAACCTTTCGTTTTGATTATAGATTAGCTTTTTGCCTCTTACATCGTTTTGTAAAATATTATAAATGACTAAAGCACACCAGAGAAGGCTCCTTCCCTACTCATTGCCAATCTTCACTAGAGATTAATTTCCCTCTATCTTTTCTTGCACAAAAACTTCACAGCTATCCTATTGCCTGAGACGGAATGTTAAATACGTTCTTTTAAACTGGAAAGAAAATAAAAACAAACTATAAAGTAAAGAAAACAAGTTACCGCTAATTAAATGGGCGCAACTCATAAGCCTTGTATAGAAAATGTTACAATGCAAAGCTCCTTTGTTTCTTCTCTGCCTATATAAGCAAAACGTTAACTTTGGAGCACTCACCCGATGTCCCTGGCGTCTGTCCGTGTTCCTGAACGGTCATTTCGGATTGTGATCTTTTGGATTATTTCAGACTGGCACCAGGAACAGCTCTATGGAAGCGCCCTCCCTCCTCCAGAGAGCTAGCTTTCCATCCTGAATCAGAACCACGGTGAGATTCCCTCCTTGACAGCTGAAACCTATAACCTTCCCCTCCTCTAATGACACCTGAAATCCTTCTTAAAGCTACCCCGCCATATTCTTAAAGCTGACAAGTAAATAAACCCAGCTTTAAACACAAAATGAACAAACAAACCCCCCCCCCCATATTTGTTTTGGTTTGTTTTATACCGGCCCTGGATACTTTTGAAATTTGTATTTAGGATATTGATTTAATTCATGATTCACTTAGATGTGAACAGAAACAAGACAATAGAGTTAAAGTTATGTTTAGCCAAATATTTTATCCAATCTTAAGTCTCTACTTGATTACAAAATTGCTGTTATTGTCTTTTGCAGTTAGGTAAATTGCCCCATCTTTGATATTTTTATGTTGTAATGAATTCAGAACTGAAATTCTCCCCTTTATTTAGCTCCCCTTCCTTTTTTGTGCTCACGACCACAGCACTGGTTGTTCTCAGGTGTGGCTTGTTTTTGTTTGAGCTTTAAAGAAAAAAAATTGACATCATACTTGTTTCATCTTCCACTGCAAAGAGCACACGCAATTCATGAATATATCCAGCTGAGCTCAATTATATCAAATAAAGCATGTGGAACTCGGTAAGTATTTTTCTATTTGCCTGTCTCCCTCCAAAAATGAAGAAAGAAAGAAAGAGAAAAGAAATTGGAATAGTCTTCTCATGGACTCCCTGTGGGCGTGGTCGGGGGGGTGTGAGAATGCGCTAAACCGAGGATTTAAGTTAGATTCTTTTTTTGCAGTTTTTGGCCAGGGCTGGGTTTGAACCCACCACCTCCCGTATATGGGGCCGGCGCCCTACTCCTCCGAGCCACAGGTGCCGCCCAAGTTAGATTTTCTTAAACTGGCCATCCATCCTTGATCCACACTGGTTGAACATTACAAACATCACTGTTCCCGTTTCTTTTAATGCCCATAAAAAAAGAATTCACTTGAATGTAAAGGCTATACAGGCTCCGAATACTTGCAGTGTAATTCTGCAGGACTTTAAGACTGATCACTTCACTTTGTTGTATTTACATTTTATTACAGAAAATTTATGCAGAAACAAAGAAAGTGAAGAGAGTTATTCAGAATTCCATTACAAGTTACATTATTTTTAAATTTCTTGCCACTCTAAGCTCACATACCAATTTGATACAGCTATCGTCAATATTTTTACATGGTTATGTTAACACCTGAGCATTTTTACCAGCACCATATATTTTTTTTACAATGGTATTTAGTGGAAATGTAATATTACTACATAAACTTGATTAAACCTAGTTTTCTTTATCAATCTTTTTTTTTGTGGGAAATGTAAGCTTTTCCTACTTAAAACAAATGATGAAAATTAACCTGTAATTTTATAGTCCTGCAAATATATTTTTCTGCATTGTCATTTACAACAAATAAATTTCATATGGTGGCATTTCCGGGTCAAATACTATGTACTATTCTGACGACTCTTGTAAGTTTTCAAAAATATATCTCTTTCAAAGTGATTTGAGTATAACTTATAGATAATCATATTCCTTTTTCCACAATAAATTCAAGGACTATTTTCTAAAAATTTGATTTTTCCTTAGGTAATCACAGCATATTTATCAAAATTAATATATGACAGAACCATCCAAGGGACTGTAACAGACTGGTCAACATTGAGTTTACAATTTCTTACAATGGTTCTGAGTGTAATGACTATCTCTTTAATTTGATAATGTTTAAAACCCACCCTTGTTTGTTTGACAGAGGTGGTCAACGTAAGGAACTAGGCCTACTGTACGGATACGTACATGTGGTGCATGTCTGGTCTATGACAATTAGGTCAACTTAAGCAGGTGGTCAACCTCCAACGATGGAGGTTCTACTGTGTTTAACATTGCTACAACAGTATTAACTATTCTACAGTTCCTGGTCAAATTTTACCATTTTTCCTATTAATGTCCTTTATGGTATTTCTACCCGCCCCCCCCCACCGTCACAGTCCAATGAAGAATCACATTTAATTACCATGCATCTTTATTCTCTTTTAATCGGAAACAATTTTCAGCTCTTATTTTGTTTCTTGTGACCTCAAGATTTTTGAAGAGCGCAAGCCAATTATTTTGTAAAATGTCCTTCAATTTATATTTCCCTGGTGTGTCCTTATGGTTGGATCCACGCTGCACATTTTTAGTAGGAAGACCATGGACTTGATGCTGCCCACAGTATGACCCATGGTGTGATATCAGGAGACATACAAATGTCACTCTGCCCTTTTAGTAATGATGTTAAGTTGGACTCTTCATTAGATTCTTGTCTATTGGGTTGCTCCCTTGGTGACTGTTTTTCTTTTGTGATAAGTAAGTATTTATCACAAAGGAGATACTTTGAAGTTATGTAAATATTTTGCTCCTCATTAAAATTTTACCCACTATTTTTAGCACCTATTAACTAACAATCTTTGCCTGAATCAAGCTTTACTGCAATAGTTGTAGGAAGGTTATTTTACACAAAATCATTCGTTATGTTTTCACTACGTGGACTTTCAGTGTGTGGAAGAGCTCACTATTTTCCACCACTAAATTATTTATGTCAGTATAGATTCACACTTGTTTAATTTGTTCTGTAAATATCCTGTGACTATTTTTATTTTGATGTTCAGATTGTCACAGATATTGCCAGAGGGAACCCTGTCAAGCTGATTTGGACATGTTCTCATAATATTTTAAATACCGTTCTATTTTTTTTTTTTTTTTTGGCACAATAAGATGTTCCAGGCTTACCTTGGACATTCCCTCCACACATCCTGAAATCAGCCTTTGTCCCAAGAATCCCTGATTCCTTTAGTGGGCATGGTATGTAGAAACCAAGGTCAGGGGCTAGCTGTGCTCATCACAAGATGACAGTGCTTTTTAAGTCTGACCAGTAGAATACAAAAACTATAAATATAAAAAAATAAGCAGCAGATATAGTAGGCCTGTGTCTCTATATAAAAAAGTCATGAATCCTTATCAATTCCTCCAATTTTCATTGAGCATGACTGGGTATGAGGCCATCTGCATAGTTGGAATTTCCTTTGTTTGCGTGTTCAGATTAATTAATAATAATTAATCTCTCATACACAAATACCACACCCAGAAAATACCAGTTTCCAAAACTGCAGGGCACTTGCTTGTCATACTTCATTGAGTCAGTGAATTTCTTACAATTTCTTACAATGTCTCTGAGTCTGATGACTATCTCTTTAATGTGATAATGTTTAAAACTCACCCCTGATTTTTTTAACATAATTCTTCATACTTTGTAGGTGTAATAAGATTTAGTTATACATCTTACTGGAAACTGGATCACAGACGGCTAATAGAATGTTTGCAGTATAAATGCGAAATGATTATGAACACAAAACATAATAAAAGGTAGTGACTTCTAGAATGGCAGAGCCCAGAAGACCCACTCTTACAAGTTTGCACACAAATGTTTGGAACAGCGTTATTTATAACACTCAAAACATTGGAACAGAACAAGTGTCTACAAATTGATGAGTATGTAAGTATTACATAACCAAGCAAGAAAATACAATAGAACCTCCATAGTTGACCACCTCCCTACATTTACCACCACCTGTCACCTAATTTTCATAGACCAGACATGCACCACCTGTTCTCAGTGGAAGTTCCTTATGTTGACCACCACTGTGTGTTGACTGCCTCCATATGTTGACCACCCCATATGTTGGCCAGTTTGTTTCAGTCCCTTGGGTGGTCAACTCACAGAGACTCTACTGATGTGGACAATAAAAAAGAAAGAAGTAGTGATACCTGCTACAACATGAATGAACCTTGAAAATACCATACTAAGTAAAAGAAGCCAGTCATAATAGTCTAGGCATTACATGATTCTATTTACATGAGAGTTCAAAATCAATCTACAGAGTTAGAAAGTGGATTGTTGTGTGCTTAGTTCTAAGGATAGGGTCAGGAACAGACTGCTAATGGGGAAAGAGGTACTTTGAAGGTTTAAATGTTCTAAACTTAGGCTGTTATAGTATGTAACATATTCAATGTTAACTCTGAATATGCACTTTGAATTATGTACTTTAGAGAGGTAAACTTTATTCTATACTGACACTAATATAGAGGTTTAACAATAAAAAATAATAAACTGTATTTGTTTTTGTGCTGTTTAACAAAATATCACAAACTTATTGGCTTAAAACAACCTACTACAGATGATGACATACAGACATGTTGTGGAATAAGTTAGTCAAGCTAATTAACATACCTGTCACCTCAAATACTTACCACTTCTTTGTGATGAGAACATTTCAAAAATATATACAATTAGTTTTTGCCAATTTAAAATAAAATACAGTTTTTAAAAAACAACATATACATATTATCTTATTATCACACAGTTTCCACACATCAGGAGTCTGGGCTCTACTTAGTGGGTCTTCTGCACAGGCTCTGAGTAGGCAGCCGTTGTTTCTGGAGCTCAGAGTCCCCTTCCAAGATAATGTGTTTGGTGGTTGAATCTACTTTCTGTGATTGTTAAGACTGAGCTGTGGGGCGGCGCCTGTGGCTCAGTGAGTAAGGCTCCAGCCCATATTCCGAGGGTGGTGGGTTCAAACCCAGCCCCGGCCAAACTGCAACCAAAAAATAGCCAGGCGTTGTGGCGGGCACCTGTAGTCGCAGCTGCTCGGGAGGCTGAGGCAAGAGAATCACGTAAGCCCAAGAGTTAGAGGTTGCTGTGAGCCGTGTGACGTCATGGCACTCTACCCGAGGGCAGTACAGTGAGACTCTGTCTCTACAAAAAAAAAAGACTGAGCTCTTCCCTTTCCTGCAGCCTATCAGCTGGGGACTGCTCTCGCCTTCTAGATGACAACCACAGTTCTTTATCACACAATTCTTCACAGCAGGATGGCACACTTCCACAGGCCACCAAGAAAAGCTCTGTTTTAAGATTTCCTCTTCTTAAGTCAGCCCACCCAGTATCATCTTCCTTTTCCATCTTCCAATGCAATTGATTCTGAGTTATTCCCCATTAAGATTGGGACTTCGATTACATCTGCAAAGTCCCCTTAATCTTGCCAAACTCTACTGACTAGAGTCAAATCACAGACCCTGCCACACTCAAGGGGTGCAAACTATATAGGTCATAGATGCAATTGGGCACAAGTCATTGAGTGTCACTTTAAGGTCCAAAGACCACAGCGAATACAAAAATAGACCCTGAGTGTTATTTCCATTATACAGCTGTTCTTGAGTCTTGCTAAAAGTTTCTAGGCAAAGAAGGTGACAAAATATATTCACTCAGGACACTACAGGAAATCGCAATATCCAATATGAGTAGCCTCTAGGCTTACAATGTAGCAAAAATAATTGTTTAAATATAGATTTTTGTCATGAAGATGATGCAAAATTGGTGTCTTCTATGTGAAAAATTCTGGATAACTACTGAATAAAATCAATTTGTTGCCAGAAGGAATTGAACAAGTTTGGAAGAAAAATTAACAGAATTATTTACAACAGTAAACAAAGATTGCATGTTCAAGAGCAAGAAAACTCAATTAAGCATGTAAGTTTTTTTTTTTTTTTCAGGCCTCTCAGATATGCATTTCATCAGTGCACATTTGCTAAAGGAATGTGCTATAGATGTCACCAAATCAGTTGTCATCTAAAAGAAATAAATTCATCTTAAAAGCATTTAGATTTTTTTGAACCTGAAAAATTCAAAAGTTGTGTTTATAATTTAAAGGTTGTGACGTGGGTGAAAATCATACCTTTGATTGGATCCTTCCTGCTCCAGTTCCATTGTCCTTCCTAGAACAAAAGCCTTTGGAGTTTTGTCTTTCATTACTTAGTGACAAAAGAAGCGGCTGCCTCTTCCAACCCTACATGGCCTGTACAGTCCCTGTACTCTTTTGCCTCTAAAATTATTCTAGGCCATAGTTCTACCAAAAATTTGCATTACAGATTATGATGAATACCCATTGGTAGAGCCTTCAATATCTGCTTACTTCCAGTCTGCCAATTAACCATTGCACTAACGCTACATGTATTAGTTTTCATTATAGTTGCCTCTTTTTCTAGATATCATTATTTATAACAGTCATGATGGGCCAGGTGTGGTCATAAATCACCCCAAATCTTGGTGCTTGGAGCAGCAGAGTTCTATTTTCCCCCTGTCACCAGCAGGAGACGGCTCTGCTCCTCACTGTCACCCAGGGATACAGGCCGATAGGGCAGCCATCATTTCAAGCTTTAACAAAGGGGCAAAAGATCTCTGCGGGATCTCAGACTAACAATTAAATGCTCTGACCAAAGAGCGGCTGCTCCCTTCCGCTTTCAGAGGTCATCACAAGTCACGTGATTTCAGTAAACCACAAGAGTTTCAGAAAATGAGATCCTTCTGTGTGCCCTGAAGGGGAAAAGCCAGAAATAGTTTGTGAGCAGTATTAAGGATTATCATAAAAATAGTCACCAGGATTTCAGAAATAATGATTCAATTGGAAAATCTTTTTTTGTTCTTATAAAAGCAAAGAGTATCGGGCGAAAATGTGTTCAGACACTTACAGCATGACAAAAATACTGTAGATGCTGAAATTGCACCGAAATGGAAGGACACAGCACCGTGGGAGAAATACGTATATTTCTATTTCTATTTCAACATACTATTTCTCCAAGTCCCTCTGATGGACACATCACAATACAATAACAGGTTACGTCATTTAGCAAAACTCCTCTTCAAGATTCAAGATGAATCATAACATTTTCTTTCCATTTAACTGCAATTCTTGCTACCTCCAGTTTGCCACACCTGCCACACAGAGAATTAGCAAATCATAAAGCTAAAAGTCATTTTGCCGTATAACCCATTGTGTTGTCATTTTTATTAACTTACCCTCAAATAAGGCAAAAATCGGCAGAATCCTGGGTCACTCCTAGGGGTAGCGCTGGGGTTAAAAATCGGGCATCCCACCATCTGCCTCAACCCCTTTGGTTACATGTGTATTCCCTCTTCTCTATGAAGATCCAGAGCTGTGATTAATTACAAGATAAATTTTAGAAAGATTTTCATTTCTAATAAGAAAATAAACAATGCTGTGAGGCAACTAAAAACAAACATTTGAAATATTGCCTACCATGTATCAAGTAGTGTATGAATACAGAGATGGTCCAAGAGACAAAGTAAGAGAAAACTAGGCTCGGACACATATTTAGGTGTGTGTGGAGATCTTTGTAAAAAAAGGTGGGCGTTACAAATCATTGGGAAATGATGGCTTTTTATTAACTGCTAATGGGAAAATTGAACAAACATAGGAAAAATATATCTCCAGCTCATATTACGTGCTGAAATCAAGCCCAAATACACTAAATACCCCAATGAGTAAAGCTGACCTAAAACGTCTAGAAAACATATAGGTCATTATCCTTAGGAAAATAGGCTAAAGAAGGTTTTCTTTAACAAAGCAGGGCAATCATAAAGGAAATACAGCTACATCTATGCAATAAAATAAATCATAAACAGATCCAAAACACAAGACCTCGACGAGGAATATGTTTATAGCTTATTCAGGCAGCCAGGATAAAGGAATCCTAAAAATCAATAATGCACAAAATATGTATGAGCAATTCACCTGAAAAGCAATAAACACGTGGCAAGAAAACGTTCGCCCTCACCGGTAATCAGGAAAAATGCAAATGGAAGGCAATATTTCAGCCTTACACGGGAGAAACAGTAGTATATTTTGAGGAAATTGCTCTTAAGAAAAAAAATCAACGGACTGTGTTGTTAATGGCTGATATGACAAGAGAGATAAAGACATATTTTGCTTTCATATTATTTGGAGGCTCTTTTTTCGGCTTCCTTCGCAGTATCAATTTTTACCATAAATAGTTCAGGGACAGACAGCAAAGGGGATATAATCAAAGCACACTGAAAAAATAACGTGTGCAGTCGTCTTAACAGAATTGAGAGGCTTGGAGCATCATTGAGTTGACAGCCCTGTGGAAAGCACACACCTACACAGGAAATGTAGCCCAAAGTAAAGACACTCTTGGCAGATAATTTATCAGGGTGCTAATTAGATGAACAACAATAAGAAACACGCCAAGGAGATACTTTTGGAGATTTTTAAAATGCAGACTGGGAAGGATAAAATGCTAAATATCCCCCATTTGATGTCAAGATGTTTGGTTCTATATTTCTGCACAACCTCCCACTCCCAGCGTAAGGGCTTACACAATCATTTATTTTTATTAGTCATCGTTATGTAGGTTGACAGGGCTTAACTAGATAGTTTGCATCTGAGGTCTTTTTACAGGCGTTGCCAGCAGATGGTGGCTGCAGCTCGAGACTCACCTATCAGGCACCTCTGCTAGGACGGCTGGGACAGTGAGGGCTGAACGGGAATCTTCTCTCTGCCTCCAGACGGCCTTTCCACGAGGCTGGTGTGTACTTCTCCATAACGTGATGGTCTCAGGGTTATCACACTTCTTACGTGACCTAGTTTTCCCAGAGCAAGACTAAGGTGACTCTTCCTGCCTCTTATGAACAGCCTGCCCAATCCCAGGAGATCAACTCCGTTGCGTTCTAACAGTTAAGCAGCTGGGTAAGAGCAGCTCAGATTTGAGAGGTCCAGAAGTGAATTAGACATCTTCTAAGAGGAGCAGCAGCATGTGGGTGCCGGCAAGGAATAATAGGTGCTGTCTTCAGAAATGATCCACCACTCACGATACATTCAGCCTGCCTCCACCGCCACCCCCCACTGTGTTCCCAAAACGATTATGGGAGGTCAGGGTCTTCACATAGCAGCGCTACCTGTGAATGGACCAAGATGTTCCCTCGAGGATGGCACGGACACAGGTGAGATCAACAGGAGTCTCCCTCAGGAGTGTCTGCGTGAGAAAGAGCCTGTTATTTGCATCTTCCTGAAACAACTTCTCCTACTACAGAGCTAGTCACCTCGCTCTTTCCGGGGATTACTGGACCACTGAGTGTCAGTCAACCCAGACGTGTGGTCTCAAACCAATTCAGTGATCTTCTAAACCTCGCACGTACCTGAAGAAATTTCATCCTAGACTTATCCCGCTGATGTGGCCTTCACTGTCCCCAATATCACATACAATATTGGTTTATTTCACTGACAAGAGTGTGCTTTTCGTTTTGATACTTAACATTATCCTTTTTTCCTTTCTCACATGATCTTACAAGTGAATAGCTCACTATGGTTTCCAGTGAATGTTGTGTGTTGTTAGCTTTCATCATCGATACTTAATTTAACCGACTTTCTGGGTCATGGCATTATGTAATTTCCCGTCTAAATTTCTCGAAAAACTTCCAAAAGTTCTTCTTCAAACTCTATTTCGAAATTTTTTCTTTGTTAGAATAAAAACTATTTTATAATTGATCGATCACTAGATATATTTATTTTTTAATTTTTTCTAAATTCAATTAAGAAAGTGGTCATTCTTATAAAAAAAAGTATTCATAATTTTAATTTGTTACAATCCCTTTTGCTCTCAGAACGTGTCTTTTTCTCAAGAAATGTAAGTATTATATTAAAAATGTAGCCACACAAGTTAGCTTTTACACATTCTCATATTTTAGCTTTGACTTCTGTCACTGGAAATTCTGAGCCCAAAATACTTTTTTATTGCTTAATTTATTTTTTTGCTGTTAATCAAAGATCTCTTTTCTACATTATAAAAGACTATGTTGTAATTCTTTCCTGATAACGGTTGATGTCTAGTTCTATCTTCTAATCCTTTTCTCTCTACCTAAAGCTTCATATCCTAAAGACTAAAATAATATTCAATGTGTCAAAATGCTACTTAATACTTTGCTCTATTCCAGCATGAAGAAATTTGAAATGATCACGTCAGTCTCTTCCTGTGTCTATATAATTCAAAGCTATTTCTCCAAGCAGACTAGTGACGTAGAAAATAATAATGAACAAATACTATTTCTCAGTCTTTCACCTTTATTTTCTGAAGTATGAGCAGAAAAACACTTTTTCTTTAATCTCATGTTGTTGAAATTTTTTAAATGGTCATCTGAATAAACACTTCCTATGAGCAGTGGACAAGAGTTCCTGTGGCTCCACATCCTTAGAAACACCTGTTTTGCTCAATTTTTAATATGCTATTCTAGCACTATCTGTGATGAACAGAAATTCTCAGTCCAATGTAGTTCTATTTACCAATGACTGTTACCTTTTTAAATGTCACTCTTGAGATGTTAAAGGAGACTTATATTTTAATAAAATCTAGGAAAATGAATCAATATCTAAAGTATCAAGACTTTTTCACTGTTGGTTTTGCAAGTGTCTTTAAATAAATACTCGCACCATCTTCAAGCAATGTTACTTGCCTATTATGATCATATGTGTTTATTTGTAACACCATACGAAGCCTCATATCTATGGATCATTCCAAATAATTCAGCTCCCCTGACCTCCCCCTGCCATCCACAGATCCATAATTTGTATACAAACCACCTTGAAAGCCTAAAGATAATTCTGCAACATCACTGAGAAAAATAATTTACCTTTGCACTATAGGATTTACAAGTGCTTTCATTTCGTTTTTTGTTTTCTTTCAGAAGAGAGGGCAATAGTTTTACCTTTAAAAATCTGCATTGAGGGAGTGTCTTGTTCTCTGGAGAGATGAAAGTTGTCATAGAAACAGCCATAATTACAAGAGGTACATGTATCAGGGATGAAAATATTTACCATGTAACCAGATCCACATTTTCCTTGTTGTGAGGGAAATAAGTCATTCCTTGGGAAGGATTTTTCTATTTCAGAAATATGCAAAAGATACTGACCTTCTTGGTTTTCGCCTCCCAGGATCATTTTCTCTCTAGGCATCTTGAGGCTTAATTTGTCAGACACCTGCATCCTGAACTTCCTTCTGAAGACTAGGATATCTTCTTGCAAGATTTTGAACCATTTGGAAAAAACATCAGAATGAGATTTTAGAAGGTATGTGAGTGAATAGAACAGTCTGTTTGTGTTTAAGGGGTAAAAACACCCACGGTATTTCCCAAGGCAAGTCATTATCCTCAATAATATTTATCCTTAGTGTATTCAGAGTTTATAGAAAAATCACAGGAGTACAAGCAGAAGAGACATCTGTAAATACCTCAGTTATTCTCGTCTGCCTGAAAGTTTACCTGTTATTCCTCTAATAAAATGATACCTCTTCCTTCCCAGGTAATATGTTATTTTAATAACCTCTTCATAATCCTAACTCTCCAACTTTGTCTCTGCGACCACTTTATAAATATCTTAACAGTTGTGTGTGATGCTTAAAAAATGTATGCATATTTATTGCATTTTGAATATATTAATTTCTCAGAAATTATATTCATATAGTATAAGGCATCATATATAGTTTATTACCTATAAAAAGAAATATATCTTTATATTTCAAGTGCACATACCTTTTTCTTTATTATTATTTTTGAGACCGAGTCTCAAGCTGTTGCCCTCAGTACAGTGCAATGGTGTCACAGCTCACAGCAACCTCAAACTCTTGGGCTTAAGCGATTCTCTTGCCTCAGCCTCCCAAGTAGCTGGGACTACAGGCGCCGGCCACAACGCCCGGCTATTTTTTGGTTGCAGTTGTCATTGTTGTTTTTTTAGCTGGCCCGGGTTGGGTTCGAACCAGCCAGCCTGGGTGTATGTGGCTGGCGCCCCACCTTAAGTATTGAACACACATATATATTCCAAAATGTAATACTTTTTCCTAGTTCCTCTCAAAGAAGATTCAAATGAACTTTCAAAATACAGAGAGTATAATGATATTAACTGTATTTATAGTAGGAGTATAATGAGATTAATGAGGGTAACTATTATTATTTATTAAACTATTAACAAAAACCTAACCAGTAAAGATTAGGTAAAGGTAAAAGGAAAGAACAAAATACCAGATGAAACTTGGTCCATATACAGGTACCAGAAAGGGTGGTTAAACTGACTTCACTTTCTTCATCATTGGGCCCAGTGATGGCGCATTCACCAGCTTCTCGGCCCTGTCCTGAAGATGCTGTTCCAGGCGATACTCAGAGGAACACAATTATTCCTAAATCTGCTCAGAAAACCCCGTCCCCACTATGGGTATCACAAAACAGATTCCATGTAAAGCACTTAATTTTTCAACAGCACCTTATACTAAATTACAGAGGTTTCATTGTGTGTGTTAAAGCCCCTCTCAAAATTGCAATGACAATCATGGGAAACGGTGTTTAGGGTGCAAATGACCCCACAGTGGTATCGGAATGCTGTGTTCCTGGTACATTCCTCCTCTGGATTGACAGGGGGAGGGAAGTTAGGGCCTCTGGTGAAACAATCAGACTAAATCACTTCAGCTAGAAACGTGTCACTTCACACAACTAGAAGTTGTTAAGTTTTAATGAATTAAATTATAATCACTCATAATTATTGAAGCGCAGGTGTTCCATCAATATTTTACCATTTGTAAGTACCAATCAACCATGGGCAGAATTCATTCTTTGAATAACAAACACGCATTGCAGTGTGCATTCAAGATTAACTTTATAGAAAACATATCTTAGGTCTGTAGCTCTTGGACTTCTGAATTTCACAATTCATTAAAACAAAGTTATTGATTATCTACTGTGTTCCTGGGACATTCCTACGTGTTCCACATGCCTTTGCTCTTCAGTGACAAACAGAAATCTAGATGGAATGTTTGTTATTTGTCTGCCTTAGGTGCCAAGCTATACATTTCCTTTTTTTCTCACTAAATACCTTAAAGAACACTCTCCAGTTATATCCAACAGAGTGGCATGGCATGGTTTCATTTAAAAAAAGGAGAATTGCTATGTTACCCTTATATTCTCTATTCAAAATGATCCTGTCTCTATGATATCTAGCAGAAAATGCTCAACATTATATTATTTTTTTTCTGGATGTAAGTAGTCCTGATGTACATATACATATAGGTATATTCTGACCACATTCTGAAGTTAGTTTCAGTAATATCCCTCAGAATACGGGAAGTAGTAAAAAGGTAGAGAGGAGATTAGATTCTCATGTTAGCTAGCTATCGCTCCAAAAACTCCACAAAAGAATATAATTAAACAAAAATATTCACATTTAAAATGACAGATTAATTTCAGATTTTAGTATCTTTAAAATTTATAAGCTCGGTGGATTTCAAAGTTTAATATAAAAGTAATCTAATGTCAGAAGGTGAATTTAGTGAGCTCTGTAGCTATCTCTCTATACTTAGCAATGAAGATGATAATCTGAATAACTGATGCTTTCAGTTTTGAGGGATTTGTTTGTTTTCCAAGAGACGGCTATTGTGTTATTCCTTATAAAATTAATAAAAGATGAAATATAGAAAGAGCCAGTAAGCCAAAATATAGTCATGTTTTTCCAAGATATCTTTGTCTACCGAATATATATTTTTTGAATTCATTTTAGGAATGTTTTCTTACTCATTTCCTGGACATATAGGGGTTTAGGGGTCCTGAATCCATCCCCTCCTGCTCACAATATAAGAACTGGTATTTTTAAATTGCTGAGGTTATGGAATTTATGCATTTAATTATAAACTTCAAATCCTTCCAATGAGCTAACTTCCCTCCAGGATTTAGCCTACATTCCCTTCCCCTCAGTCATTCAACACACCTTGCAACATTGCAAAGAGTCCATCACCACTTTGGTCACTGTGTGTCTGTCCTTCCTCCATAGATTCCCTGCCCAATACCAATCTCAGGCAGGACCAGCGGGGCTTTGATCACTACAGACCAGGAAAGTTTAATCCTATGGACAGACCCAGGTCACATTCACTGGTCTAGTCACTGGGGGCTGGCCTCAATAGGAATCTCGACTCTTTGTGTGATCTCACTTTCTGTTTTCTTGACCTGGGAACCAGTCCTACTGTTTATATTATTTGCCTCAAATCATGACTTTCATCTTTCAAGTCAAATAGAAAATAGTCCTCAGAATGAGCAGAGGACAAAAGTCAGACTGTATATCCTTTGTCCTTATACTTTGTTGGAGACCGCAACTGTCTTACTTATTGCTGTATAATGACTTATGATGAGACATTTACTAGTAACTAAAAAATCCCCACACATTTATTGTCTACAGTTTTTATGAGTCAGGAATCTGGGCACAGCTTAACTGGGCTCTCTCCTCACAGCCTAGGCTGGGGTCTTATCTGAAGCCTTGGCCAGGAAAAGATCAGCTTCCAACTTCACTTACATGTGCAGGATTCCATCCCCTTGAGCTTCAGTTTGAGCTGGGTGCTGGCCAGAGGTTGCCCTCACTTCCTTGCCATGTGGACCACCCCAACAAAGCACCATGCTTGGTAAAGCCAGCAAAGAACGCATCAGCTGGTAAGATGGAAGTTGCTCTATCACATAACCTAATCATGGCAGTGACCAACCATCACCTTGGTCATCTTCTGTTGGTTCAAAGCAAATTAGTAGGTCAGCCCATACTCCCAGGGAAGGGATTATACAAAGACTTGCATGTGGAGGAGGGACATTTGAAACCATCTTAGAATCTATTTACTGCAGTATCCTTATAGGAAAAAAATAAGACATCCATGCCCACTACAAGCTTATAGCAGCTTCATCCATGGGAAAATGGCTGTTTCCACCAGGAAAACATCTGTTTCAGTCCAGGCAGTAAGCACAGTCTGGGCCTCACTCAAAACCACAAGCTTTTATCTACTTGGACAGCATTACAGAGCTGGCTGCTGCCAGTGCAGTTTTCCTAAATTGACCTGGCTGAGGCAAGAATTAGGTTTCAGAGAGAATCTTTTCACATAATGGCTTTTTAGATATTATATTAAAGGGTAACTGTGGGCCTGTAATTTATTCCTCCCTCCTCAGGGACCCCTTAAGAAGTTTTGACCCTGACCAGAATTCCTTGCAACTATCGACTGATGGAATATACTAACTAAAAGATAAATGAGGGTTCTGAAAGGGTCTTCTATGCCCTGATTACTGATCTAGAAATGATTTCAACATTATATCCTGGCCCATTTAGAGTGTTTGTATTAAATTATCCTGCAAATCTTGGGAAGCTGTGCTGAAGCAGGCAAGTTAGAACAAGGTCTCATGTATCTAGTGAAACTCCAGAATTCATCAGCCTCTTCCCATAGGCTTGACATACTCCAAAACAAAAATATGTCTGATGGGGACAAGGAAGCTTAGAGAGATGTATTTGCAAGCTGGGACAATAAGATGTTGTTCTTCCCATGGATAATTATGCATAAGCTCGGTACTAGCTAAGTTGGGGTAATACATGCACATTTTTCACAGCTTTAATTGAGATATAATTGACATACAATAAGTTGCACATATTTAAAGTTTTGGCATATATATATGTATACCCCTAAAACTATAACCACAATCAAAATAATGAATACTGCTGACCCAAACCAGAGGAAATTCTGTGATTTAGGGTGAACCATAAATTTGGTCTCCTTATGTTTTATACTGCTATCTAAAGGTCGAGAAAATACTCAAGAGACTGTAAATTATTAGGCATGAGATCAACTGGCAGCAGAAATGTTCACACTGTTCAACAGAAAAGTGAGAGTAAGGAGGGAAATTATAGAGAAGAAAGAAGTGACTTGGTCTGCTATAATTATTCCATTGCTGTCGAAAAGCCAAATGAGAAAGGAGGAATGGATAGGATAACTGGGAGGGTGTTAGAGGCACAATATTGATGCTTGAGAAGTGAAAAACCAGCTTCATCTCCAGGTCTGATACCCACAAACCTTAAGAAGCCCCCTTAATGTGATTTCAAATAACCTACCATGGATGAGGACAAATTAAATTATAATGATCATGATTTGGAATGGAAAATACCTAAGATGAATTTGATCACTCCATTGAAAGCATACATTAACTATTTTTATATAAATTAAAAAAGGGTTTGAGATCCGTCCACCCAAGCCCTCAGTAAGGGAATTCCAAGAACTAGGAAATGGTGTGGGTGGGTGGAATGGCCTGTGGGTGATAACTAAAATATTTACAATGATTAACTCTTAGCAGTCAGAGCACTGTCACCCACAGGGGAGCTGAGCAGGCGCTCCTGCAGGTGAAAAGTGGAGGGCGTCGAGATGCTGTGGTGGACAACAATGATGTCACAGTTAAACTCTAATTTGGAAAATGTAACTAGAGAACGTGTTCTTGTCTTTCATCTCCTTTACCTGAGTGCATAATTGCGACAGACGTCATGTGTGAACAGGAGACTGGGCCCCTTTGTTCTTAAATTGTCTGTGTTCATGTGCCACAGGCATCCTTCACCTGCTTTCAGTTAAATGCTAACTGAGAATCTCTTGCAATTGCCTGAGCCCTCTTCAGTAGGAAATATTAAATAATACAGAATTTCTGGAGTAAAGGACGATATCATTGCTTTAATTAGCATTAACGAAATAGGGCTGATCTCCATATTCTTTTCTTAATGGAAAAATTAAAAACTATATAGATTTATCATATACAAAGTGATGTTTTGATATATGTTTGAATGTCAATATGGCTAAGATAGCCAACATGAAGGGCAGTGTAGGATTCTTCAAAAAGCTAAAAATAGAACTGCCCTAAATAGAATCCAGCAATCCCATTTTGGGGAAATATTTAAAGGAAATGAAATCAGTTTGTCAAAAGGATTTCTGTACTCTCCTGTTCACCACAGCATTATTAACAATAATCAAGATACGGGACATGGAATTAACCCATGTCCATTAACAGAAAAATGGATAAAGAATATTAGTATACATACACAGTGGAATACTGTTCAGCCTTTAAAATTTAGGAAGGCCATTAACTCTCTTTTTAATAGCCCTTTATAGCCAAAAGGCAAAACAGATTCCTGGGAATCCATTTAGGTAGTTCCACCAATAGCCTCCGATATGCTGTAGACATGATTTTAAACAAACAATGAAAACAGCTACACTGATGGGCGATGTCCCAGAGACTAGTATTTAATATAAACTGTATCTCATGCTTTATCTCCTGTACTTATTTTAGAAGTCAATTATGAATTTGACTGCCTCCAAATTAAATTTGAAAAGACCAAAAAGACATTTAAATTAACTGGTATACTGCCACAATCTAGAGTCGCTGCGCTTGGCCTTGGTAATGGGTAGGAATAAGCTGACATCAGTGATATCTTAATTGCCTCCTCAGAGGAAGAGGTGGTGGTCACCCGTCTGTCCACAGAGTATGGCAGATGCACCCTAGCACAATTCAAACTTGCCCCAGTTTCTCAAATTTTGGAAAAGAACATTTGCCAGAAACACAAGAGGCTTTCCTTATACCATTGGAAATAATTTATAACATGATCTTGACCCTGGCACTAAACAGCCCAGAGATTTGGAGAAGCTGTTTGAGTTATGGTAAAAATCACATCTTCCACTTGGGGATAGTGTTAGTCCTTTTCACAAAGTCACTAGAAAGAAATCTGAGATTGAATTGTGCCCCGACAGAAACAAGCAAATAAAAGATTTATAAAGGGCTGTCAATCAGGCGGTCCTCCTGAGCCTCATGACCCGAATGCACAGACGACCTGGGAGTGTCAATAGCTGGAACACACACAGACTGGAGCCTTTGGCAAATCAATATTACTGCTCAGTGGAGATGGCAGAGATTTTGGACTTGAAAGTGGTCCAGTGCAGCTGCTCTATACAACCCTTTAGAAGCACGATTGTGAGCTTGTAGTTGGGAACTGGCAGAAATTGCTCATACCTCAGGGAAACCAAACAGTCCTGAAACCAGAAACACCTATCATGACGTGGGTGGTGTCCAAGAAACATCAAAATTGAGGCAACGCCTCAACAGAGCTTGATGAGTGGAAATGGAATACTCAAGATGACACTTTAGATGGATGTTCCAAAGTTTATGCACAGATTATCTTCACTGCATTCTGAGCCAGTAACATATCCCCTTCAAACCCTCCTCATTCCACCCTAACCCCAGAGCAGGCTTCTTCCCCGGGTAGCTGTCAAATTACCTAAACACTTTACTTCTCTCCTGGCCATGCAAAATACCTGCAAAGTTTACTGATTGGATTTCATGAAGCTGTTTGGAAATCACCTGTTACCTGTTCTGCATATGGTAAATGGTAAATCCTTAATGGGAAAAGGAAAAACGCTGAAATAACCTTGCTGGGAAGCTTTACAATCATCCTGAAAATGACTCTCCGACCCAAGTGGTAACACTAGAGGGCGCTGTCTTTCAGGAGTACGGCCAGGGCTGGGGACGGACCCTGTTATTATCAGACTCATCAAACATCAAGCTTGCCAGCAACTCTGCGAAAGAGCATCTGCCTTTACTCAGGGGACATCTTAATAATAATGAAATCAGATATATTTAACAGACATTGGTGCTAGTGGCAAGATGTCACTAGAAACTGTGCAGTCCCATAAGGCAAGCTACATATGGCCGTTGAGCCTTTGAAATGTAGCCAGTGCAAATGAGACATGTCATATGTGTAAAATGCACATGGCATTTGAAAGACAGTACCGAAAAAGGGTGAAATGTTTCATTAATAATTGTATTTGATTAAGTGCTAAATCAATATTATTTTAGATATATCTGGATAAATAAAATATTACTGTTAAAATTAATTAATTAATTTTCACCTGTTTCTTTAATGTGCTTTCAGAAATTTACAATTAATAAATGTGTATTGTGTTTCTCCTAAACGGTGGTCCTCTGGATCACTTAGCGTAAATAACCCTGTAATGTAGAGTTGGCTTGAATTATAGAAGATAATTGCAGAGCCAAGACAGGGTTACAAAAGTATGAAGATAATGTAAACAGACAGACTCCAAACTTTCCGCACTTCTCTATGTAACTTGTTCTGCACATACATGCTCAGTTTTTGTCACTACAAAACCAAAATGTTGCCCAATGAGGAAGGGGGGCCGTGGAGAGGTTTTCAGGCCCAGAGGCTTGCAGGGGTCCTCAAACTTTTTAAACAGGGGGCCAGGCCAGTTCACTGTCCCTCAGACCGTTGGAGGGCCAGACTATAGTTAAAAAAAAAAACTATGAACAAGTTCCTATGCACACTGCACATACCTTATTTTGAAGTAAAAAAACAAATTGGGAAAAAATACAATCACACCGCCTCATGCGGCCCGCGGGCCACAGTTTGAGGAACCCTGTGAGAGATATTGAGATGGAGAATGCAGTGCCCCCGCCCCCGTCCCTTCTTCATCACGAGCAAAGCTTACCAGGTACGCTGCACATGAATCCAATGGACAATTTGAGCCTTGCATGTTCACAAAGGTTGAAGTCATCTTTGTTGATTTTCACATTTTTTTAACATCTTGTTTTTTTTTTAACAAAATCTTCAAGACATGTTCATGCTAGGTCTTGGAAGGCAGCATCATTTGGCCACCTGAAAACTGTTTCTCTTCTGCAGTATTAAAACTGTCGACAGCACCGTGAAATAGGTCTGTAAAGAGACCAACCTTGATCTGTCTGCAGTCGTCTTCCGGCACATTCACAACATGAAGTGGAAAATCTTTTTGGCAACATTGGACTTTCTTGACTTCCTATCTTCACCACAAAGTGACTATAAGCAACAGTAAGGTAGGCTATACTTAAAAATAATGGTAAGAGAGGAATGGAATTGCCTCTAACACAAAGAAATGATAAATGGCTGGAGGTGGTGGATACCCCAGTTACCCTGATTTGATTAATTCACATCATGTGCCTGTATCAAAGCATCACATGTACCATATAAATACAATTACTATGTACTCATAAAAGTTGAATATAAAAAATTTTAAGAATGGTTCATGAGGATAAAAGAAGCTTATTCTTCTTTTGTATAAAGTATAGATACACACACACACACACATATATATATATATAAATCTTGGTATTATTAAAATTCCATGGAGGAAGGAAGTTAGAAATAAAACAAGTTAATAAACTGTCTCATGTCACTCTTCATTTATCTGTGTGTCTATCTTCCTATCTACTATTATCATATATATTCTAGCCCTTTATATCTGGAAGGACTCGAGTTGTTACCAACTGTTACTGCTGACCAGTGGAATTAAGGAAAATATGAGAGAAGATTTCTAATGTTTACACTATGTTCTTCCTGTTATAATTACCATATTTATCCAATCATGTAATACACACAGTTATTTTAATAGACTTAAAGAATCAGCCACATACACATCCATTTGTCTCAAAGAGACATCCATTTTAGTTACACACATGGCAAAATTTTGGTTTCTTAATAAAATCAATGAATCCATTTGTGGTGAAAAAAATCAATAAAGAGTTTCCCAGTTGAAGGAAGAGATTCACTAAAGAAAAGTAAAAACCCAAGATATAGTGCTATCAAGTAAGGTAGTATTTTAAAGAAAAGATTTGTCAAATATCATCAGTTTCAAACATGACATTGGGGCGGGCTTTACAGATGGGACCAGAGTTCCTCCTTAATGTGCATGAACACACACTTGCATGTAGGTGCACACACACGAGTGTGAGCACACAGAGGGACTCTGGAGAAACAGGCTTGTGGACATATGAAGGAACGTTTTAAGATAATTGGTGTAGAGGTAAAACTTCCTTGGATCATTTTTGAATCCCCATAAAAATATCCATAATGGCCCTTCATTTGAATGTAAGATAACATAGAAGGTCTTCTGAAGTATTCCTAAACATTTTTCCAGATAATAATGACATCAAAAACTCAAGGGATTATTGAAAAAATAAACAACTGGATTGAGGGGGGGGCTGCCTGTTTTCAAGGGATTTTAAATTTATAATAATATTCTCATGGCTGAGAGGTTACTGGTCTCATCATTAGACAGGAAGATGGATAACAGCAGGTGCAACTACCCACATGATAAGTGCCTGACTGGGAACAAAACTGAGTACAGGTAGATCATCTGATTTCCCAGATATGGGAAGGATGCTGGGAACATCGTAAGTCAGAGAATTATTGCAAAGTTCATGTATTCCAAAGCTCGTCCTCAGAATTTTTCTGTTTAGAAGGCTATTTTAGATTAATTCACTCTACAATAATTACATTGATACTTTCATCATTATTCACAATTACTGGGTAGATTAAAAATGCATTAAATATCTACATGTATGTATATAGATACAGATATACATTTTTATACAAATCTATATTTATATATCTGTCTGCATTTCTACATGAAGAAACCTATTAGCCTGTGCTATTAAAATACATTTTGTGCTTTCTCTTCCCCTCACCTACAGAGCCTTTCCATATTTAACTTATCTATGCACCACATACTTATTGTTCTACTTATAATCTTTTCTGTGTATTTTTCTCTTCTACTTTTAACACATTTTATAATGCCAGTGAAATAATGGACCCTAAGTCTGTCTCAAAACTTTAAACTTTCATAGTGCCCCGTGTATATACACATAAACATAGGCTCAGTAAATTATTAACAGTAGTTTTATTCATAATAGACCCAACCCATCACTTAGTCAATATACAAATTCTAGTTTATCTATGGAATCAAATACTATTTAGCAATAAAAAGAAATGGACCACTGGTACAATATATGAACCAATTCAAAAACATTTTTCTGGAATATGAAGGCAAACATGAAAGTCCATCTTTTGGTTCTATCCATATAAAAATCTAGACTAAGATAAACTAACCTATAGTAAGGGGATGACTTTGTAAAGGGCATGAAGAAACATTTGGAATGATAGAAATGTTCTATACTTTGACAGTGACAATGGTCACAAGGTTACATAAATTTGTCAAAACTCACCTAACCTTACACTTAAACTCTGTTCTTTTCATTTTATGTAAATTATACATCAATCAACTTGGTTTACCTGGGGGCATTACTGGAAGATTGCCTGGGGGCATGACTGGAAGAATGCCTGGGGGGGGCAGGACTGGAAGTTGCCTGGGGGCACGAAAGGAAGATTGCCTGGGGGCATGACTGGAAGAATGCCTGGGGGGGCAGGACTGGAAGTTGCCTGGGGGCACAATGGGAAGATTGCCTGGGGGCACGACAGGAAGATTGCCTGGAGGCATGACTGGAAGAATGCCTGGGGTCAGGACTGGAAGTTGCCTGGGGGCATGACTGGAAGATTGCCTGGGGGCATGACTGGAGGGACACCTGGAGAGGCATGCCTGGGGGCGTGCTTGGTGGAGTGCCTGGAGGAATGCCTGGCTCTACAGCTGACTCTACAACACCTCCAAGAAATTGGCACTATCACAGCGTCTCTCTCTCTCTCTCTCTCTCTCTCGCCCATGAAAAAAACACGGTATTAAATGATTTAGGTTCACTAGTCCCATAATTTCCCAAGTAACCCCCCACCTAGTCCCCACCCCCAATCACTCTGATTTTGGAGTATGTGCTGCATTCACATTTGAAGATCCCTTGAAGATACTCAAGGAGTGTTGACATTAAGCCATTTTGCTGTCTGATTCCAAGGAATGGAATGAGAACAGTGAGAAGAAATTATAAGCAGATGGATTTGGAGTCAGCAGAAGAAAGACATCATCAACAATCCGTGCTGTACAGCAGGCTCCTTTGAGGAGACCCAGGCAAGACTAGACTCTCTCCACTGGTGGGATGTTTCCAAATGTCTCATCCATCCCTTACGATGATGCTATAACAGGTCCTATTACTATTATTACTTTGCCCCCATTTTATAAGTGAGAAAAATGAAGCACTAACTGTTCACATAACTGGACCCATGCTGAAAGCTAGGATTTGGGATTAAAACCCATGCAGCCAACTCCAGATGAGCCTCGCTCTGAAAACGCTTCAAGCATCAGAACATATGGCTGAACTAAGTGAGTTTTACGTTCTCTTTTAACCTTGAGACTTGATGATCATAAGCACTCAGCTGACTGACACATTCTTAGAGAACATCCATACACGGCTTCTCTTTGATATTGCTCTGCCTGTCACATTTGGAAATTCTTGAAAAGAACTATCTTTGAAGGTTATGCATGGGCAAGTGCTATAATGCGAAAGGAATTGAAATCCTAATTTGAAGCAATGCTCCATTTGCATCTACAGGCAGCTTCATGATTTATGGCAAGGAGAGTTTGCCGCTAAGAGAGAGAGTTTTACAATGTGAGTTATTTTTCATTTTCCAGTCTGAACAGGAACTTGGAAATCCAAAGGAAAAAAATGAATCATTAATGTCATTCGAGATAACATTTCCAAGGTTTTATTATTTGACACCCTCGTTTACTTATCTTTGGTTGGAATCCCCATTATCATAGGTAAATAAAATTTCAAAAAAATAACAGTACAGAAGCAGCAAAGGGAAAAAATGCAGAATCGTGGCATTTTTATATGTGAAGTAGTTTGCTCATCAAGAGAATTCTCATAAATATTGGTAGGCTGTTTAGAAACTTAGAGAAAATCATCAATAAGAAAATCCTCTTTTTCTTTCTTTTCTCTCAGTTAATGTGTATGGAAATGTTGCTAATGAAAGTGACCACCGTCAATATACAGTCTTCTGTATATTGTAAAAATACAAGATAATTCAGGAATAGAATTGTTATATGATTTTAAATTACTCTTCTTCAAGCAGATTCTTATCTGAATATAATAAATATGAGGTATTTTGCCATTCTCATGGGTAAACATATATTTTTTATCTTCTTCTTCCCTCAGTACACAGAGAATGGCAGCAGTAGTTACTGACATGAAGGCAGAGAGGAGATAATCAGTGTGAAAGATAACGCACAACCCGGTCCATCTAAATAGGTTAGGAAATTTCATTTCCACTAAATAATAACTCCTAGAGCGTCAACTCTCTATCTGAGCTGAAAACTCTCCCTGTCATCAATCATAACGCCGCCTGCAGATGCAAATGGGGACATTTCTTCAAATTAGGGTTTCAATTCCTTTGGAAGGAATCAAATGGAAGTTTGCTGATTTTATCTCCATAGGTCAGCATAACCTGTCAGATTTGGTTATAATCAGTGTTAATAACATACCCACTAACCTGATGCTCGCCCAAACTACAGCACTTGCTAGTGGGGAAGTTGTAGCTGAACGAAATACAAGTTTAATGAGCCACTGACTGATTCCTGATTTCAGCCAGGTCCTTACAGTGTCAAGCTGATTAAGTAATAACCAATCGTAAAGAAGCTTGAATACAAAATTATGCCTGTATGTGCAAGTGTTTGTATTTTTATTAGATATTTCCAAGTTTTATTTTTTCTTCTAAAATTCGATATTTTCACAGATTTCCCCCCACGATGTACCACTGAGGTTATCATAAAGTGAAATATTTGGAGTTGGACCTCTTTACAGCTCAAGAGATTAATTAAGTGTTCAGTGGATGTTGTAAGGAAATTAGCTGAGAATGTTAAGACGTGAGGTTTCCGTGTAATGGATATCGTGGTCCCAAATCTTAGAATAGTTTCTAATGTGTTTGAAAAGCACTAAAGCTATCTCGCAAGATCGCACCCATTTAAAGATTTCTACTGGTGTGGAATGGTCTATATTTGTGCCCTTTTTTGAAAACTGACATGGGCAGTAGAAAGGGATAAGAAATTGCAAATTGGCACATCTTCCAGAGGAAAAAATACATGCTAAATATGTGAAATGGCAATTGAGTCACCAGCGGTATCCACCAAAAATTCCTTAAGGTTTAAATGTTTTGCATACAACTGAAATTCAGTGTTTTATATACTTTAATCTCAAATCCCACTTTGAACAGCAAGCTTCTTGTGGTTCTAAATATCTCTGATGCTAATAAATAATTCAATAAAAATGACCAGTAATTATTTATTATAATTGCATGAAGAAGACTACTTTGAGCTTTTAAGTAGTTTTATATATATAGATATTTAGATGCCTATTACATTATATATATACAAATGCTTTATGTTACATGCAATATATATCACACAGCTATAAAAAAGAATATTTCCCCCTTTCATGAATAATATTCACAAATAAAAGCAATTATTTACAGTGAAAATGGGATACTAACTCTACTGATAAAATTTTAAAAAGAAAATGTTATTAACTATTAATAGTTGTATTAAACCCCAAATCCCTTCTGCCAGCAGTTTTATATTCGTCTCTCTCAGCATTTCCAGATGGATTCTGGATGAGATAAAAATTCTATTTTACAGTGGCAATTAGTTTATTTTTAGGATAGTTTTTCAACAGTAAGAAGTATGTATACTTAGCAAGAAATTCATTTTGTTTTCCCGTGTGACTGCGGAATGGCAGCTCTTTGGTATTTGGACATTCAGCCCCAAGTGCCAGCTGGCAAACAAATCAAGACAATTTTCGTTCCTTTTCTTGGCATGTTGCCTATATGTTGAATACAGAAAAGATGCTTTTTAAATCATAGTACTAAATAGAATCTTGGGTCTTAGCCTAGAATTAATGGTTATGGAGATATCAGATCACAACCTGGTGTGTGGTTAAAGTTGCAACCAACAGGTGTCTAATTTCTCTTTCTTGTGGAGGTGATCATTATTCAAAGACCTGTCTATAGATTATGCCGTAGGTAAGACAAAAAAAGACTGGAAGGTAAAGAATCTTTGTATAATTGCACGACTATATTATACAGATTTTGGCAAAGAGTATTGGAGCAAAAATTGTGATATCTTATTGAAATGTGTTCTAATGCTTCCGGTAAATGGAAATTATAAGAATGAGGTTAGTTTTAGAAATGGGCTATTGAGACAAACGCAATTGCGGTTCTTGAATTAGAGCTTTTTGTGTAGCTTAAATTGAAATTACCTTTCCATCTGCTTGTTGAGATAGATAGGAGCTGTACCAGTTACTGTCAGGGATGTCAGCCCAGCTGTTTTACCCCTCCGTGGATTTGTGCCTTCAGCTGTACACGTGGCGTTGATCAGTCACAGTGGTACCAGCTTTAAATGGTGAATGTGAGAGATGCACGCACAAGTGGGCGCCAGCCCCATATGCCGGAGGTGGCAGGTTCAAACCCAGCCCTGGCCAAAAACTGCAAAAAAAAAAAAGAAAGTTATCGGCCCATTTCCTGGTACATGTACAGGCCGTTGTGCTTATAGCAATTGCCATTTCTGTGTGTGCAGGTGTGTGTACATGTATCTGTATGGCTATGTAAACTGCTTTCTTTTCCCTTGGGCATTTCTACAGCAGGGTTTGTAATTACTCACAATGTTGCTCAGACTTGAGTGCTCGCTTTCCTGAAGACCACACCTGGAGTGCTCGGAAGTCTCCTGAACCGGGACGAAGAGAAACAAGGCCAATTTCAGGTTGCAACTTCACGTTCTTCACACAGGAATGAGGGAGTATGTCTAAGGATCACTCATGTGCTAAGAAACGTGGCCCGATTCTGGGAAGGTACTAACAATTTTCTTGTCCTGAGCTGTGGTGAGAAAAGTGGGTGATGAGTATTGACAGACATTTCAAGAAACATTTCCATCTGCCGTGACTTTTACAACAATTCAAAAAGAACAATAACAACCGCAAAATTCCTGATCAAAGCTGTGGCTGAATTTATGAATTTGATTTTCATGCAGATTCAGCTCTGAACATGAAGTGAGTCGTGAAATGGAATTTGAAGGGGTTGTGCTCCGTTCTTGTGACTAACTGAAACACCCCCTGCCGGGCTCTCTACCGGGGCCCTTCCTGGTGCAGAAGGTATCACTCAGGCAGATGCTTATCAGCTGCTGTGAAATGGAGCTAATCATTCGAGAACAGAAAAATGAAGTTGTCTTTCGACCAATAATGAAACTCCTATTTGTTTTAGAGGTTTTTTATCCCCCATCAGGAATGTTAAAATATCACAAAATCTTACCCAATACAAACCATTTGCAAATATATCTCGGGAATATGCTTGAATGCCTAAGTTTATAGACAGAAACAGCGAAAATTCTGATTTCCTGCTACAGTTGTGATAAAAGTTTATGAAAAATAATAAAAGAAAAAAGGAACGAGAGGGTAACCATATTAGTATAAAAATCTTTTTTATTTTAATAATAAAGATGACAAGACAGAAACATATATAATACATATATTCATAATTTTATTTGTAACTTTAATGTATGTAACTTTTAAGGAGTTAGTAAACCTGAGTTTTCAAGGGTAGCGAATCATTTGTTTCAAATGAACTGCCTAATCGGATCAACAATTTTCACATTGTATTCCTAAATGATAGTCTTTAGTGTTTGAGTTCAGGTAAATATAACTCTGAAATTGAATGAAAGTGACAGATGCTATAATTTACATTAGTTTTTAAACTGTTATTTCTATTTTATATTTCACCTTATATTTTATTCTTGATTGAGAAGTTTCAAGGGATAGAATTTGTTCTGAAAGTTAACATTATCATGTTGTCTTGCAAATTCAAAATGAGTTTATTCGTGTGTGTTATTAGAAACAGAATATGCCCTATTTACTGGTTTTGATAGTTTTTCACTCAAAAAGGCTTGTTATTGTTATTCTCAAAAAAGACCATGAAATTAAAGAAATAAGAAACGTGTGTATAAGTAACTCCATGGTCTAATACTGAAATCAGTGCTATAGTTCTTTTATCTTGATACCTAAGACAAAAATTCTAACTCAGTAATTACTAATAAATTTCACAGTTATAGAAGAACAGCATTCCTATTATAAATTTGATTTGTAAAATGTGAATTCTCATACTTTCTTTGTATTGCTTTTCCCAAACAGAATAATGTTTCTTTTTTTTTTTTTTTTTTTTTTTTTATTTGGCCGGGGCTGGGTTTGAACCCGCCACCTCCGGCATATGGGACCGGCGCCCTACCCGCTGAGCCACAGGCGCCACCCCAGAATAATGTTTCTTTTCCTGTCAAACTAGCAGTTAGAATAGCACTTGTAATGTTGTATTTGTAGACTTTGTTTATGTCTTTAATTTATTTTCTTTGCCATAGTCATGTTAGCATTATTTAATCTAGGCCGGGGTGTTTACTTTTCTGACAACAGGATATTATTTATTCAGAACACATACTTTTCATGTGAGCCAAGCCTTTCTGAAATTATTCCCATGTATCAGTTGAATGTATAATTAGGCATTTTTCTAAATAACACAATAATTACTCAGCAGAAAATGCTACCATTTCTACTTCTTGGTTTTCACATACCCAGAACGCTTAGTAACAACAACAAAAGTGAAAGACCGAAACACTCTTTATTAGGGTTTTAACACAAGCTTTCTACTGAGGCATAACCCACATAAAGAAAAATGCGCAAATCATAACCACACAGTTCAATGAATGTTCAAAGTGAAGACACCCAGGGAGCTGCCACGGGACATTACCAGAGCAATTTCTTCCCCGTGATTACCCATCCACGTGCCATCTCAATGCTAACTTCTACCACCATTCATCACTTTTATTTCTTTCATTAGCATTATATGGATAAAATCATAAGGTAAGAGCTCTTTTGTTTTGTTTTGTTTTCACTCAACATTATATTTCTGAGATATATCCATGCTGTTACACATGACGTTAATTGATTTACCTTTATTCCTCTGTAACATGACTTTGCATGTATATGAATAAAAGACATAGCCATTCTACTATTGATGAAATAGGATGTTCATAAAAGGGTTTATGCAATTAAGTGGTATACCTGATTCATGTGTTAAGTCCTGATCTGTGTGATGGGTGGGAAAGGGACAGAAGTGAGGCACAGCGTAGCCTCATAGAGCAATGGTAAGAGATGGAAGCAACTTAGAAGGTGGCTTTGAGAGTTGAGTGATTCAAAAACATGTTCCAACTGGATAGATGGAAGTTCTTTAAATTGAATATCAGAATATTAGGATTGAGGTGTCCATGCTGGGCACGCCAAGTCTGAGCTATATGGGAAGCTCTCTTGCTGTTGTCGAGGCCTTTGGCTGAGTTAACCTGATGCTCATAAAGGCCAGAAATGTAAAATTGGGAGCCATGGTGAGTAGATGGTATTTAAAACCATGGGGAATGGCCAATGTCATCTAGGACAGGAATAGAGAATTAAAAGGGACTATCCTCAACTGAGCTTTAAAAGAAATTCAGTATTTAAGGGAGCACATGAAAAGGGAAACTTGAGATGGACCCAGAGAAGTATTTCCAAAGTACAGGAGAAACAATGGTTGGGGTGGTGTTGAAGGAGCACAACGGGAGCCGCTGAGTCAAATGCTGTTGAGATGTGTGGAATAGAAGAACTGAAAAATGCAAGATTGGTATCTGAGTATGAGTTTGGCAGCCAGATTGAGTGGGACATGGGTGATGAGGGGAAGTGGAGATGCCGTGTATACACTGCTCTTACTTTTCAATGAAAGAAAGCAGAGGGCAGAGAGGGAACTGGAGGAATGTAGATTTCTTTTTTTTTTTTTTTTTGGCCGGGGCTGGGTTTGAACCCGCCACCTCCGGCATATGGGACCAGCGCCCTACTCACTGAGCCACAGGCGCCGCCCAGAATGTAGATTTCTTTAAAGTATCTCAAGAATGGAAGAAAAAGTACCCAATGTACTCAGCCCTACTATGAAACTAATTTGGGGCTCTCACATGAAAGCTATAACCCAGTTACAACCTAACAATAGGGGGAAGTGGGAAAGGGGGGGTGGTGGGTAGAGGGAGGGGGATCGGTGGGATCACACCTGTGGTGCATCTTACAGGGGTATTTGAGAAACTTGGTAAATGTAGAATGTAAATGTTTTGGCACAGTAACTGAGATAACGCCGGAAAGGCTATGTTAACCATTGTGATAAAAATGTGTCAATTGGGGTGGCGCCTGTGGCTCAAAGGGGTAGGGCGCCAGTCCCATATGCCGGAGGTGGCGGGTTCAAGCCCAGCCCTGGCCGAAAACCACAAAAACAAATAAACAAACAAACAAAAATGTGTCAAATGGTCTATGAAGCGAGTGTATGATGCCCCATGATCATATCAATGTATACAGTTATGATTTAATAAAAAAAATAAAAATAAAAATAAAATAGAAATCATGAAACAGAGTGGTAGATGTATGGAACAGAATAGAGAACCAAGAGATGAATCCAGCTACTTACCGTTATTTGATCTTTGACAAGCCAATTAAAAACATTCAGTGGGGAAAAGATTCCCTATTTAACAAATGGTGCTGGGTGAACTGGCTGGCGTCCTAAAGAAGACTGAAACTGGACCCACACCTTTCACCATTAACTAAGATAGACTCTCACTGGATTAAAGATTTAAACTTAACACATGAAAATATAAAAATACTAGAAGAAAGTGCAGGGAAAAGTCTTGAAGAAATCGGCCTAAGTGAATATTTTATGAGGAAGACCCCCAGGGCAATTGAAGCAATGCCAAAAATACATTACTGGGATCTGATCAAACTAAAAGGCTTCTGCACTGCCAAAAAATACACAGTAAGTAAAGCAAGCAGACAGCCCTCAGAATGGGAGAAGATATTTGCAGGTTATGTCTCTGACAAGGGTTTAATAACCAGAATCCACAGAGAACGCAAACTTATTAATAAGAAAAGAACAAGTGATCCCATTTCATTGTGGCCAAGAGACATGAACAGAAACTTCTCTGAAGAAGACAGGTGCATGGTCTACAGACACATGGAAAGATGCTCATCATCTTTAATCATCAGAGAAATGCAAAACAAAACCACTTTGAAATATCATCTAACTCCAGTAAGATTAGCCTACATCACAAAATCTCAAAACCAGAGATGTTGGCATGGATGTGGATAAAAAGGAACACTACTGCACTGCTAGTGGAAATTAAAACTAATATGTTCCTTTTGTAAAGATGTTTGGAGATCACTTATGGATCCAAAAACAGACCTGACTATTGATCCTTCAATTCCCCTGCTAGGTATATATCCAGAAGATCAAAAATCACTTTGTAACAAAGATACTTGCACCAGAATGTTTATTGCAGCCCAATTCATAAGTGTTAAGTCATGAAAGAAGCCCAAATGCCCATCGACCTATGAATGGATTAACAAATTGTGGTATATGTACACCATGGAATATTATGCAGCCTTAAAAAGATGGAGACTTTACCTCTTTCATGTTTACACGGATGGAGCTGGAACATATTTTTCTTAGCAAAGTATCTCAAGTATGGAAGAAAAAGTATCCAATGTACTCAGCCCAATTTATAGCTTTGAGATGAAAGCTATAACCCAACTATAGCCCAAGAAGAAGGGGAGGGAGGAGAGGGAAGGAAGGTGAGAGGGGAGGATGGGTGGAGGGAGGGTAATTTGTGGGAACACACCTACAGTGCATTTTACAAGGGTACATGTTAAATTTACTAAGTGTGGAGTATAAATATCTTAACACAATAACAAAGGAAATGCAGTGAAGGCTATGTTAGCCAGTTTGATGAAAATATTTTAAATGGTATATAAAACCAGCACATTGTACCCCATGATTGCATTAATGTACCCAGCTATGATTTAATGAAAAAATTTCCACCAAAAAAAAATAAAATAAAATAGAAATCATAAAGCGCTTTAGAACACTGATGGGAATGATTCTGAAGAAAGATAAAAGATGCTGAACAGATAGACAAATGACCCGAAGCCTGAACTTGCTCTCCAGCCGCCATCATTTGAGGCTCCAGAAATGAGTCCCGAGTTGTAGATACAGCAAGTGAGGGTTGAAATTTCCCACAGTGTGGCCTCACGTCTTCCTGACTATGAGTACAGTCACCCATACTCCCTGTTGTCACCTGAACTGGAAGATGGCACAGAGACCACTCAGCTAACAGGCACAGCGTTTATAAGACAATCACGGGGCTGGGGGGTGGGGGGGTAAGTGATGACCAACCTCCGGGAGCTCCCTGAGAAACAGACCAGGGCCTGACTTCGTCTCGCTGTTTATCTTTCAGGTCTCAGATGAGAAACAATTGATTCCAGCAACTTTTCTCTGGACTTAGGAGCCTAGAGAAGAAATACTGTGTTTTGTTCTTCCATTTATCCAGTATTGATTCACCAGATATTTATTTAATATATCTGTAAGTTCTTCAGGCACTTTTAAATGCCCAACCCGCCGTAGGTGTACTCCAAATTTCCTGTACAAATTACAGGAAAATTTGTAAAAATAGGTGAAAGAATTAACAAAGGAAGGACGTCAACTAAAAGGGGTAATCAGAGTTTATGTTTCATGGCAATTGTTTTCCTGGAACACCTTTTTTTTTTTATATTTCCCTGCACTTTGATATTACTGTGCTGAGAACAAAGACTTGTCCTGTACACTGAATCTGTTGTGGGATTACTGTGAATATTTAAAGCACTATCTTTACTTATTAGGAAATCTTTCAAGTTTTAAAATTGCATTGTTTTATGCAGTGAGCTAAGCTTTCCCTAAGCTCATGAGATATGCCAGCGTGAGCACATGTAAGAATAACTCTGAGAAATGTTTTAATCTCGTAATATCCATTCACAAAGAAAGTACTATGATCAGTTATGGTTCTAGTCAAATATGTACTAGATTAAGAAACCGTGCCTTGTTTCTTTAACCAAAGATACAATTAGAATTGCTCAAAGTGTATTTATAGTCGTGTGTAGACAGCATTCTAGATGGTCACAAAGTGATCAAACTAAGCACCTAGAAAATATATTTTCTTTCTTTTTCTTTTTCCCAGTATTAAGGTATTATGTTGTATGACAAATCAAACGTAGATTTCTGGACTCTGACATACATATTCTTCATAAACACACATAAATATATTGAAACTATAATTCAGTGGTTCTCAACCTTCCTAATGCCGCAAGGTATTTTCATTGTTAAAAAGGGGTCGCGACCCACAGGTTGAGAACTGCTGAAGTTTGTTCATAAATATTAATATGCTGAAGTTCTACCTACTCTTTGTTCATCACTTTTTTTCATTCTTAAGTAAAACTACAACACGATCGACTGTTCTTCTCTCTTGTACAACCTAAGAACAGAGTCCAGTGGATGTTGATCTTGGTTACACTGTGAAACATTTTCTTCAAACTTTACTTCAAATTATGCATGGACAGCTGAGCATTTTTATTGATGGACTGGTTGTGACTTGTGACAAATAGAACAAAAATGAAATCTACGTGATAATTTCAAGTGTTCAGCTAGAGCAACGGAAAGGATGACATTATCCTTTACAAAGATGAGACTGGCCGCAAGAAATCAGGTTTTGGGTTAAAGAGAATTCTTACCAGCATCCAACCTTCATCCCATGGATGACTAAGTAGGTGATCTAAAATGTGGAAATCATATTCATGTCTGTGTTTTTTTAAATACCATTGCCAAACTTATTTAATTAGAAGGCAATCTCTGGCAGTAATAACGTGTGTGTGAAAACAGAACACATACGCATGCAAAAACAAGAAGCACTCAAATTAGAGAAGTTTGTTTTCTCTTCAAAGAATAGATGACTTTCCCCCTGATTTTATTTTTGACGTCTAGACCAGGGTGCTTGGTATGGTCTGTCATTCCTATTCTTCTAACTTCTAACATTAAAATATTGAACGTATGAATAAGCGCCCAACACAGATATCCTGCTTCTTTAACATTTTTCTCTTGGCGTGAGTTTTATAAGGGAAAACAACCAAGTTACAAATAGCAGCTACAGTCTGGCTGCTGCTGCTGCCAACAGAACTAAGACAAACTGTATTCCACGACTGAGAGGCAAGGAGGCACTTGCTCCAGGGGTTATATAAGGATGGCGCAAGAGCCCCAGGCCACACACAAGCTCAAGGCCTCCGTATCACCTGTGTGGGAGTATGAGTGTGATTCTCCCCCTTCTCAAATGACTCAAATAGGAAATGTCCAGGTGTGTTAACACTCTACCCGAGATTGTTCCCTCTCACTGAGAGACAGCCTACAGTACAGTCGCTGGAAAGCTTCTGATTCAGTTCATTTCGTTCTTCCCTTGTGACACTTCTAACTACTTTCACATCGTCTCCACCAGTCACCGTTGTCCATGATGATATGGCCTCGATGGACCGTGAACCACAAAGTGGGAATTTGTCATTCAGTGCCCCGGGTATGAACAGTTCATTTAAAGTTGTCGGTGTAGCCTCAAAATAATTCAAAATAGTTCAAAATAATTGAACCAAAAAATGGTAAAATAGGTGAGATTGAGGGCAAGAAAGATAGAGAAGTTTCACTTGTTGTGATAAACCCTTTGGCATTATTTATTTTTTTAGATGTGCATGCACGGCTTTGATGGATATGTATTTTAAGTAAATAAAAGGGGAGTCTAAATTTGATAATGGCAATTAAATGAGTACTCGAAGCTATGAATAGCTAATTATATGCACAGCTATATATAAAGTCAGAAATATAATGAGTTACTCTTGCAGTGAGTGTCAACAGACCATTAACAACCGCGAAATATCTACACGGTCCACTCTAATGGGAATGCCTATATGCAATTATTTTCTGTTCTTTCATCTTTTATTCTTAGAGGCCGAAGTAAGACTAATAGGTCGATAAATGTCTGTAGATGGAAAAAATGGAATGGTTCTGAAACTAAGATTCAATCCTCATTAGAGACACATTGGGAGAGATAATTAAATTATGGAAAGCACAGGAAATTTTTGCCATATCACAAGGATTTTTTTTAAAATAGGCTGATCCATTTAAAATGATTGCATTTAATATACTAGCATCTTTTCATTTAATAGTATACATTTCTAATTTCTGCGTAAATCCTATTGCCAATCTCATGATGTGTTGTTAGATGTCACAGAAGTAATATTTTGGAGGGATTTGTAAGAATATTTGTCATTAGAAATATTACCCAGAATCTGAACACCCTTCTCAGGTCTGTAACAGGCCCTATTCCGTGAGTGCTGGTGGTGGACAGGGGCCTCCCAATACATAAGGTGTCAGCTTGACCCTCTTGTAGTGACAAGGGCATAGGCAAATATTGCTGGAGTCCATCAGTTAAATACTCCCACATAGGATTCAAGGGACAGACATCCAGTGAAACATCGACTCATTAATTATTCAGCGGAGGGAGGGTTTCGGGATCCACAGAGTAGCCTCCGTCATGCTGCTTGCTGCCTTTCCCCTCTTCAAGTTCCTGCCGGTTTACTAAGCCTTGCTCTCCAGCCTTCTGGCTATTTTCGTAGGTGTTCAGATGTCCCTCCTAACCATTCTTTTATCACTTGAGTTATCTAGAGTTGTTTTCTATTGCTTACAGCCAAGAAGAATTATCAATAAAATAATGTGATGATGACATGCTAGAGTGAAATGGACTTATGTGCATGTAAATTAATGATTTGGCAATAGATCTTAAGAGCTACCCCCTGTGTTTTGCAGAATAAAGGGATCTTAGAGGAAAAAAAGGACTGAAAATGGTACAAAGCAATTGAATGTGTGTGAGAATTTATTTCTCCTTATAACTTTTACAGCACATACAGATATAAACATAGATGTGCTATATAAATAAATAATACAGCAATTTTGCACACACACGTATTTGCATGTCTCTGTTGTGTGCATGTAAATTGCCTTATTTTCTCTCATCATTTCTATAGCAGGGTCTGTAATCACTCACAATATTTTCCAGACTCTAGTGTGCTCACTTCCCTGGAAACCACACTGGTGTACTGGAAACTTCTCTGGACTGGGAGGAAGAGAAGGAAGGCCTGTTTCAGATTGTAACTTCACATTCTTCACACAGGAAATGAGGGAGTGTGTCTAAGGATCGTTCATGCTCTATGATAGCCTGATTCTCAGAAGGTATATACTTTTTGAAGTCCTATATTGCTTCGTTCACATTTTTTTTAAACTTTTTATTGTTGGGGATTCATTGAGGGTACAATAAGCCAGGTTACACTGATTGCATTTGTTAGGTAAAGTCCCTCTTGCAATCATGTCTTGCCCCCAGAAGGTGTGGAACACACCAGGGCCCCACCTCTCTCCCTCCTTCCCTCTCTCTGCTTTTCCTCCCCCTCCCCCACCATAACCTTAATTGTCATTCACATTTAAAGAAGAAGCAAAAAGTCACCTCCTCCCATCTCTACTGGATGACTTCATACGGGATGAACAGGATGTCTCATAATTCAGAAGAAAAACTCATTCACCAAACAACCCAGCAAGAGATTCTGAGCCTCTCTCAGACCTTTTCTATACATGTTCCTGCCTCATACCTTTTGTTTTCTCTGATGGGGAATTTCTTGATATTGTGTGCCTTCTCTTGATCCTGTAACAATGGGCTGGGGGAAACAGCCTCCTGCCTGTTTGTGGAATGGCACTCTGAAATGCCCACATTTGAGTGCTTTCTTCCCATCCTGCAGAGTCTAGAGTCTGGTTGTGCAAGATGCTTGGCTTTGCCATCACTGGGGGGTGTTATTTGGTGAGCTGGCACTGGGTGAGGGAGTGAGGCACAAAGGGCATTCGAGGAGACCTCAGGCCACTCGTTAGAAGCCTGCCAAGTGACTCAAGGGTGGTCCTCCTGATGGAGCCTGTGGAGTGGTTAGTAGGGTCTGAAGCTTCTCCTCTGCTCCCACTTTCCCTGTCATTCAGCCATGTTGATTACCTCAGTGTTCTGGGTGTGGTGATGAACCAGGGGGCCTCCTGGCCATGTTGCACATGGCTGGGGAAGGCAGGTGCTCAGCTTGCTATGCTCTTGTGGGCAAAACAGCCAGCCAGTGGGATCTATCTTGGAACTGAGCTATGCCATCTTTGTGGAGAGAGAATGCAGGTAAAGTAATATGGGTTTTTTCTTACTCTTTTCAAAGGATTGAGTCTCAAATTTCTTGCCCCAATAGTATGCTAGAACTTCTCCCTGGACTCCTGGACTTATCACCTCTGTAGATGGCCTTTGAGGTGTTCCAAGCATTTAAGGATAAAATTATACCTGGAGTAAAACAAAAGTATATTGCAAACATATCTTTCTTGTCTTTACTTGTCTCCCATGTTCTCTTTTCAATATATCAAAAGTTATGTTTGTAAACTTCTTCTAAGTAATTATCCAAACCTAGTTGACTCACAGAAAATGCATCGTTTTCCAAAGCAGTGAAAATTGTGCTGCTACAGCTTTGGAGATGTTATTATGAGCAAAGAAAATAGAAGCTTAGAGAAAAAAATGTGTCTTAGTAACAGGATGTCTCATAATTCAGTTCAGCTTCTTAAAACCTCTATTTTCATATTCTTTGGTATAACCCCTGTGAGTATTCTGTGTATGTGGTAGCACAAACAGGCTTAACTTTGGAATGGTTTTAATACTGACTGGTAAGAAATTTACAGAGGAAATCAAAGAGTTATTCTTACTGTTGCTTGTTCATCTTTTCTACTAAGCCTTACTGAGTGGAATGAGAGGGAAATAATAATTTCTAATCTATAATAATATCAACAATGAATGCAACTATGTGTTTTGGTTCCACACATGTACTGTTATTCATAAAATTTATCTCCAGCAATGACTGTGTCAAGATAGCAAAGATTGCAGCACAGTTAGTTTTGAGTAATGCTTTCTTTTCCTCAGCTCATTGTTGACCATGTTCTTCCTTAGCCAAGACCTAGTTACAAGAGATAGTTTACTTTCATTTCTTCCCCTTCTCTCCCCTCAATTTGTCTTTAGTTAGGTAGTAAGAGGCACTGCCAAGTGTTCTGGCAATTGTCAGAATTAAGTAAGTAAAAATGTATAGTCCTATGATTTTGTTCACTTGTTTATTTAATCTCGTATACACCAAAGAATTAAAGAACCTACCAACAGTGTGACTACTGTAAGTACACCAAGATAAATGAAATTTTTACAAGATCAGTCACAATTACATGACAATGAATTAGTTATATTAGTGTCATAAAAAACAAAAAAAAACAAAACCGAAAAACCAAAAAAAACAAGTATTATAAAAAAAACAAACTTAGTGGCTTAAAACAACACACATTTATTATTTTACACTTCTGTTGATCATAGGCCCCTCTCTGGAGGCTCTCTTACAGTCCTGCCCCCAGGCCTTGTTCCAGTCCTGCCCCCAGGCCTTGTTCCAGTCGTGCCCCCAGGCGGTCTTCCCGTAGTGCCCCCAGGCCTTGTTCCAGTCGTGCCCCCAGGTGGTCTTCCCGTAGTGCCCCCAGGCCTTGTTCCAGTCGTGCCCCCAGGCCTTGTTCCAGTCATGCCCCCCAGGCAATCTTCCAGTCGTGCCCCCAGGCAATCTTCCAGTCGTGCCCCCAGGCGTTCCTCCAGTCGTGCCCCCAGTCCTTGTTCCAGTCATGCCCCCGGCAATCTTCCAGTTGTGCCCTCAGGCCTTGTTCCAGACGTGCCCTCAGGCCTTGTTCCAGTCGTGCCCCAGGCACTCCTCCAGTCGTGCCCCCAGGCATTGTTCCAGTTGTGCTTATAGTCACTTTGTGGTGAAGATAGGAAGTCAAGAAAGTCCAATGTTGCCAAAAAGATTTTCCACTTCATGTTGTGAATGTGCCGGAAGATGACTGCGGACAGATCAAGGTTGGTCTCTTCACAGAACTATTTCACGGTGCTGTTGACAGTTTTAATACTGCAGAAGAGAAACAGTTTTCAGGTGGCCAAATGATGCTGCCTTCCAAGACCTAGCATGAACATGTCTTGCAGATTTTGTTAAAAAAACAACAACAAGATGTTAAAAAAATGTGAAAATCAACAAAGATGACTTCAACCTTTGTGAACATGCAAGGCTCAAAGCATCCTGCACCCTCTATTACCTTAAAATTAATATTCTCACCAAATTAATTTCCTTTAGTTAAGTTTCTTGCATTGTTTTTTTTACATCTTTTTTAGACCACTGCATGGAATTTACCAATTGATTCATATCATCTGCAGCTTCTTGAAATCATACGCAATGTTCTGGTTATATAGAAACACCATCATTCACACCCCCACTGACAGCTCCTCTCTCTCACATACACACACACATACTCACATCATTGCTCATCTTAAAAATTCTTCCTTGTTCATTGATTCCTAACATGTTCTTTGAGTTGTTCCTCATTTTTTGATTTTGGTATTAGACTAATTTGTGCAGTTTAAATTTTACATAATATATATATATGTTTTCCTTGAAATAATGTCATTTAGAAAACAGAATATAATTTATTCTTTGAATGTGCTTTTTTCCCCCCTGTATACATCTCATCTATATATCCTGCTTCCTGTGTATATGCTTCTAAAAGCAACCAGAATGAGTTTCATCAAATAGAAACTGATCATTTTTGGATGGTGAGATTTGTGGAAATTTTTCTTTCACATGTGTATTTTTTGTGGCTTGAATTTTACATATTTATCATTAAAAATAATGGTGGGCATCCTTTAAATGGAAAGTTTTCAAATGTTTAAACTTTTTCACTTTTTTGAAAATCAATATCTAAAAATAACCAATAAGGTAAAGTAGAATGAATCTAATCACACATCAAATTCTTCTAAAGATTGTAAGATTGAAGTTAAGTAAGAAATTTTATGTGATTTTTAGAATCCATTTGGCATATATTATAGAAACCCAGATGGCATTAAAAAGAAGAGGAATTTTCCACACTTTTAGTGCCATTATGATCTTCCTACCATAAAATTGAATCAAGAAATAAAAATATTCATTATGTAGTGGAAGAATTTATACAATATATAATTGTGAAGATATTATGGAAATTGCTGGGTAGTCAAATGTAAAAGGAGCTGCTGTGTTTGCATGTCTGAAAGTAACTGGACCATACAAGCTTGGCCATTCCTTGTGCTTTTCCATAAGCAAAAACAATTATGATAATCCCTTTTATAGGTTTTAACAGTATAAAATACATTTTTAAAATAAATTAATGTAACACTCCAGAAGCAGGGAATGTTGGAATGATGCTGAGTGGCTTGGCTCTGGCTGCCATTTACAAAACAGGAAAGAGATTCCATTTCAGTTTTTAATAGCTGGTTAACATTTGGCTCAAGTGAGTTTTCAGACAAACAATATCAGCTTCATCTCATCTAACTACATCTGACTTCAGGCAAGGACAAGAGGATCGATTCTCTCTGTGATGGTAGAATGCTAAATCAGCCACTCAAAACTGGGTTTCCAAGATATAAAACCATAAATATTGACTTGCTTCCAGATGAGCTTCCATTCAAGCCCCTTCACTTCAGCTTCCTGCCCTGCCCTTTCTCCATGTCTTCCCTGGAGGTCTAGAAAGCATCATAAGTATCTGCTCACCCCACACATCACGGACTTAAAAACCTAGGTTTTCCCTTTGTGTTTAATAAATAGTCAAATAAGAAACTATAAAGCCAAAACAAACAAAAATATTAGTTTTAAATATTCAACTATTTATATGAAGACATTTCCACGGGTCTGATTTACCCCGATAATTCCTTCCTTTATTTATTTTATCATAAATGTGTAGATCCTAATCTAGAATTATCTGATAGCCACATTTGATAGATTACAAACAAAAATAGAATAGAGACAAACCTGATAAATTTTAAATTCTCTCAATAATCTAGTTGGTAATATCCTTAAATGTCTAACACATTTATATGTGTTCAGTAACACAGGTAGTAAAATATTAGCCTGTTAGGTGTTTGAAGTAATTGAATTTAAGTCACTCCTTGACTATAAATCCTTGGGCACAATACTTATTCACTCTAAAACTGAGTTTTCCCACCTTTAATTTGGACATGATTCTACATATTTCACTGTGAGGGTGAGGCTTGAATAGGAGAATGAATTTTGATTTCTAAGTCAAGAATCTGGAAAAAAAGAGTGTGATATAGGTGATAATTATTCTTTCCAAATATGCTATATGTGAACATTCTTTTATAAGGTGCTGAGTTCATTAATTTCCAAACCCTAGACAAGGCTGAAAACTCATTACAATATTGAAGCACTAGTTTCTATAGTGCAGAGTCCAACCACGTAAATCAACCCCTTTGAATGAGTGATTGAGCTGAGTCTCTACAATAAGATTTTAGGCATCATAACTCTCAGGATTCTTTAGTTTAAATTAGTTTTGTCTAAGCTTCAGAAAGAGCAAATAGACAAAATACAAAATGAGAAAAAAAATTTGCATGCTATACATCTGATAAAGGGCTGATAACCAGAATCTACAAAAAACTCAAGCAAATCAGCAAGAAAAAAACCCCAAACAACCCCATTTAAAAAGTGGGCAAAGGTCGGGAGAAGAAAGTTTTCAAAAGAAGATAGGCTAATAGCCAAAAAACATACAAAAATGCTTAGCGTGGCTCATCATAAGGGGAATGCAGATCAAAACCACAATGAGATATCACCTAACTCCAGTGAGAAGGAATCTAATCAAAAAGTCCCAAAACAACAGATGCTGGTATGGATGCAGAGAGACAGGAACACTGCTGGTGGGACTGCAAACTAGTACAACCTCTATGGAAAGTACAATAGAGATTTCTCAAAGAACTAAAAGTAGACCTACCATTTGATCCAACAATCCCACTACTGGTTATTTACCCAAGGAAAAAAAGATATTTTATAAAAAAGACATCAGCACTTGAATGTTTATAGCAGCACAATTCACAATTGCAAAGATGTGGAAACAACCCAAGTGCCCATCAATACATGAGTGGATACCCTTGATTGCCTTTTCTTCCCTAATTGCAGTGGCTAAGGGTATCCATATAGGGTCAGAAAAGATCAAACTTTCACTCTTCGCAGATGATATGATTGTATATCTGGAAAACACTAGAGATTCTACTCCAAACCTCTTAGAAGGGATCAAGGAATACAGCAGCATCTCAGGTAACAAAATCAACATTCATAAATCAGTAGCCTTTATATATACCAACAATAGTCAAGTTGAAAAAACAGTTAAGGACTCTATTCCATTCATAGTAGTGCCAAAGAAGATGAAGTATTTGGGAGTTTATCTAACAAAAAACGTGAAAGATCTCTATAAAGAGAACTATGAAACTCTAAGAAAAGAAATAGCTGAAAATATTAACAAATAGAAAAACATACCATGCTCATGGCTGACAATAATCAACATTGTTAAAATGTCCATACTACCCAAAGCAATATATAATTTTAACACAATCCCTATTAAAGCTCCACTGTCATACTTTAAAGATCTTGAAAAAACAATACTTCGTTTTATATGGAATCAGAAAAAACCTTGAATAGCCAAGACATTACTCAGAAATAAAAACAAAGCAGGAGGAATCACATTACTAGATTTCAGACTATACTACAAATCGATAGTGATCAAAACAACATGGTACTGGCACAAAAACAGAGAAGTAGATGTCTGGAACAGAATAGAGAACCAAGAGATGAATCCAGCTACTTACTGTTATTTAATCTTTGACAAGCCAATTAAAAACATTCAGTGGGGAAAAGATTCCCTATTTAACAAATGGTGCTGGGTGAACTGGCTGGCAACCTGTACAAGACTGAAACTGGACCCACACCTTTCACCATTAACGAAGATAGACTCTCACTGGATTAAAGATTTAAACTTAAGACATGAAACTATAAAAATACTAGAAGAGAAGGCAGGGAAAACCCTTAAAGAAATCGGTCTGGGCGAGTATTTTATGAGGAGGACCCCCCAGGCAATTGAAGCAACTTCAAACATACACTATTGGGCCTGATCAAACTAAAAAGCTTCTGCACAGCCAAGAACACAGTAAGTAAAGCAAGCAAACGGCCTTCTGAATGGGAGAAGATATTTGCAGGTTATGTATCCAACAAAGGTTTAATAACCAGAATCCACAGAGAACTCAAATGTATAAGCAAAAAAAGAACAAGTGATCCCATTGCAGGCTGGGCAAGGGATCTGAGGAGAAACTTCTCTGAAGAAGACAGGCGTGTGGGCTACAGACATATGAAAAAATGCTCATCATCTTTAATCATCAGAGAAATGCAAATCAAAACTACTTTGAGATATCATCTAACTCCAGTAAGATTAGCCTATATCACAAAATCCCAAGACCAGAGATGTTGGTGTAGATGTGGAGAAAAGGGAACACTTCTACACTGCTGGTGGGAATGCAAATTAATACATTCCTTTTGGAAAGATGTATGGAGAACACTTAGAGATCTAAAAATAGATCTGCCATTCAATCCTGTAATCCCTCTACTGGGCATATACCCAGAAGACCAAAAATCTCACCATAACACAGATATTTGTACTAGAATGTTTATTGCAGCCCTATTCATAATTGCTAAATCATGGGAAAAACCCAAGAGCCCATAGATCCACGAATGGATTAATAAATTGTGGTATATGTACACCATGGAATATTGTGCAGCCTTAAAGAAAGATGGAGACTTTACCTCTTTCATGTTTACATGGATGGAGCTGGAACATATTTTTCTTAGTAAAGTATCTCAAGAATGGAAGAAAAAGTATCCAATGTACTCAGCCCTACTATGAAACTAATTCATGGCTTTCACATTAAAGCTAAAACCCAGTTACAACCTAAGAATAGGGGGTAGGGAAAAAGGGAGGGGAGGAAGGGGGGAGGTGGGAAGAGGGAGTGGAATTGGTGGGATTACACCTGCGGTGCATCTTACAAGGGTATATGTGAAACTTAGTAGATGTGGAATGTAAATGTCTTAGCACAATAACTAAGAAAATGCCAGGAAGGCTATGTTAGCCAGAGTGATGAAAATGTGTCAAACGGTCTATGAAACTACTGTATGGTGCCCCATGATCACATTAATATACACAGCTATGATTTAATAAAAAAAAATACATGAGTGGATTAACAAAATGTTGTATATGTGTACCATGGAATATTACTCAGCCATAAAAATACAGTGAACTAATACCTTTTGTAACAACCTGGATGTAACTGGAGACCATTCTTCTAAGTGAAGTTATCACAAAAATTAAAAAACAAACACCACATGTACACTTGCTATTAAATTAGAACTAATTGATTTAACACATGTACATACGTAAATAACACTCGTTAAATTCAATAACACTCATTTAATCACACCTAAGGGGTACAGTGCATGCTGTATGGGTCATGGGCACACTTAAAACTGAGAGGGGTTACCTAGGACTGGAAGGGGGAGATGGGGAGATGGTGGTTAAAGGGTACAAAGTTCAGGTCTGAGATAAAGAAGTTCTGGAAAGCTAGTGTACAATATGGTGACTACAGGTAGTAACAATAATGATGTATTATATACTTGAAGTTTGCTAAAAGAGGAGATAGCAAATATTTTCCCCCCCAAAGTAAAATAAAATGGTAACTATGTGAGGGGATTCACATGCCAATTAGCTTGATTGTGGTAATCATTTCACAACATAGACATGCATGAAAATATCACAAGGTACACCTTAAGTAGATACAACTTTTAATTGTCAGTCACACCTCAATAGAGCTGGACAGGGAGAAAAAGAGCATGATAAAAGAGAAAAAAGTCACTATTTTTTAATGATCACTTCATGTATTCAGGGTTAAATGAGAGCAGAGGCCCATACCGTGAGAATAGTGATACCATAGCTGAGCCACCGTGAACACTTTCCCAAAGATTAACCTACACCTCCATAAGCAGATTATGCTGGTTCCCGGCTCAGCACCAGCTCCCTGAACTTACTCCAGACCAGCCCTTGGCGCACGAAGGCGACTGCTCTTGGTACCTCTAATGGTACAGATTTACTGGAAGACCTAGTGTCCCACATCCCCCCAAAAGTGTTTGGTTTCTAAGAGAAGCAGTAAGTCCCTGTTAACCTTTCAGAAGACAGTTGACTGGTGTCATTTCTATGCTGGGATGTCTTCAAAAGTTGTTTCTTACAAACCTGGTTTATCTTCTTAAAAGCCCCTTCAGGGACCCAACCGAAGCATCAGGGAATCCCTGCTGCCCATTCTCTGGGCCCTGTGGTAGGTGCAGGGTCCCTAATACAGTTAGGCAGGCCCCGACCCTGTGGTAGGTGCAGGGTCCCTAATACAGTTAGGCAGGCCCCGACCCTGTGGTAGGTGCAGGGTCCTTAATACAGTTAGGCAGGCCCCGACCATGTACCACTGCCCTGATCAGAGCTATGCGCTCCTCACCTCAGTGTTCACGTGCACAGCCACCCTGTACCCCTCCGGCTAGCTTCCATGTTCCCACAGATCCACAGGTCCTCCCTTAAATGTGTTCAGAATGAACACTGAGGAAATTTACAACAGCAAAAAGGAGAACCATAAACAGCTAACTCAGAAAAACACATATAAATGTCAAAGCCTTGGTTTTCTGACACCAAAATACCACCAGGAGAAAAAAAGAAATTTCTTTAAAGCCTGTCAAGGGGGGAAGAAGTTAGATTTAGAAGAAATAACAATAATATTTATAGGTTAAGCATTCGAAACCTAAGCTGGAGCTAAATAGGACCTCTAAGCTTGTACTTCTGAAATTTGCTTAATGTTACTATAAATAATGAGTTGATAGTTATATGTTACGTTTTGCTATTTCTAATAAAATTTTTATAATGGAAAAGCCATTATTACCTGCCTAATGTGTTAATCTATTCTCTTGATTTCCCCACACGGAGAAGTAGCCTTTGCCAAATGATTAATAGTTTTTATGGTCACAATTAACCATAATTGAAGCCAAGCATGGAACTCAGAAGGAAATGAGCAATCTCTAACATGCAGCCTTAAGACAATAACACAGTATGCATGGAGTCCACTTAGACTCCCACCATGTGGATTAAGACTCATTTTGTGGTTACTATTAAAAGTCCAATGCTAGAGAAACTCACTCTCTTCTTTTGATGAGGTTTGGAAACCAAGGTAAGCTGGAGCCAGCCTGGGCCACTCACATAAAAGTCAGTTCTGTAAATTTC